>NW_005841842.1:1404656-1421937 GCF_000455745.1 Alligator sinensis | reverse complement strand
AGATCCCTTTCTGCCTCTGTGCTTTCAAGAAGGGAACTCCCCAGCCTGTATGTATGCTGTGGATTCCTTCTCCCAAGGTGCAGCACCCTGCATTTATCTACGTTGAACCCCATCCTATTCTCATCGGCTCATGTTTGTAGTCTGTCTAAATCTAGTTGCAGCCTCTCTCTCCCTTCAAGTGTGTCCACCTCGCCCCACATCTTAGTGTCATCAGCAAACTTGGACAGCGTGCTTTCCACCCCCTCGTCCAAGTCACTGATGAAGATGTTAAACAGTGCAGGCCCGAGGACTGAGCCCTGGGGTACCCCACTGCTCACATCTTGCCAGGTTGAGTACAACCCGTCCACCACTACTCTCTGGGTGTGCCCCATCAGCCAATTTTGTACCTATCCAACTGTGCAGGCATCAATGCCGCAGTCACTTAATTTATTGATGTAAATGCACTCAGGGAGCAGAGTTTAGAAGCAATTAAGCAGGATGTAGTTAGAACAAGAAGAAAGGGACCGCTATGGAACAGAGAAGGATGGAGAAACAAACAAAGAAAGGTAACTATAACATATATATTGTGGGTCTCTTTTTCTTGTTAGATATATTCAGTTAGAAAAATAGTACAGAAACAACATTGGAAGGAAAAAGACATGGTTTATTCAACTTCCCTTTTAAAATAAAAGACTTGCCATGAAAGTCAATACACACAAAAAGGCACCCTATATCTAGTCCATGAAAATGTCACAAGAGAACAAACAGGCCTTGTACACTTGAGCACACTAGGAAGCAAATTCCAAGGATGATATCCTTCCACTGAGACCACTGTGCTATAGGCACCAGACATTTAAATATAGGGTTTGTTATTCTGAGGGTCTTATTGATGTCATGGTACCTGGGGAGAGGTGGGGAGATGACTGTTAAGCCTGACATGTACCTGGGGCCAAACAGAGACCCACACATCAAAATTATCATTGTGAATTATATCTGGAAGCAAGTTATGGAATGATTTGGTTCTAAGTGAGTGCTAATACAATTCCAGAGGCAGGCAGGTATCTAGTGTTCCAGCTATTTCTGAGTAGTCATAGTATAGGATACATTTCAATAATTCAATTGAAAAAATTAAAATATTTGAACGACACTAGAAAGGTCTACCCATTTTTCCAAACCTGTGGTCTGCAGATCACTGGTGATCATGAGGCCATGGTTAATAGTCTGCAGATTGTGCAATCTAATAGGTACATCAGTGGTTAAATGTGATTCTATTTCAGCCTGCTCCAGTCCCTGAAAAACGGTTAATGCAAAAAATGGGTAAGTCCTCTTCCTTCTTGCTGTTCTTTGTGCCTCAGTCTTATGGGTCAAGTGACAGTGCATTATACAAATATATGTTTTGATGGATTTTTAGAGACTTGAGCAGGGTGGAATAGAATCACACTTAGGTGCCTAAATCTACTTAAATAATAAACCCCAGGTGGAATATAATCTGGTGCACAGTGTTTTCAGTTACAAGTTTGAGAAGAAGGGTGAATGGTGGTTCACAAGGAATTTGGAGACTTAATAGTGTCCTGTTTATCCAAAAAGGTCTGGAGAAAGACTAGTTGAGAGCATAGAAAGACAGGAATTACAACACTAGTTCAGATTTGTGATCCATCTAGTCCATTGTCCTCTTGGTGACAATAGAAAGGGATGCATCTTTAGAGAAAAGTGTAAACGCCGTATAATAGGAAATTATGAAATAAAATGAACATAAGAGAAGATTTCTCCTATACCGCTGGAATGTGGGTGGCTATGTTCTGAAATATGAGGATTTATATCGGCCTTGTATATATTTAACCTAATAAAGCTGCTGTTATTTTTGTTATCCATTTAAATATGAATCCACCTTTCAAGCTTATTAAATTCTAAACTTGAATGGACACATGGGATGCAGGATATAAGGATTTTTCTCTTTATAGATACAGGTGGAGTAATATAAAGGTATTTTTAGAAGGGTTTATTTAAAGTCAATATTGGTGGCATTTATAGATATCTGTTAACATCTGACCACTAATGATGCAAGGAATCACCAATCCTTTGTGAATGGGTTTCACTACCAACTCTGGTTATTCTTGCAAAATCAGCTTGATTAGTTTTTGATGAGAAGCTATAGCTCTCCAGTATGCCAGTCAATGACTTACACAACCTATAGACTGGCTCCTATAAACGCTTCAACCTGAAACAATTTCAGGAAAAATATTATTCCCAGGATACCAGCTCAGCTTGCTTTGCTTCTACCAAACAGTTCTCTGAAAGGCCTCCCCTGAGTTTAAGCCAGTCTGCTCACATTTCAATTGTTTTTTTTCTCCTTTTTCTCTTCTTTGTTTTTCTCTAAATTAAACTCTACTGGAGACTGAACCATTTCATATTATAACAATGTCTGTCAAGAGCTCTTTAGTGTGCATGATAAAATGTAAACTCTTTAATTGACTTTTTTTTGGTTACAAATACAGGAAACTACTATAGCATCTTAATCAGTACACGGTTTCAAAGTTATATTCCTTTTTCACTTGCTGCTGCTTTTTCTTTTTTACTTCCTTGCATTTATTATTATATTGAAATCTGTCATTTACAATCTATCCAGTTACTAATGAGCATTAGTTTGCCATTGTTGTTTTTAACAGAAATTAGAAATATTTTTAATGTTTCCTAACATCAGAGCTGAGGCTGTTTTACAGAGGGTTTGAAGCAAATTGCTTTAAGGTCACTTAGTTGGATATGGGAACTTATACCTTGCTTAATCTAGTACTGTCAAACTGATATAATAGAATGCCCTTGATTCTTTTCAAAGTGGTATTTAAAAACTGTTTTAGAGTTATGTTATAGCACACACCTCTACCCTGATCGATGGGTAGCATCATGAACAAATCTCTTGCACAGTTTAACATAAATTAATTTAGTGTTATTGTGAACAAGATTTGTAGCCTCATTGTAGGTAGAGATATATGATATGATAACTAGACGATGGGCGGTAGTGCATCTTCTGAACCTTTACCCAACAGTGAAGTAAAATTACCCTACAGTCAATATGTCGTGTGTCAGCAGCCCAATGCAGTTCTCTCAGGCAACCCCAGAGTAACCAGTTTAACACTAGCCAAGCATAATTATAAAAGGGACTTGGAGATTACCTCCTGACCATCAGTGTGGGAAGGACAATGATGCAACTTCCTCTGCTTTTGTCCCCTTTAGGTTGAGCAGTTGTTTAACTTCTCTGCTGAACAGCTGTTTAGCTCAGTAGTGCTTAACCTTTGGCCCCACAGGTCAAATGCATGGTGCAGAGCCAGTCTGTGAGCTGGAATGGGCCAGCTGCAGGCCTGATCAGCTGTGGGGCCCAGCAGTGCCACTTTCCTGCCCCAAGTGCTTGGGTTGGGTCCTGGGGGGCTGGTACTAACCCCTTCATCCCCCACACATTGGGGTTGGGTCCCGGGGGCGGGGGAGAGCTGGTACTGCCTCCTTCTGCCCCCTGTATGCCAGGGTTGGGTTCAGAAGGGTGGGGGGCAGCAATGTCCTTCCTATCCCCTCACACTGGGATTGAGTGCCAGAGGCCTGGCACTGCCCCTGTCCAGCTACCCACACTGGAATTGAGCTCCGGGGTTAGCACCATGCCCACAAAGCCTTGCATGCTGGGATGGGATGCCAGATTCAGTATGCAATGCCTGGGGCTCTCCATGGGTCTGAAAATTTGGCAGTGGAGGAGCAATGCCCCTGCTCTCCTGCCATCAAATTTCCAAACCCATGGGGAGCCCCTCAAGCTGGATGACACCTGGTTGAGCACCTCTGGTTTAGCTGCTCAGCTCTGTGGACTGCAAGAAGCCACAGCTGGAGCATCTTTGAAGCCACCTCTTAAAAGGTCCTTTGTTCTGCGGCTGAAAAGATGGAAAGCTTCAGCTGTGACTTCTGTGTGCCACTGTCTTAGCTATTTCAACCAACTCCTTGTCTCAGCCACTTTGCCCAGTCAGTCTTTGTCTCCCCAGGCCCCATTTCCGCAACTTACCTCTGTGTTCCCTGCACACTGCTACCAAGTTCCCTGCACACTCTGACCCAGGCTTCTCCCTAGGCCTAGCCTCTTAGCCAAATCAATCTCAGCCACTACAGCTTTTAAACCAATCCATTTTACAATTCTGGATTGCCCTCCTTGGTTCCTAGTCTCAGTCTTTTTGTCTAGTCAGGATCAGCCCTTTTCTGTCCCTGACTAGACGTTCCAGTTACTTTTCCCATGGTCTGTTTTACACTCCTCCCCATCTTGTTTCCATTGCATTCCCCGCACCTCCCAGTCACACCTTTACCTCCACTCTGGTGCTAATTTTGAAACACCCCTTGTTTTAATCTACTCCATTCACTCTTTTGCCTTCCTAGCTTTGGTTCCTGTTGCACTAAGTTAGGAACTTTCCACTTCCATTATGTATGGACACCACTTAGAGCACAGGAGAGAGAGTCTTTGTGCTCTCAAGCCAATCCCAAACCCAACCCCAACCAGAAGTAGCTATTATATGAGACAGCCACCTTCCCTATGCAGGCCTCGGATGCTCAATCAACCTGTGGGGATGGTGCATTGCAGTCCATTTATCATTTTGCTTTTCAGTGCCTATTTCCATTTTTTAGCACTTTGCAGTTTTGTCTAGCATTTCTGTAAGTTCTTGAAGCTCTTCTGATGTCCCTGCTATAAGATCAATGTCATCAGGAAACTGATATATTTCCTGTGAAATTCTCTAAGGCATCTGACATGATTTGCTTGAGGAAGAGGTTGAAAAGGTATGGTGAGAGCAGGCAATCTTGGTGCACTCCTACTGAAGTTGCAACTGCTTGATGATGGCAGACAACCAGCATCCATCATTTCAGTCCAAAGAGTTTAATTTTGGCAAAATTTTAAGTAGCTAAAAAGGGAAATATTCTAATTGGAAGTGTTGGGAAACCTTAACTACTAGGCGGTGCTACTAGCAAAATCTCTTAATATAGTAGTAAGAGCAGCATCACGGAGTACTGCAGGTGGCTTGGCTGCCAGAGACTGGTACAGAGCCATATTCCTCTCCCTGGCTCCTACTCTCAGTTTTGTCAAAGTGGGTTACACAAGAACCTAATTTGAGATGCTAATTTTGAAAAGCTGTGACAAAAAAAAAAAAAAAGATGTGCTTTGGCTCTTTTTATTATGAAAAGCAAGGTTCTGGTCTCCTCTTAGGCTCTAATAAACTTGTGGGTGAATGCCAATTAACTCCTGCATTGGGGGAAACCAAGATTCAGAGAAAAGATTGTGAAATACACAAACACAATATGAGTAATCACTGAGAAAACTGGGAATTAATAAACTCTTGGCCAGATTTTATTCCATCTATTATGCATCCAAATAGACTTAGACACCTATTCCATCCTGCTTGGGTCCCTGAAAATTCTTTATTGCGTCTCCTTTTCAACACACTGCCATCTGACCCATAAGGCTGGGTCACAAGAAAAGTAGCAAAGAGGAGTCACCCACTTTTGTGTTAACAATTTTTCATGAACTGGAAAAGGGTAGAAAAGAACTGCACTAAGTGCCTATATATGCCTTCCAAAGATGTCAGTCACCCTGTTCCTGTAATGGGGGCAGAGTGGGTAATAGAATCACTCTTATACAATAGTTGGGTAACTCAGCACTGGTTGCAAGTTAGACTTTTGTGTCTTCTAAGTGAAATAGAATCCTGCCTTGGGTGTCCTTTCATCCCTGCAGGAGAATGTCTATATCCTCCATCGTCAGCTCTGAGGGCCAAATTACTCTAGTGCAAGCTTCTACTTTTAAATTAGTGAAGTACACCAAACAATTTATCTGACTGAACTAAATTCAATTGTTAGGCAATGATTGATTTACAGAAGCATTAATAGTGATGACTGGAGTATGCCATTCAAAATCAACCATTCCTATTTGAAAGTGTATATATTTGGGGGATTCAGTTCACAGTAAGTAGGAACAGCTTCAGTAATACACGGCTGTTATGTTACCCTAAGTAGTTAGGGCTAGACTGCAGCATTTGCCAAATCAGGAACTCAAAAATAACAAGTCAGATCCCAAAATTGTGAGATTGGGTATAGTTTCATAGTTTCTAGGGTCAGAAGGGACCTGAACAGATCATCAAGTCCAACCCGCTGCCCTGGGCAGGAACAAGTGCTGGGATCATAATACCCCAGCCAAATATCTATCCAACCTCCTCTTGAAGACCCCCAAGGTACGGGAGAGAACCACCTCCCTTGGGTGCCCATTCCAGAGCCTGGCAGCCCTAACCGTAAAGTAATGCCTCCTGATATTAAGCCTGAACCTACTCTCAATCAATTTGTGGCCATTATTCCTTGTTATCCTAGATGGTACTCAGGGGAACAGAGCCTCACCTATTTTCCATTTGTCCCCCCTGGTGAGTTTATAGACGGCTACCAGATCCCCTCTCAGTCTTCTCTTGTGGAGGCTGAATAAATTCAGGCCTTTTAATCTATCTTTGTAGAGCCTGGCCTGCTGCCCCCTGACCATGTGAGTGGCCCTTCTCTGGACCCTCTCAAGGTTAGCCACATCTGTCTTGAAGTGCAGTGCCCAGAACTGGATGCAGTACTCCAACTGTGGCCTGACCAGTACCGCATAGAGGGGAAGGATCACCTCCCTGGACCTGCTTATGATACATCTGTAGATGAACGACAAGGTGTGGTTAGCCTTACTGACTACTTCCTCTCATTGGGGGCTCATGTCCATCCTGGAGTCTACAATGAATCCAAGATCCCTTTCAGCCTCTGTGTTGTTGAGAAGGGTGTTCCCCAGCCTATAGGTATGTTGCAGGTTCCTTCTCCCTAGACGCAGCACCTTCCACTTGTGCATTCCACACCTACCTCCAAGTCACTGATAAAGATGTTGAGTCCTGGGGAACTCCACTGCCCACATCCCTCCAGGTCTAAAATGACCCATGCACCACCACTCTCTGTGTACGACCAGAGCCTAAGCCTGTCCCCTAAGCCTGTCCCTAATCCTAGTGAGGGAGTTACAGTCCCTGCTCAGAAATATGGAGACAAAGAACTTGTTGAAGAGATCAGCTTTTTCCTTTGCTGCAATCACCAGATTGCCAAGCCTGTCCTGTAGGGGCCATGCATTACCTGGTGCCTTCTTCTTACTCCCTATGTATTTGAAAAAAGAGTTTTTGTTATCTTCAATTCTGGTTGCCAGCCCTAGTTCCATTTCTGCCTTGGCCTTCCTAACTGCTTCCCTGCAATCACAAACAACAGAGGTGTAATCCTCCTTGGCGATAGCCCCTTGCTTCCACTGATTGTATGCCACCTTTTTTGCCCTCAGGCCCTCCTGGTTGCCTTTGTTGAGCCAAGGGGAGTTTTTAGCACTCTTGCTCCCTTTGGTTTGCATTGGGACTGACTCCCTCTGAGCTTGGATGATCATCTCCTTGAAGAACAACCACCCATCCTGGACTCCCATCTCATTGAGGCTCTGAGTCCCCAATGTCTCTCTTACTAATTTTAGCTCATTGAAGTTGGCCCTTCTGAAGTCAAGGAATTTTGCCTTACCACTTGCTTTCACCACCCTGCGCTGGATAGTAAATTCCAGCAGATGATGGTCACTAACGCCTAGGTAGTTGAGCACCCGCAGATCTCTCACCAGGTCATTACCTGTGACAAGGACCAAGTCCAGCAAGGCATTTCCTCTGATTGGATTGTGTACCTCCTGAGTTAGGTGGAGGTTCTGTATGCAGGCTAAAAACCTATGTGAGTGTTCAGACCTGGCTGACTGCTCCTCCCAGCAGATGTCTGGGTAGTTTAGGTCACCCATGACAACCACATCCCTTGTCCTTACAGCCTCCATGAGCTGACCTGAAAATTCCAGGCCCAGCTCGTCCCTTTGGTGAGGCGGTCTGTAATAGACATTCACTATCAAGTCCCTTTCCCCACGACCCTCTTCCATTCTAAGCCAGAGCGCCTCAGTTTGCCTCATAATAGTGACGATTAAAAATATATATATATATATATATATATAGAGAGAGAGAGAGAGAGAGTTCTTGTTTTTCATGTGGTTTTAAGTTGTTCTTATTTACTTGGGTCACCTTTCATGCTTTTCTCTGCACCAAAAGGGCTAAAAACCTCTCTCTTAAATGAAAATCAACATTCTCACATAGTCATGAAATCCCAGGTGTTGAGGTTTAAAAAAAGGCATAAGAGTGGACAACAGCAACACTAAAATTGTGCAAAAGGAGAGAGATACAAGAAGCAGCCCCTGTGTAAAGGCAGGGCAGAAAGCATGTTTGTCTGCAAAGTCAGACAACGTCACAGTGGGTATAGGGGAGTGCCTGCCTACTCCCCAAAGGTACAGACCAACCCAAAAAGGCAAGTTAAAGAGGGAACAGAACTATGCATTATCCTAACCATTAGTGGACAGCCACATGGGGGATGCTGATTACTGATACACAGTTTAAGACACGCCCCCCACCCCCCGCACCCCCAAGGCGGTGTGATTAAAATCAGGTCACTAATAAATCTATAATACTAACTTAGCTCAAAAATGTATGCACTGTCACTTTTGATTGGATTTTTGCAAGGCTAGGGTGGATATTTAATTGTGGTTATATGCTTTCAACTGCCTTAAATTTAAACACCTTGTGAGAATAGGGATGCCCCATGCTGGGGTGTATAGTAGTAAGTCAGAACTCAGCAGATAGTTTGTGTCTCCCTCTAACGTTTGTTTGTTTGCATGTATGTACACCATCCCACATATAAAAGAGTACCTATATATGCAAGTCAGAAGCTTTAAGTTTGCAATACAAGCTGAGGAAAGATACTGTATATTATGCAGTTATCTAATATGCTCTAATACATTTATATCACTTTTGCAAAGGGAAAAAACAGATAAACCACAGGATTATTGCACTGAAATGTCAGCAAGCTACTCTGTCTTTGGCTATGGATCGTTGGCATTTTTTCATTATTTAGACTTAACCAGACTCGAAACTGTAAATGTATTTTTTGATTATTTATATTATTTTGAGGATAAAGACAGTCATGCAGAGAGCCAATGCTTAGGATAATTTCTATAGCCATAATAGAGTAGAAAGTCGGTAAGTCTAAACTGTCTGTAGTCTACTATTTTTTTTTTTAATATATAAACACCCCCCCACCTCAAACCATCAGAAGTTCTTAAAATATACAGACTCCCATGATAAATATTTACCATACTTTTTCCTCCTACTTTTTAAAAGAATAGTATTTTTTTCCCCCAGAAAGTTATCAAGGATGCTACAATTAAAAACCAAAAAAAAAGCAAGTATTATTCCTGGAAAGAATGTCTCATTTTCTTACTTTCTTTTGGCAGTTCCCTAGTCTGCTGTAGATTGAAGAAAATAGGAATAAGCATCTTTCGACCACAAACAGATGTGCTTGATAAAGAAAATGTCAGCAAAAATACTAAAGCAATGTGTCACAGCAGCTTTCTGACAGATAGAGGGAAAAGGTAAAAAATGTTCTATCATGTCCAACAAGGTGTTCTTTTTGAGATTTAAAGATCACTGTGCAACTTTAAACATGTTTGTCACTTTGGCTCTGACTGGAGCTATCTGGAGCTTCACAAGAACTTTATCAGCTCAGCATAGGGGGAAAAAAAGAAGCCCATTCCCATTTATCTCAGCCAGGTTCCCTTCAAAGCCAACAAATAAATTACAGTGTACATTTGATACAAATTGATTTCTTAACTCAAATAACAATGTTGTCCTCCCAGTCAGGCCATGTGTCACTCACTCGCGAGCCTGAGTGAAAGGCTCAATCTGTCTGTGTGACAGAAATAGGCCTGACGCATCTCACCAAGGAATGCTAATAATCCAGGCCTGGCCTAGGCCTTTGTGGGCAAGCCATGATAAGGAAAATCAGCCCATCCTGTCAAACAGTGTGAAGGCCTGATCAGTGTTTGTTCCAACAAGCTATATAGGCCTTGGAGTTGCCATCCTATTTCATGTAGTAAATGAGAGGAAAATAAGATCCGGCTACTATGGTTAAGATGCCAGTGACTATGATGAAGCTGAAGTGAAAGGAAACCCCATTGAATATCTTGAACTGATCTTATCAGCTGCTGGAGAAATGAGATATTGGCAGGGGCTGTTGAGTTTCTCACAGCTGAGCAGGTTAATAAGGTTGGGAGGCAGGCCACAGGCTAATTGGATTTGCCTTGGCTTGATAAACAGTGGCAGGCCTATAGCCAGAAAAACATATACAATGTGGCTTTCCCCCCTCCCTTTGTTTCTCTTTAAGCCCTATGAAAAAAGCTGCTGTTTTGAAGCTAAAGGTGTCTTCCTGAATTCCCAGATGAAGAGGCCAGCAAAGTCAAACTGTGAAACAGTAGTTGTTGGGTGTTCTGATTTTAATCAAACGGTATTTAACCTGCCTGACCTCACATCAAAACAGCACAACTATAAGAGCTAACTAGAAGCAGAAGGAAATAACAGGCAACTGAAGCTTTCCACAGCCTTAGAATATTCCAAGGGAACCAATTTAAGAGCTCAGTCCTTCAATTGCTATTCAGATGATTGTCCCATTAACTTTGGTGCCATTACTCACACAGGTGTGGTTTGCAGGACTGGGTCTTAGTTTTGCAAGAATTGCAAGATGCTTTGGTTGTTGATGCTTTATACAATTTCCCATTGCAGAACCAGCTGGAGGTAATCACCTGTATTCCCGTCAATGCACATTTCTTACGCTGCATGGAGAATGCTTCATTGTGCATTACAGAAATAGTCGTGTGGCATGCTGAGCTGCTGGCACTCTTCCTTTGCTTGCAACTGTAATGCTTTGAAAACTTTAAAAATCACTTTCCTTATGCCACCTATAAAAATTCTCTCGAGTAAATGTATCTTCATACAGAGAATCTTGATTAGACTGCACTAGCATTTCTGCACACCGACTATTTGATAGAAAGCATTTGATTTTCCATTTCCAAGAACCCCATGCAAGGCTGATGCAAAAACACTGAGAAATAACTCCTGAGTGTTGTACACCTACTGTATGTTCATTCCACACCCATGTAAATACTATATCAATATAAGGCAATAGAAAATCATTTCCTATATCTGCAATGGGGTAGAAACAGCTCATTTTTAATTGGCTGGTAGCAGGTGCTTTTAAACTTTTTTTTCTGTTGTATTCAGTTTCTTATGTTGTGTCCCTTGTTGTGGTATAAGAGCATCAAAGCTTTAAAAGGCCTCACATCAATAATAAATTTCTATAGCATCCATAGCTAAAGGGGAAACAAAAGACTTCCCTAATAGAAAACTCCATAGCTTCTTATTTTCTGTTTTTATTTAGTAACATTTGGTTTTCTAACATGTCTTTATTTGTCAGCCTATTGCATGTGTCTGACACAGAATAATAATTTCGGGTGGGCAGCAGAGAGGACTCCTCTGACCTAATTTAATGCATTCTTTTAACACACTTCATTCAAACAAGCAGTTTTGTTTCCCTTTTTTTGAAGGCTAACATGTTTTCCTATGACCAAAGAAATAACTTCCTTGATCATAATGTTGCCTTGTTAAAGTCTTCTATTCTCTTTTTCCCAGTTGGGCTGAGAACTGATTGCGTAATTTATTTTATGAATAATTATTTTATAATAAGACTTTATGCTTACTCATTTAAACTACACCACTTACAGAAAACTGCCTAACTAAATGGATTCCACCTCAGGCTTTTTGAATGTCTGTACCTAGCCATAGAGAGCCTTCCATCAAAATGTCTCTGGATGCTCTGTCAGAAGGAACTGAAGCCTCATAGTACCCTTTTTATGAGCTTGATAACATCATAGAGCTAACTGAAAACTTTCCAGAAAACATTTTTGCTTTAATTAATGTTGATTTGTGGGAACTACCATTCTTCCAAGAATATACCAGTTTTCATAAAATGTTTATTGGGGTAGATTAATGTATGATGTATGATTAATTTTTCGCAGGTTCTCTAGGTCTCCCACATTCCAGCTCAGTACTCAGCCACTGGACTGTAGAGTCAGTCTGCCTCATGTTTCTCTCAGGTCCACTGAATCATAGAATCATAGAAAAGTAGGGCTGGAAGAGACCGTCAAAGGTCATTTAGTGCATCCTTCCCTCCCCCCTGCCCCACAACCAGAGTCAGGGTCAACTCTTTCTAAACCATCCTGTACAAATCCATTGTCTAATCTATTAGTAAAACTACACAGTTAACTCTGCCACAACCACAAGGCATAACACCCTAACCTGGTACAAGTAAGCAGGGGGACAATGGTGGCCAGTGTTCTGCTGCTACAAAGGTTTTAAAAAATATGCCTGAGAGATCCAATCTTGAATATTTTATTGTTTTTCCCAAGTGAAATAGCTCCAAGACAAGAGGTTGTGCAAGTCTCCTACCTCAGAATCGCCAAAAAAAAAAAAAAAAAATCTGGTGGTTGTAGCCTGCACTTGAGGTAGAGAAGAGTAGGGTTCAAGTTAGTAAAACTTGACTAGTGCTTTTCAACACTCAGACCACTTCTTTTCAATATTTTCATCAATTATTTGGATTCAGGTGTTAAAAGGCTACTGGCAAAGTTCATGGATGACACCAAATTATGTGGGAGTGCAGTCACGCTTGAGGACAGGTTGGGGATACAGGCTGACCTGGACAGGCTTGCGAGATGGGTGGATCATAACCTCATGATATTTAACAAGAAGAAATATAAAGTTCTCCATCTGGGGAGGAATGATCCACAACACACTTATAGGCTTGGCAGAGCTACACTTGCCAGCACCACAACTGAAAGAAACCTGAGAGTCATGATAGACCACAGAATGAACATGAGCCACCAATGCAATGTCATAGCTGGCAGAGTGAATAAAACACTGGCATTCATCTACTGATGCAGCTCAAGAGAGACTAAGGATGTTATCCTCCCACTCACTCAGCCTTGGTGAGACCGCAGCTGGAGTACTGCATCCAGTTCTGGGCACCACACTTCAGGAAGGATGTGGAGAAGCTCGAGAGAGTCCAAAGGAGGACCACATGCATGATTAGAGGTCTGGAGAGCAGGAGACTTGGTGGCAGCCTATAAGTATATAAGGAGCATACATCAGGGCCTGGGGGAGCATCTGTTCACCAAAGTACCCCAGGGGAAGATAAGAAACAATGGACACAAACTGATTGAAGATCACTTCAGACTGGACATAAAGAAAAACTTCTTTATGACTTGAGTGTCAAGGGTCTGGAACAGACCCCCCCCACCAGAGGTGGTGCAGTCACCTACCCTAGAGATCTTTAAAAAACATCTTGACGTGCACCATGCTGGGATTACCTGACCCCCATCAGTCTTCCCTGCCCAAGTGCAGCAGAGCTGGACCCAATGATCTTGTGAGGTTCCTTTCATCCCTAAACATATATGAATCTATGAAACTAATTCAGGAATAGCAGGATTTTTAAAAGGGCCTCTCACTAAAGTTATGTGCCCTAACTACTGAGCTCTTCCATAGTGGATCGTACTGTTTTTCATGTACAATTTGAAAAAACCTTGTATGATAGAAAAGAAACATTTCATTGCCAACTCTAACCAACCCTGACCCTTTTATACTTGAAAAAATTAAGGAACAATCATACCAGGTGACTTGAACAAGATAGCACAGTAAGTCAGAATGAGAGCTAATAATAGTGCCCGGGGTCCTTTTTTCAGCTTTCTTCTCCTACCATTGGATCATAATGGTTCTCATACATTAGAAACCCTAATTTATAATTTTCTATTTAACAGGTAAAACACTGGGATTCCAAGAGCATCCTTAGAAGGAGTACCATATTTAGACAGGAGAGAAAAAAATGTTTTTTTGGATATTAATAGACATTTCCTTAGCCATGGCAAAACATATTTTATCTTAGGTTAAAGCACAAGTTTTCAGATGTCCTTGTTGCAGGGAAAGCACCAAAAAGGTTCACAATGAAGGATATCTGCAAGTCTTGCAATATAATCACAGGATAAGCAGACCAGTTAGTTCTCCAGGCATCCCACAGTTTACTGCTTTTACCCCAATCCTGGCTACTCTTGAACTGTGTGTGCAGACTCTGGTCCTGATCTCAGAACTCTACTGCCAAGAAGTATCAGGTCCTAGGTGGCTCCCCTCATCTATTAATTGCTCTGCACAGTGACTTGCCACCCATTTCTTGCTCACTACTTACCTGAGATCAGCATCAGAGTCTGCAGCTATGGAACCAACCTTAAACACCACCAACCATCCAAGATTTCCATCCACTTAACAATTTGGCTGTCAGGGAGGTCATCAGACATCCACCACCCATCAAAGCAATTTTGGACCTCCATACCCTCATACACCCATCTATCTTTCCTTCATCATGGTTCCTCATCTGAGTGCAGTGCCATGAACAAGCCAGCAGCAACTGAACCAAGGAAGAAGTAGTGGGGTTCATCACCATCTTGGTAATTGCCCCCTTAATGCCCCATCCCCCCCACTCCCCGCCACCAACAGCACAGTCAGAATGATCCTCCCTGCTGCTCAAGACAATGCACTACTACTACAATGCACCCCTTTTGCCTATTTCATCTTTCTCCTTTGGCTCCTGCCTGGAAAAAATCATAGTGATGGCCCTCAATCCCATACAAACAGTCCATTAGGGACAGATATAGGCACTTTATTACAAGCAAAGTATTGCAAGCAAGTCAACAAGGAAAGGAGAAAATGAGTGACTTCCAAATCATCAGGTCTGCCACCTGGTAAGTCAGTATGGGCCACCATGGCAGTTCAGGTTCCCTTCTAAGTAATCATAACATTCATTGTACTGTCTTCTAAAGGCTGATGCTAGCTTGAAAGTCAGTCTGAGTTGCCTCTGGTCCCACATCCTAGAAAACTCAGTTTATGCAGATGGGAAGATGTAACAGCAGCCCCACCACCACCCCTAAAAGGTATCTGGGACCCCCACCGTGACCCCTCAGCAAACCACATACAGCTTCTATGGTTGTGGGTTCTTCAAGGCATCAGTTGACTTGTCCCCTCAAGGCAGGAGTGGGCAGTGAAGTAGGATGCTAGCTCCCTTTGCATTCTCAAGCTGTACATTTTGAGCAGTGCAGTGGCTGCCTCTTTGCAACCTTTGCAATTTATTGGCTGACAGTTAAACTAGACATAGAACACTTATAGTATCCCAGCTGGCTCATACAAGGTGGATGTAGTGGGTAGTAAGGACATTCCAGGGACAAAGCCAAACACAGTGGTGAGTCATCATAGCATGCTCACCGCCTCCCTCAGTCAAAGTCATCAGGGACCACCATCTCTTGCAGTAAGAGGCAAGTAAAGACCACTGGACTGCCTCACATGACAATGCACAGGTCCTGCCTCTGCATTTGGGTCAGATGGATGAGGATGATGTTGGCTAGGGTGCCAGCATTCTGCGGTTATAGACACGGGGCACTAGAAGTAGTGGGACATACCCAGCTGAGCATGGCCCCACATGCCTCAACTAGCCCAATGTGTTTCACAACCCCCATGGGAGTTAGGGCCCTTTGCTCTACCCAATATTTGTTTGTCTGTGACTGCCCAAGCATGCCCTCTACTTCTCTGGGTCTGTAGGGAGTGAAGGAGAGAGTGAACTTACCATGTTGAGAGTCAGCAGGGAGAATGAGCCTGCCCACCAGCTGGATGGCCTTGCAAGCTGCAACTTTGTTGAGGAGTTCTTCATGCTGGCAAAGCAACTGCAAGGAAAGCAAGAAACTCCAGTTCATCCTCCTCCATTTTCAAGCTTGACAGCTGCAAATGGCGGGGATGGCACTTTGGGATCAGATAATGGCCCAAGGATATGGTCAGAGACCAGCGCCCAGAAAACTTCCAAGCAGAGGAAGATCATACACAAAGGTGGGCATGCTGACTTTCCTGGTGGAAGCAACCCACTCCTGGGTTGCAGAGACCAGGCAATGAAGGGAAGAAGAGTAAATGTATCACAAGTACCTGGCCATCATCAGGCACAGGCTCAAAGAGTTGTAATGTACTCCTATGTGGTTTGCAAGCATGCAGAAATTGAGCAGGAGTATGTGGCCATCACTAAGCATACAAATGAGATATTCAGGAAGTCCATGAAGATCAAACAGGAGTCCATGGATCATCTTATGTCTGCCTTAAATATGCAGACAGAAAGCATCAGTCCACAATTTAGTGCACAAGTGGGACTGTCCAGTTGCCCCTAAGGGTACATGCTGCCACTAAGATACACTAACACACAGGGGTCCTCCATACCAGGACAGGGAGCAAGCCACCCCAGCTGTCAGGTAGGTATAACTTGTAGGCTGAATAATCATCCAGTGGTGACTGCCGCTAGGGCTGTGCAAAGCTTCGGTCCCGGATTCAATTCGGTGGAGATTCAGCCCAACTCAGTGGGTAAATCTCCAAATCTGAATCAAATCAGAGGGCCCTTTAATCTCTCCAACTCTAATTGGAATCCTCCAAATCAATTTGGAGATATTTGGAAAGATTCAGGGATAGACACAGCTTTAAATGTTTTTTCTACATACCTCTAGGTAGCAGGCGGCTCTTGAACACTGTGATGCTGGGGTGCATGGAGAATCCCACAGAAGCGCGGGGAGTGCTCCCCAGCACTCTTGGCAGCAGGCCCAAAAGTGGACCAGAACCACTTCTGGTCCACTTCCGGGTCCACCGGGGAGCACACGGGGGGCCCCCCATGTCCCCCTGACTCGGTGACTGGTACATCCTGGGTCTGGATGGGGGCACCTGGGGTCCGCCTGTGGCCAATCACTGAGCCAGGGGAGACATGGGGTGGGGGGGCACACTCCCCGGTGGACCTGGAAGTGGACCAGAATCTCCATGCTCCATGCACAGCATTCACAAGCTGCGCTGGTAGCTCAAGGTATGTAAAAAAATACTTTTAAAGCTGTGTCTATGTCTGAATTGCTGATTCTCTGAATCAGCATCGAATCTTCAGATTTGGATTAGGTTGAATCGAATCAGGGACAGTGATCCGAATCAATTAATCGAATCACTGTCCCTGATTCGGGCTGAATCTGAATCAGAATTGAATAGAGCCTGCTTTGCACACCCCTAACTGCCACCATCCGGGGACAAGCTGTGTTCACATGTTATGGCTGCACCAAATCCGTGGCATGCTTGCTTTCACCGGGGAGTGATGGTTTTCACCTGTGTATGTTTCTCTAGATATTTCTTTTTTAACATTGAGTGTTTACTTGTTCCATTGACTTCCCCTTTTTCACATTTTTCTTGTGCTGTTGAACACAATTCTGCTTATACACTGTGTTCACCATGTACACAGA
>NW_005841842.1:1389821-1404646 GCF_000455745.1 Alligator sinensis | reverse complement strand
GGACATGAAAAGTACCAAAATATATGGATACTCAATGTACTGCTTGCTGCTCCAACACCAGCTATGCCTTTCTCCCTCCCTTTCTCCATGCCTCCCTCCCAGGAGGTGGTTTCAGCAGCCTGGCACTTATTTAAAAAGCAAGGTGAGCAGAGAAGCACTGCTCAGCCAGCCTAAGTTGTTTCTCCTTTAATGTTTATTTCTTTCCATCTGTCTCTGGAGAAACCCACAGCCTTGCACAGCCCATGCTTTCACCGTCTCCCTTCCCTCTTCCCCCTTCCACATCACTGGGAGCATGGCTCAACACCTGGCTGAACTTTTCCCCACCCTAACATGACACCTCCATATACTCTACCCCATGCTCTCTTCCTGCACTGGAGACAACCACATGAGAGCACGAGTTTAGCATGACATTGTTTAATTGGGTACCCAGCATCATTTTATGATTCACCATTCCAACTCACAGCCTGGTGTATGGCAAAGTGCTCAGTCAGCATGTCTCGCACATGCAGTGCCAGATACCTGGCCTCCATTTAAGAATTTGTAGGTATTGTGCCTATAGGAGCTGGGGACTGCTCTGCCTTGACTGGCAGACATTCAGGCAGGGGCTCCCCCTTGGCCTTGCAGATGCTGTAGAGCATGCATGACAAGACCACAAATGGGCACATTGCATTCACTGGCATCCACGCATATCCTCAGGCATCTCCAGGAAGCCTTGAGATGTCTGAAAGAACACTCCAAAGCCACTCTGCAATTGCTGAGCTGGTAGTTAAACAGTTTATTCTGGGCATCCAGGCATGCGGTGAATATTTTAATCAGCCAGGGGTGCAGTGGGTAGGAAGTGTTTCTGATTAGTAGTGGCAGTACAGTCATTCCTTTAAGCTGGATGTCAGTCATGGCAGGAACAAACTCTCTCTGCTCCACCAGTTCAGGGAGGAGGTAGCTCCTAAATATTCTGGCATTGTGCACCTTGCCTGAGCTGCCAACATTTTACATGGGAAAAGGCCACAGTGGTACACAACTGCCTAAAGCAAAAGTGAAAAGTAGCTCTTCTGGTTGATGGATTCATGGCCATGGAGTGCAGGAGAAAGGGTAGTGATGTTTATGCTTCCAACAGCCCCAAAGCAGTTGGGCGACCTCAATTTCTTTTGGGTCGGCAACATGTATGATCCATGAGACAATCATCTGTTGGATTACCATGTGGTAATCCTCCTGCAATGATACCTCCTGCACTGCTTTTCCAGCTCTTGACTTGACAGAACCAGAATGGTTTGCCATGGACTGGAGGCTGTCTGAGGTCATGAGTTTTCATACAGGGATGGCAGTGACTTCCGCACAGATAAGGGCTCCCATCTCACTGTTGTCTCTGCACAAATTGCTGTGTGTGTAGGGCGAGCTCAGCACTGATCTTCACAATGGTCCCCCTGGACATGCAGACGTTTTTACACCACTGCTTGTCATCCCATGTGACCATGATGATCCACCCCCACCAGTCACTGCTTGTCTCCCTGGCCCAGAAATGTTGCTCTGCAGTTTGGAGATACTCTCACATCTGCCTGGCCATAATATGCTGACATGCAGCCAAAACATCTTCAGGGCTTCAACTGCTGCCATGGATTAGGAGTTGGACATAGCCATGGACCACCCATTGTTTGGCAGCAAGCATGTGTATGAGTTCTTCCCTGCAAGTACTGCTCCTTTGTTCTTGACATAAATGGAAGTAGTCATGGTGGCCATCAGTCTGCCAACATCATCATTTGTGCTCAGTCCTACCCACAAGTTCATAACACTGAACCAATAATGTCTGCAAGATGACTACCATATCCAGATCCATAGCAACTGATGGTGATGGTCATGGTCAATGGTGGCAGCAGAAATGCAGTGGAAATACAAGTGAGCAGTCACGGCCTGAGCTGCACAGTGAATGATGCAAAAAATCCTCCCACAAAAAATATTCTCTTCTACAGTTTGAACATCCCATAAACACTTCACTTTACATTGGCAGTCAGGGGAACCACAGACACTTTCCCAGAGCAAGGCATGCTAGGATGTACATTTTCCATCTAGCCACTTGTAGTGGAAGAGGAGTGGTGTATTCAGCCACTTATTCAACCCAATTGGAATGGCAATATGTGGACATACCAGTCCCATAACTTCTTCAGCTAGTCCATGACAAATGTGATGGTTTTTAATATCTTTTTTGAGTCACTGCATTCTACTAACTTGCATTTTAGGAATGGGACTAAACACAGCCCAGAAAAATAGTGAGCATGTACAGAACATTGAGCGTGTAATCAAAACTTTGAAGTCAATAGGGCAACTCTGATGCTTGAAAATGGCCATATGCTTATGTACTTAGCTGATATTTTTAGTCCTTTATATGTAATCTGTAGCCAAATGGCCATTGCTGACAGGGTTGTGAACCATCCAAAGATTTACAGACAATTCATAAAATAAGTGGTTAAAAAAACCTTTGTCCGTAAAAATATTTTGATGTCCATAAAATTTAAAGATGCTTGGAAGCTCTGCTCCCTGCAGTGCTGCCCACTGGGATCTTTGGAATGTGGAAACACTTAGGTATTGTATGTGTGGGAGGTTGGATGCCTCCTTGTTTGCTCTCAGGATGGAGGGGGTAGGCAAGAGCAGGACTGGCTGGCAGGGAGCAAGTCCAAACACAGGAGGCAGAGCTTGGAGTGTCCACATCCTATGCTCAAGTTCTCCCCTCCGTCCTGTCCAGTCTCTAGAGTGCACAACTTGTGTGTATCTCCTGGGGTGGTGTGAGTAGTGCAGAACTGGCTGGGGAAAGGAGCAGGTCACCTTGGGAGCCAAACACAAAAAGCCCGCTAGCATGGCTTGGGAGGCAACAATGGTCTGAGAATAGACGAATGTCAGAGCTACAGTTGGGGGTGGAGGGGACTGGGGATGCCCCCAAGGCAACAAGCCCTGATCCCCACCATTCCTCCTCCCATTGTATGAGTACCCCATTGGGCACCAAGCTGGTCACCCACCTCTAGGCTCTGACTTTAGCTGGGCTTGGGCATTGGCTTCCCTTGCAGCAAGCAGCTGCTCCCTGTACCCTGGAAGGATGTGACTTCTTCCTCTGATCTGCACATATCATGGCAGTTCCAGGGTAGTTCAGGGGGCAAGGAATGAGTCAGAGACCGTGAGTACTGGGAGTACACAGAGCCATCCTGCAAAATTCCTGCATTCCTTTTGCACCAGCCTCCTCAGGGACCTCCTGCAGTACATCCCCTCTGTGAAAGGGGGTGGAGGGGCAGGCCCTCCCTGGATTCTGTGTGTGTGGTTGTGCACTAATTCAGATTACATTAAGTAACAAAATATGTCAGTAAAAATGTATTACATGTAACAAAATATGTTAGTAAAAAATGTTGTCCGTAAAAACTATGCAGATCATCTGTTAAGAATTGTTCTGGGTATTTTTTTTTTTCAGTTGGCATCCCTGATTGCTGATGATTACCAAGTTTTCCAAATATTGGACCTTAGGAAAAATGCTGAAATTATAGAGAATTCTTTCACAAAATAATCAAGGTAATTCAGGAGATTAAAGACTTTTTTGTTTGTTTAAAATTAGAAACCAATGATCTTCATCCTTTTGGCAAATAAGAAAGCAGCCTGTCAACAGTATTGTTACTATAAAGAGGTTCTGCAGCACATGGGTGAAGGTTAAACTATGCAGGAAAAATAAAGAAAAGAAAATCACTTCAGCAAAACTTTGCTTAAATTAAGATTCAGGTTTGTTTTTAGAGAAAGAAATCTCTTTCCTCACTTTTAGTATATTTCTGGACTCCATCCTACAATACAAAATTGGCTTTGTACTTACAATGACTTATGCATAATAGTTTCTTCCTTTCACATTTCGATTGCTTTATTATTGTTGGATTCACATCAATACAGCATGTGGCACATGCATGAGACAGACTGGGATTATAGGAGTACATTTTCTGTAATATAAATACTGTCTAAAGCCAAACTGACTAGCACCTCCTTTTGAGTTAAACCCCATGGACAAAGCAAGAACCAGGACCTGATATTAATGAAGTCAGTCAGGTTTTGCTATTGATTTCAGTGATACCTGTATCAGCTTCCAGTTTTATTGTAGGGTCAGAATGTTATAGGAATTTCTAAGAAGGTTTAACATATACTTTGCAAAGGTGTTCATAGTAAGCATTTGCAAACCTGTGGGCATGTCTACAAGTTTATTAATATACTGTAGGTACTGAACCTTAAGTTTGGTCCCTGTAATCATAGAATCATAGAAAATTAGTGTTGGAAGGGACCTTAAGAGGTCATTTAGTCTAACCCCTTGCTCAAAGCAGGACCATCCCAAACTACATCATTCCAGCCACAGCTTTGTCAAGACAGGCCTTAAAAACCTCTAAGGATGGCAATTCCACCACCTCTCTGGGTAACCTGTTCCAGTGCTTCACTACCTTCTCTATGTGCTTAGAAATGGATTATTTGAGGACCTGGTCCACAATTTTTCCAGGGCCTGAGGTGAGGCTGACTGGTCTGTAGTTCTCTGGATCCTCCTTCTTCCCTTTCTTGAAGATGGGCAATATATTTGCCTTTTCCAATCATCCAAGACCTCCCCCAATTACCACGAGTTTACAAAGATAATGGCCAGTGGCTCTGTAATCACATCAGCCAACTCAGCACCCATGAACGACATGTGCCCCCAGCAGCTGGGGGGGTATGGTGGCAGCGGGAATGTGGCAGTGGGAATGCAGCAGCAGTAAGTGGGAGCTCCCGCAAATGCCACCGGCAGTGTCATCAGCAAGGAAGGGGAGGGGTGGCGAGTGCCGACCAGGGGCCGGCGACCACCCACAGACGTCGCCAACAGTGGTGGCGGTGGCCAGCAGGGATCGCTGACCACTGACAGATGCCACCAGCAGTGGCGGTGGTAAGGGAGAGGGTGGTGAGCAGTGACTGCCCACAGGTGCCACCGACGGTGTCAGCAGCACCTTTTTGTAGGGGGTGCACCACCATGTTCAGGAGGTGCACATGCATCCACATGCATCCCCTACACATTGCCCCTGTCAGCACCCTTGGGTGCCCTGCATACTGCCCCATGGACTTCTACACATCCAGCTTTTCTAAATAGTCCCTAATCTTTTCTTTCACCACTGTGGACTGCTCACCTCCTTCCTGAACTATGCTGCCTGGTGCAGTAGTCTGGGAGCTGCCCTTGCCTGTGAAGACTAAGGGAAAAAAGGTGTTGAGTTCTTCAGCCTTTTCCTCATCAGCTGTCACTTGGTTGCCTCCCCGTTCAGTAACGGACCCACACTTTCCCTGACTTTTTTGTTGCTAACATACTTGTAGAAACCCTTCTTGTTACCCCTTGTCCCTTGCTAGCTGCAACTCTAGTTAGTTGGCCTTCCTGACTTCATCCCTACATGCCCAGACAATATTGTTATACTCCTGCCTAGTTGTTTGTCCATGCTTTCACTTCTTATAAGCTTCTTTTTTGTGCTTAAGCTCACTGAAGAGTTCTCTGCTAAGCCAACCTGGTACCTTGCCACATTTGCTGTTCTTCCTGCACATCGGGATGGTTTGTTCCTGTGCCCTCAGTAAGATTTTTTTAAAATACAGCCAGCTCTCCTGGACTCCTGTAATAACAGGTACTAACTGAATGTGCAGTAACTGGTGCTACTGCGCAGTAGCACCAGTGCATGCCTTTTTAGTGCCACTAATGCACGGTAGACTAATTCTACTGCACATTAGTGCAATAGCACAGCTTTTGCCATGATGTGCTAATATGCAATAGAATTTATCTATTGCACGTTTAGCATCTTGTATAGACGTGCCCTGCTAGTCTTTAATTTGGAACAAATTTGACTTGATATAACTAACTAGTCTCATTCCAAATAATTTCTAAGTGGTATTAAAACCCCACACTCAAAGTCAATAGGGCTACTCTTATACATGAAATTGAACATGTGCTTCTGTTTTGCAGGGGGAGGAGAGGGGGGGTGCTGAATCAGGTGCCTGGCTGAATTTTTGAACCAGTGGCCAAATTAAGCCTTTTGTGTGCAAGCTGCATCCAAATGGTCATTGATTATGGTTACCACAGAATTTTCATAAAAATAGGAGAGAAATTACATATATCAGCTAAGGTTTAGTGAAAATTGTGTTTGCCTTTTTAACAATATACCCATTTCAATAATAGGTTAAAATAGAAATTGCCAAAGTGTTGTTTTCTTTAGCAATCTAGGAATTGGATAATTATTGTGGTTTTGGTGTATAAAATATACTTGTGCATAAAACATGTCCAGTCCAAAACATAAAATTGCGGGGAGGAATATGTAATGTGATTTGATAGAATTTTGGTACCGGAGGTGGGGGGACAGGGCTAGGGGAGAGAATCTACAGGCAGACTTCTCTGCTCAATCAGCTCCAAAGTGGAGTTCAATCCACTCTCCTTCCCCAGCCCAGCAGGCAAACACCTGTTGGGCCAGGGGGACCGCTCCAGCGCATGGCACTTTATGTAAAGTGCCATGTGTTAGAGTGGTAGCCTGCATGCCTGTTAGCATTCAAAGAGATCTAGCTCTGCTTTGTACTTGCAACTGCATTAAGGCCAAGTACAATCTTTACCTATGAGATTTTTATAAATTCAAGAACAATGTTTTCCCTGCTAGTATATCCAAATATAAACTAAAAGCCTGATTCCGATCAAACAAATACAAAAGTATCGCCTTTAACTAATATTTTGGGGGATCTAACCATTATCTTATCCTCCCATCCATTACACTTAGATTTCTGCAGAGAGATACTATGCCACATGAAAGAGACAGTGGCCATGAGGCTAAGAGGAATACATACTGGACCCAGGCCCAAGAGATCCTAGCTAGGCAACATATTCATACTAAAGATTGCTATAAAATAGTTCTTGGAATGACAGGTTTTCTTCTTCACAACTTCATGGAATTTCAAAGACACTTAACAAGCTGCATAGACCCACATTGTGAAGCATCCTATGGAATCTCAGCTAAAACTGTCAACATCTTGAGCGCCATGTGCAGAGATGCAAAGTGTTTCATAGGTACACCAGGAGACAACAGATGTGAAACAAAGCTGTATTCTCTCTCTGCTGCTGCTGTTCAGTGCTGCTATAGGCTGGATAATAAATAAACATACATTCAGTGCAAACATTGGCAAACATGGATAGATGGTGAATGCCTAGAAGATCTATACT
Organism: Alligator sinensis; assembly: GCF_000455745.1. Classification (NCBI taxonomy): domain Eukaryota; kingdom Metazoa; phylum Chordata; order Crocodylia; family Alligatoridae; genus Alligator; species Alligator sinensis. The sequence goes on along the minus strand of NW_005841842.1, from coordinate 1,397,436 downwards.
TTGCTCATGATATTCCCCTACTGAATGGCACTTCTGAAAAACTACAAAGACAAACAAGCTAGGAAGAAAACAGGCCAAACAGGGATAAAATCATTCCTCTGTACACCACCTGGATGTCAGGCATCTCACCTTTGTTGATATGTCAATAAAGCCATTCAAGAATTGGTTGATGGTTGTACATCTTGTTTCCTCCTGCATATTGCTAGCCCTGGAAATTAATCCTTTGTTCTCTGTACACAGGCTGATGAGGTAAACTGAGTCACAAAATATTATACCAAAACGAACATAGTCAACACAAGAATATCACAGTAAAACCCATAGTCTGTCACAGAAAGTAAAAGCATGGAGATGGAAAAACAGTCTGCATATCTGGTCAGCACAATACTAGTCAGTGGAGACCTCAAGAAGAAAATGACATCAAGGATAGAAAAAGTATCAGCAATATTCACTAAACTACATATTGAAATCAAAGCTACACAGCACCAGAACAAAACTGAAACTTTACCATGCACACACAATCTCAAAACTAACAAAACAGTTGTAAGAGATGAAGATTTGAGAGTGGTGAATAGGAAACTACAGGCCTTTGAAAGCAGGTGTCTACTAAGAACTGCACTCATTTAAGAAAAAGATAACATCAGCACCAAAAAACCCCTGAGAAATTACCAACCAGCAGCTCTTTTCCATCAGAAGGAAATGCTGGGCATATTTAGAGAGTGCTTTCCATCACTGAGAGAGAAACTCTCCTATGAATTGTCAGGTAGAAACCAAACTGTGAGAAGAAATTAATACTCCCGGGAAAGCCTTTAGAAAAGTCCTTAGCAATCTGAGTAGTCTATTTAAACACTTTAAAACAGGTGGAAGCAGCAAAAATACAAGACAGTAGAAGAGACCCACTTTTTTCCAACTCACTAGGCATGTCTACACATGCATTTGATCCAGGCGCAGTTTACTATGGTGTAAACTACAATTGATTAAGTGCTCCCAGGCAGGTGTCTACACATGCAGGGACTAGGGAGAAGATTTGCTGCTCTTAGTACCAAACTTCCTGCAGCCCAGCAATGGGGCCCTGCTGTCACCAGGGTTTCTCCAGGCTCCCGTTGCAGCTGCCAGCAGCCATCTTTAAAAACCAGCCCTGCTCTCTTCTCCCTGGCTAGCCACTTCCCTGCCCAGGATCAGTGTGCCCAGCGCAGAGGCAGCACACAGCAGCTGTCTTCTTGCCCACTCTGCCTCCCTGCACTATGGCTGCTCCAGCTCCTGCCCCTGGCAGTAACAATCAGTGCCCTGGGCTCCTGATGGCCACTGGCCTATGGCCACCATCTGGCCTATGGTCATCTCACCCCACCTAGCTCCCCCATGCCAAGCGACCACCTGCCTGCCCACCTCGTGCCATCCCAGGGCCGCTGTCATAACCACACAGCTGCTGCCAGCAGGGACTCCAGTGAGAGGCTTTTGGATGTCATCACTAGGGCCACCATTGCCCTGCTGGGCCCCCAGCCCTGCCACCTCTGGGCTCACCATTCCAGCCAGGGCTGTTGGCTGAACATCATCCAGCACACCTGGGATGATGAGCAGTAGATGGATGTGTTCCAGCTGAACTGGACCACCTTCGGGGGGCCTTCTCCAGCAGCTCTGGCCTCACCTGGAGCAGAAGCACATTAGGTGCACCAGGCTTTCCCCACAAACACCCAGCTGGCCCTCACCCTGCCGAAACTGGCCACATCTGCCAGCCTGCAGTATGTCAGCCACCTCTTTGCTGTGGGCAAGGCCACTGCCAGGAAGGCCATCCTGGAGGTGTGTGGGGCCCTCCATGACATGCTCTGCATCCATTACCCCACGATGGTGGTGGTGGGGTTCCACGGCCTGGATTTCCCCCAATGTGCCAGGGCCTTGGACAGGGCCCCCATGCCCATCACCTGCCTGCCCCACAGAGGCTGGCCCTAGTATGGCTGCAGGGGATTTCACTCCATGGTCCTGCAGGCTGTTGTGGACCACTGAAGCACATTCATACACATAAGTGCCAGCTGGGCATGCAGGGCCCACAATGCCTGCATATTTTGAAAATCTGGCCTGCCGGCCCTGGTGGAGAGAGCCCACTTCATGACAGGGGTGCTAGACCTAGAGCTGGTTGCTGCCGTGGTCCTGCCCCTGCTCACTGGGGACCCTGCCTACCTACTCCTGCTTTGGCTGATGTAGCCCTACACTGGACACATGGACCCCTGCCAGGCCCATTTCAACCAGTACCTGGGCTGGACCCACACCCTCATGGAGTGCACCTTTGGCTGCCTTAGGGGTCACTGGTACACCCTCACTGCCTGCCTTGAGTTCACTGAGGAGAACCTCCCCCGGGTCATCATTGCAGCCTGTGTGCTGAGAGGCCTGGGGGAAGCTGTTCCATGAGGCTTGGATGGAGGAGGCATCGCAGGTAGAGGATGCCTGCAATGGGAGCACCAATGGCAGCAACAGCACCAGGCCTGCCCCCGCCCCCGCCACCCCACCAAGGCACCAGGGGAGCTGCACACCAGCCAGCAGGGGCCAGTGCAGTGGGTGCAGGAGGCTCTAGCCAATCACCTCCTCCAGCAGTCCCTGCTCCAGCCCACCTGCACTACCACCCCCCACCCCACCCACACACCCATTCCCAGCACTATGCTCACTACATACACATGTAAGAAGATCAGATTGGTGGTCATCCATGCACACATGCCCAGGAATCATGGTAAGTTGTCCGGGCAGACCTGGACCCAGGTGATCCCTGCATGATCCCCTGGGGCTGGTGGGCTGCTGGGTGCTGGCTACATGCTGCCTACCTCCCCTGCCCCATTCCCAGGCTAGGACAGGCCAGGATCCTGGCAGCACCTCCTGGCACAGCCCCAGATCCCACCACACCCCTCTTCTCCTGCAGACCAACCACTCTACTGCACTGTTTCCCAGGTCATGGTGCCTGGCCTTGGGAAGTGCAGGGTTCCCAGAAGACTGAGATGAGTTGCCTGTACCCCTATGCTCTGCAGAGAGCCTCTCTGGGGAGGTGCCCTGGGGCCAGCCCCCCACTGCACCACTGCTGCACCCCAAGCATGCCCTGCTGCATGTGCCCTGGTGGTGCATGATGAGCTGTTTGTGCAGCCCAGTCTACTATGCCCTGATGCCGTTTGTCCTCATGGTGCCTCAGGTACATGTGTGCACCTGGTACAGGACCATGAGCTATGATGACATGGGGGGGCAAGCCAAGGCTGCCCCACAAGATCTGCTACCACCTGGAGGGCTACCTGTGGCTGTGCTATACATCGTTGCCCCCCTGAGGAAGACATTGCCGCTGGCATAGATTCATTCTTCGGTGTGCAAGAAGCCTGTGGCCACCTAACTGCAGGGGCACGAGCTGATCAGTAATGTTCTGCCCTGTGTCCTGCTTCTCTGCATGCTGTGGGGGAAAACCCATAGCTATCGGAGTGTGGACAGGGTGGGTGGCAAGTGGGGGAAGGGCCAAGGGCCAGAAGGCCCTCCCCCCTCTAATGCAGGCCTTACTGCATGGCCAGGGCTGGCATAGGTGGTGGCTCCACATGGTCCTGCTTGTCAGTGACAGCATGCAGCTCCAGCCAGTGTCCTCAGACTGCAGGACACATTGTGTAGGCACCTGGCTGGAGCCCCCACCAGGAAGGAGCTGGTGCTGCTGGCAGCCAGCAGTGTGATGGCCAGCCATGCCTCATGGCTGGCCCTAGGACTGCAGAGTTGGTGAGGCAGGTGCTGACCAGGGCTGTCTGAGCTGCTGGTGGAAACTACACCTGGGAAGCTGGGTAGGATGGGCTGCTGGATGGCCAAGGGTCCCTCCCTTATTAGCATGTCACTGAGGGTGCCAGGCCAAGGTGGAGACTCGGGCATGCTACTGTATACAGCATAGTTGTGGTCTGGGTCCTGGGGTGCAAGGATGGCCATCTGCCGCTAAATAAAGGGCATGGACTTGTGGGCACTGCCGGACCAACAGCTGTGGTCAGACACAGAGACCTACTGTACCCACGAGGCCTGGACCTTTATATGGCACAATTGCGCCAACCGATCATGCCTGCACTTCCGCATCTGGTCTGACAGGGCCTCATAGATGTCCATGTTAAAGTGGCTGCCATGCTCAAACTGACACTACATTTCTGCCTCACCCCACAGTGCCACAAGGTTGCCAGTCTCCTCCTTTATCCAGTTGGGGGCCCAGGTGGTGGGCAGAGCCATGGGCACATCTGCAGATGGGGAGGAAGCCATCAAGGGTTCCACACTGGCAATCTGGGTCCCCATTCAGCTGTCCCTGAGCTGCTGGGCATGGGCAGCTGCCTGCTGTGCCCAGTGCAGGGGCACGGCAGGGGACAGGCAGCTGTGCAGCAGAGGTAATGCCCCACAGCAGGCTGGGCAGGCTGCTGGGAGTAAGCTGCTGGCAGGTAGGGCTGGCCCTACCAGCCAGAAGCTGCCTTCAGCTGGCCCTGGGGGTTGACAGGCCTGGCTGGAAGCTGGAGCAGACTGCTGTACCCTGCAGCACCCTGAGGCCCTTGATAGGGTGGCACTGCCAGCTGCACAGCAGTACAGAGGTAGTCAGAGATACTGGGGTACAGGCCTACTAGCACAGGTAAGCTTTCGCCTGCCCAGAGGAACATAGGGTCTGGAGTGCCCTCACTCTCCCTGAATGTGTACTCCAGGGCTCAAAATGTCTGCAGGCTTTTAAAGCCTGAGGCAGGAGCTGTCATAGAGGCAGCCCAGCCCTGGAGCAGGAGAGGCTCCCATCCCAGAGCCCTGGGGCTAGCCTGAGGGAGGCCCCCTAGTGATTGGGTTGACCCAGGAGCAAACTTGCTCCCAGGTCACATCTACACATTTATTACTGTGTAATAACTAAACCTGCTTAAATTTGCTACCTGCATTTGCAGGTAGCAAATGAAGTGTGATTAAGAGTTTTTACAGTGCAGTAAACACATGCACCTGTAGATACATGCACTTACTGATCAGTAAACTAGGCTACTGTGCAGTAAAGCATCTTGTATAGACACCCCCACTATCAAACAAATTAGGTTTCAACTAGTCTCTAGCAGATTTAAATACCTTTCTTTTATTTCATCCCTCATATTTATACTTCACCTGCTTCTGAGAATGGATAATAAATAGGAAAAAATTAAAACAGAACACATTGCTGTTTTAGGAGTCAACACAACTGACTAGATAAAGCAAAGATGTAGCATCTTGATATTGTGTTGTAATTTATCCAAATGTCCATAAGCGTATAAAAGAGTGCAGAAAATCACAGATAATGAGGTAAATAGCACAAATATTAAAATGTAATTTGACACCCAAGCTGCTTTTTTCATATAACGTGACAGATATCAGAAAGAGATTTGATATGTTTTCAGACCCTTGACCCTGGCAGATGCAGTGCTGTTATTCCTGAATAATTACATGAAAATTAAAATATAGTTTTAAAATATCTGGATTTTATATGGTGTTATCATTTGTCTTGGGAAGTTATATTGGTATGTATGAAACAGCCATGTCTCAAGACTTTTTACCTATGTTTCAGCACAGTTACCCAAATAATACAAGTAATGGAAAAACTATTATTTAAATTCAAAGAACAGTTTAAATGGTATTGCAAACGAAATAATATGAAATGCCTTGTTTTTTGCATGCTCAACCTGAGACACCTTAAAGTGACCAAATTTCCAGAACCTACAGAGCACTCATGCTGTGACAATCAGAATCTGAAACAGAAGCATCCCATATCACTGCTCATTTTCCAAAATCATAGCCTTTAGAGCCTAAGGTTAATAGTTATATATTTAGGAACTGAAATGGATGGATTTTTTTCATGGATTTTGGGTACTGCCAGCTCCTTGTGAAGTCCCTGGGCTTAAATCTTCTCTTGTTCCTTTGGTTATATTGTAAAACATAGGAATATAGGTATGCTGGACATAGGACTAGGAAGACTTCCTGGTTCACAGAGTTCTGTATTAGTTCAGGCAATCATGTCTTACAACTTCTTTCAGAAATATATTTTGCCCCACAACTCCTACTGGAAATGTACTCCAGAAACTTGCTCCTCACCCCCTTTGAGGGGACAGCCTTTCAGCTTAGCATGAGGAAGCAGGGGAAAAGGAACCCTTTGGGGCCAATGTGTGCTTGGAAGAAGGGCAGTAAAGAGAAGAGGCAGATTAAGAGAGCCAAGGAAATAGCTGGAAGATGTCACAATGCCAGAGCCACTGCCAGTGCCTCTGCTTGCACATGTGAAGTTTCTCTCCAGGCAGGACCACTCACCATTTTGGCTTCCACTCAGGTCCAGGTTTGGTGTTTTGGGGAATGTGAGTTGCAGGTCTCTTCTAGTGATGGCCAAGTGAGGGAGTGCCTGTGGTGTGAGCAGTGCCTCCTAGTGATATCTTTCAGGGAACAGGCAAGAGAGCTACAGGAGGAGATAGTGAGGCTCTGAAGTATCCTCTGCCATGAGGAGTTCATTGATTCAGTGCTGGAGGAGACCTCCAGGACTGTGGAGGAAGAACTGCCAGAAGCAGCGCTAGAGAAGGGAGAGGACATGGACTCCCAGGAAGCTGGAAGCCAGAAGCTTGTGACTTCTGGCAGTAAGCAGAAATCTTCATCTCCACCTTCAGAATTCATCTGGAGAATAGATATGGAGCACTAGCAGCTGAGGGCAAGGAGCATCTCACATTGGTGGAGGAAGACAGGCCAGGCCTCCCAGAGGTGGGAAGGATTGAGACAATCACCACCAAGAAGAAGCAATGGGTGGTGGTGGTTGGAGATTCCCTTCTGTACCGGGTGGAGGAATCCATCTGCCAATCTAACCTGTTGCCTCAGGAAGTCTGCTCCTTCCTGGAGCCTGGATCCAAGATGTCATAGAGGGATTACCGAGATGCATCTAGACATCTGAAAGAAATTGGAGAGAATCCAGTGGACGGTAACAAAAATGGTTTGGGGGCTGGGGCATGTGACTTATGAGGGGAGGCTAAGGGAACTAGGCTTATTTACTAGGCGAAGAGAAGACTGAGAGAGGATTTAATAGAAGCCTTTAACTACCTGAAGGGGGGTTCAAAAGAGGATAGAGCTAGACTGTTCTCAGTGATGGCAGATGACAGACCAAGGAACAATGATCTCAAGTTGCAGCAAGGGAAGTTTAGCTTAGATATTATGAAAAACTTTTTTCAGTAGGAGGGTAATAAAACACTGGTACAGGATACCCTGAGAGGTTGTGGACTCTCCATCCTTGGGGGTTTTAAGACCCAGCCTTGCCTGGGATGATCTAGTTGGGGATTGTCCTGCTTTGAGCAGGAGGTTGAAATAGATGATCTCCTGAGGACCCTTCCAACCCTAATTTTCTATGATTCTATGACAGGGATCAATCTTGTGCAAGTCATTATAGTACAGCATTGGGAAGGAAGAATTTTGCCACTGCCCAGGGCACAGACCCTGATAGTTAGGTTTCTGTAAAGGGTATTGATACTATACAGATGTAGGTTAGCTGTTGGCTGTGATGTAGGTGATGCTGTGATAAAGCCAGCAGTGACAGTGGCTGAATCAGATGCAATGATGGCTGCCATTCTTGTGCCCCCTCTAAGTTGGCTCCCCGGGTTGATGCCCCAGCCAC
>NW_005841842.1:1371712-1388242 GCF_000455745.1 Alligator sinensis | reverse complement strand
GGCGGGCTGTTGGGAGTACGCTGCTGGCAGGTAGGGCTGGCCCTACCAGCCAGAAGCTGCCTTCAGCTGGCCCTGGGGGTTGACAGGCCTGGCTGGAAGCTGGAGCAGACTGCTGTACCCTGCAGCACCCTGAGGCCCTTGATAGGGTGGCACTGCCAGCTGCACAGCAGTACAGAGGTAGTCAGAGATACTGGGGTACAGGCCTACTAGCACAGGTAAGCTTTCGCCTGCCCAGAGGAACATAGGGTCTGGAGTGCCCTCACTCTCCCTGAATGTGTACTCCAGGGCTCAAAATGTCTGCAGGCTTTTAAAGCCTGAGGCAGGAGCTGTCATAGAGGCAGCCCAGCCCTGGAGCAGGAGAGGCTCCCATCCCAGAGCCCTGGGGCTAGCCTGAGGGAGGCCCCCTAGTGATTGGGTTGACCCAGGAGCAAACTTGCTCCCAGGTCACATCTACACATTTATTACTGTGTAATAACTAAACCTGCTTAAATTTGCTACCTGCATTTGCAGGTAGCAAATGAAGTGTGATTAAGAGTTTTTACAGTGCAGTAAACACATGCACCTGTAGATACATGCACTTACTGATCAGTAAACTAGGCTACTGTGCAGTAAAGCATCTTGTATAGACACCCCCACTATCAAACAAATTAGGTTTCAACTAGTCTCTAGCAGATTTAAATACCTTTCTTTTATTTCATCCCTCATATTTATACTTCACCTGCTTCTGAGAATGGATAATAAATAGGAAAAAATTAAAACAGAACACATTGCTGTTTTAGGAGTCAACACAACTGACTAGATAAAGCAAAGATGTAGCATCTTGATATTGTGTTGTAATTTATCCAAATGTCCATAAGCGTATAAAAGAGTGCAGAAAATCACAGATAATGAGGTAAATAGCACAAATATTAAAATGTAATTTGACACCCAAGCTGCTTTTTTCATATAACGTGACAGATATCAGAAAGAGATTTGATATGTTTTCAGACCCTTGACCCTGGCAGATGCAGTGCTGTTATTCCTGAATAATTACATGAAAATTAAAATATAGTTTTAAAATATCTGGATTTTATATGGTGTTATCATTTGTCTTGGGAAGTTATATTGGTATGTATGAAACAGCCATGTCTCAAGACTTTTTACCTATGTTTCAGCACAGTTACCCAAATAATACAAGTAATGGAAAAACTATTATTTAAATTCAAAGAACAGTTTAAATGGTATTGCAAACGAAATAATATGAAATGCCTTGTTTTTTGCATGCTCAACCTGAGACACCTTAAAGTGACCAAATTTCCAGAACCTACAGAGCACTCATGCTGTGACAATCAGAATCTGAAACAGAAGCATCCCATATCACTGCTCATTTTCCAAAATCATAGCCTTTAGAGCCTAAGGTTAATAGTTATATATTTAGGAACTGAAATGGATGGATTTTTTTCATGGATTTTGGGTACTGCCAGCTCCTTGTGAAGTCCCTGGGCTTAAATCTTCTCTTGTTCCTTTGGTTATATTGTAAAACATAGGAATATAGGTATGCTGGACATAGGACTAGGAAGACTTCCTGGTTCACAGAGTTCTGTATTAGTTCAGGCAATCATGTCTTACAACTTCTTTCAGAAATATATTTTGCCCCACAACTCCTACTGGAAATGTACTCCAGAAACTTGCTCCTCACCCCCTTTGAGGGGACAGCCTTTCAGCTTAGCATGAGGAAGCAGGGGAAAAGGAACCCTTTGGGGCCAATGTGTGCTTGGAAGAAGGGCAGTAAAGAGAAGAGGCAGATTAAGAGAGCCAAGGAAATAGCTGGAAGATGTCACAATGCCAGAGCCACTGCCAGTGCCTCTGCTTGCACATGTGAAGTTTCTCTCCAGGCAGGACCACTCACCATTTTGGCTTCCACTCAGGTCCAGGTTTGGTGTTTTGGGGAATGTGAGTTGCAGGTCTCTTCTAGTGATGGCCAAGTGAGGGAGTGCCTGTGGTGTGAGCAGTGCCTCCTAGTGATATCTTTCAGGGAACAGGCAAGAGAGCTACAGGAGGAGATAGTGAGGCTCTGAAGTATCCTCTGCCATGAGGAGTTCATTGATTCAGTGCTGGAGGAGACCTCCAGGACTGTGGAGGAAGAACTGCCAGAAGCAGCGCTAGAGAAGGGAGAGGACATGGACTCCCAGGAAGCTGGAAGCCAGAAGCTTGTGACTTCTGGCAGTAAGCAGAAATCTTCATCTCCACCTTCAGAATTCATCTGGAGAATAGATATGGAGCACTAGCAGCTGAGGGCAAGGAGCATCTCACATTGGTGGAGGAAGACAGGCCAGGCCTCCCAGAGGTGGGAAGGATTGAGACAATCACCACCAAGAAGAAGCAATGGGTGGTGGTGGTTGGAGATTCCCTTCTGTACCGGGTGGAGGAATCCATCTGCCAATCTAACCTGTTGCCTCAGGAAGTCTGCTCCTTCCTGGAGCCTGGATCCAAGATGTCATAGAGGGATTACCGAGATGCATCTAGACATCTGAAAGAAATTGGAGAGAATCCAGTGGACGGTAACAAAAATGGTTTGGGGGCTGGGGCATGTGACTTATGAGGGGAGGCTAAGGGAACTAGGCTTATTTACTAGGCGAAGAGAAGACTGAGAGAGGATTTAATAGAAGCCTTTAACTACCTGAAGGGGGGTTCAAAAGAGGATAGAGCTAGACTGTTCTCAGTGATGGCAGATGACAGACCAAGGAACAATGATCTCAAGTTGCAGCAAGGGAAGTTTAGCTTAGATATTATGAAAAACTTTTTTCAGTAGGAGGGTAATAAAACACTGGTACAGGATACCCTGAGAGGTTGTGGACTCTCCATCCTTGGGGGTTTTAAGACCCAGCCTTGCCTGGGATGATCTAGTTGGGGATTGTCCTGCTTTGAGCAGGAGGTTGAAATAGATGATCTCCTGAGGACCCTTCCAACCCTAATTTTCTATGATTCTATGACAGGGATCAATCTTGTGCAAGTCATTATAGTACAGCATTGGGAAGGAAGAATTTTGCCACTGCCCAGGGCACAGACCCTGATAGTTAGGTTTCTGTAAAGGGTATTGATACTATACAGATGTAGGTTAGCTGTTGGCTGTGATGTAGGTGATGCTGTGATAAAGCCAGCAGTGACAGTGGCTGAATCAGATGCAATGATGGCTGCCATTCTTGTGCCCCCTCTAAGTTGGCTCCCAGGTTTGATGCCCCAGCCACTCAACCTTCATTAAGCTACATAAAAATTCAGAGCACGTGCACTTTCTTGTAAGTCAGTAGGGCTCAGAGGGACAACAAACAGAAGCTCTTCTGGCCTAAAATACCCCTAATAGGGACAAGGAAAGAAGAATTGGTAGTAAACATTTTTGCAGGGGAGACCAGCCTCCATGAGATCATCCTCACTGCATTTAGCTCCCCAGAGAAGCAGAGGACACATACATCATGACTAAAACATGAAGTTATTCATAGGACACTATTCTGCCTCCCACAGCATTTTAGAAAATGAAGCAGTGATGGAACAGTCAACACTCTTAAAGCTAAAAGACACTGTTTTCTTACATAAATAGAGGATAGGAAACCATTTATATTTAATTTGTGAATTATTTTAAGGTAATATCCTTTTCCATCTTTCAAAAGGCAAATCTTTCTAACAGTAATATCCTTTATTTGCCTACATATATAGTTGGGATAAAGGTAGACATGCTTTTGAATACAAGATATAATTTCCCATCTTTCTCATTTATGCACCATTTGTGATCCTGCAGTGCAGTGTAAATGCACAGGCATACGTACAACTACTGAGCACTCAAAGTAGGCTTCAATGTAGCCAGGCACATAATTGGCTCCAGGTACCTGAATGTTAAGTCCCCAAACGTTAGTTCAGTAAAAGATGTTGGATGGGGAGGAAGACATGGACCCTCCTATACTTTGGCTTAACAGCCCATTTGTTAGTGCACTTGCCAAGGAAGCAGGAGGTAGAGATCTTAAACAGCTCTTACCCAGAGGGTTTTGAGCCTGCATCTCTCAGATTTCCCTGCAGAGTGCTCAGATATTATCCAATGTCCTTTCCAGTCATGCTCCTGCAGTTGGCACACTAGACCTTGCATTTAATGTTCATTGGGTAGAGCGCAGCAGGGAAGTTTCTGTCCCATTGAGAACAATGGGCCCCTTCCTAGTTAGGGCTTCATTTATCTGAATGAGCCACACACCCTTTGATTTATGCCCTTCTCTCCTGGCACCACACATCATCCTCTCTTGGCTGCCTTGGGGGCCAGCTTCAAAAGTAGAGCTAGACAGCTGACTAGATAATTCCTAACTTGTGGCAGCAAGCAGTGAGAGGTGGGGCCACAGGGCCCCTCCATGAATCAGTGGCAGTGGGGGCACAGAGGGGGAACTCCAAGATTAAAGGAGCTGCTGCACCATGAGCTGGGCCTGCAATTTAACTCAGGGCCTACTCATGTGTCTATGCTGTATATGGAATAAGATCCCAAATTGTGTAAAGTACCAACAATGGGGTACTTGGGGGTTGGACTTGATGATCTGGGGGTCGGACTCGATGATCTATTGAGGTCCCTTCCGACCCTAACATCTATGAATCTATGAATCTATGAACAATGATACTTACGTGACTGGGTAACTGCCATTTGGACATGCAAAATATAATGGTATTCTGCTCTAGATGTTCAGGCTACTTCCTGGGTCTGTTCCCCAGCCCTGAGCTCAGCATACCATGTCCCTGCATTGTCAACAGGTCCCTTCTTCTCCCACCTGCCCCATGTAAAAGAGGTAGGACATCCTGCCAATTTTCAAGCCAACTAAATCTCATATATCAGCCCAGGACAAGAGAGGATTCCTTGGTCTGAGAGCTCTGTGATTCTGCGCTTCTGTGATTCTATCGTGTGGGGCAGACAGGAATTTACCACAGAATATTAGACTTTGGAACCTAAGATTTCATTAGAATATTATGGCTCAGACTGAAGCTAGTAACCCATTGGAAAACATTTACTAACTGTTTACACATTCATTAGCTGATATAACTCACTGTTACTCCACCGGCTGACTATCTGATCATGCTTCTGCCTGTTAGAGTTGTGGAGAAATCCTTGAAACTGAGAATTCAGTGGTTGTGATACAGTGAAGTCTTCTTGGCACTTCATGAAGTCAGAAAAAAAACCTCTCTCTGAAAAGTTTGAGCTGCCTTACTTAACTGGCATGCTTGAATCTGAAACCTAAAGGTGGCCATTTAAAAAATCAGCTTTGATAAATTGTTTCAAAATAATAAAGTCCATCTCAATGTGAAATACATCTTACATCTTGACTTTTATCTTGTTCCTTAGAAAATTCCTCAGAAAACAAGGTGTGTCATCCTACCAACTGTTCGCTCTTACCTGGTTCTAGAAGTCTATGACGTGAGATGAGTAACTTTATCTCATTTGAGTCATACATTTGACCAGGAAAACATCCCAGGTTTAGCTTGCAGTGGTGAGAAAAATGGAGTCACTAAATAACAACAACAGCAGGAAAGAATAAAGATCTTGTCATTCCAGAAATTCATTTTGTAAAATACAAGTTAACTATAGGCATTAGCTTGCAACAATGTGTTTAAATAAAGTTCCAGCCAAATCTGTCACTTTTTTCTAAAGTGATCTATAAGCATCCATTTGGTGTTGATTCCAAAACTGTTTGCGAGTGTGCAAAAATGTGGCTTTCTCAGAAGGGAAAAGAATGCAAGTTGATTCTTTGTGTATGATGTTCCTTTAGAGAAATACTGGAAACATTTCATATTATTTCTCCCTGGGAGGAAGGGGGGGGGGGAGCAGGGGAAGAACCTGAGAGCATTTATATGTGGAGTAAAGTATCCAAAATCTTGTCTATTATCATGCACAGAGATCCCTTAAGCATGCAACATAACAAATATTTAATGTCTCTGCTTTTTCAGCTTTCTTCTGTCACCTGCGTATTTGACAAATTGTTCTTTAATGTACTAATGTGATCTTTATGGATAATCAGTTATCCAGTTCAACTGCCTGTGACACAAGCTAGTAACCTGTGGAAAACATTTACTAACAGTTTACACATTCATTAGCCATTATCAATCAGTACAGTTTTACTTTTAGCTGGATCTATGAAAAATGCATGAAGGTAAAGGCAAACTCTGGTTTGTGGTATTTGCTGTGAAGCCCAGAAGAAGCAGCAGCAGCAGCCTGCAATCTATCATGCATAAAAGTAGAAATAACATTTATGAGCCCACTCATGTAAAGCTTGAGTAGGCAGATTCATGAAATTCACTGAGATTTGGATTAAATTTAAACCTTTCTATACAGCTCCACTTTTGATTAGAGCTGTGTGTGCAGTGAAAAACTCACATTTGAATGAAACTTGGGTTTTAAGAAGTTTGAATGTGCTCAAATCTAAATTGAGCTCTAAGCTTGATCTGAAAATGTACAGTGGGTCAATTTACATTCAGTATTATAAGGGGGGATGGGACAAAAGAGATAGCACTCCATCCCTTTAGAATTTTAGCTGTGGGTCATAGTTTATTAATATAAGGATCAACACACACTTGACTTTCTGTAGCTCCACTTATTAAATTATGAGGCTTGAAGTGCCTAAATAGCAGCTAGACAATAGAAACCCCAGGAAGGTGAATTCTATAAAAACAAAAATCTTATCTCTACTTCCTATAAAAATAATATAGTATAACATATTTTAAATACTATTCCAGGAGTTCACCTTTTAATTTTTAATTTGCAATTTATGAAATACAAAATGCATGTCTCAGGAATGCTGAAAAGAAGAAATAAATACTTAGTGATCACATTTGCAAAACTAACAAGTAATATTTATGGTTAGTATGTATAAATTCTATATGTGGGTCAGTCTCTGTAGCTTTTGCTTGATTTTCAGTAGATGCAGAAAAAATCACTGAGGCTTGGAATTTATTTTAATATCTAAATACATTCTCACCTCATCATTCAGATGACTTGTGGACTACAAATAAAGTCATACATTGCATGAAGATGGAGAGATTGAATCACAAATCCACTCCATTGGAAAAAAAAAATTAAATAGAGATGGACCAAAAATGAGACCAGGAAGCCAAACCTCTCAGATATTTAGCTAAGTTTCAGATACAGACTCTTGAATTCAAACCTGCCTTTTGCCCTTGGCTTCCACTCAGACCCAAAGAGAGAAAAAAAGAAAAATGCCACCCTCTCAGATCCAAAACAGAAGAATTCTGCACCCCTCACCTCACCCTCACCCTCCCAGATCTAATGAAGCTTAAAACTCTGTTTTCTGTGGTTAAAAAAAGCAACACCAAGAGTAACAGCCACCCCCAAAAAACCTAAACCATAGTAAAGATAAATCTGATACGTTTATGAAAGAGAGCTGAACTAACAAGATTTTGGTACCATAAAATCCAAACTTGATTCCAGATGTCAAGTGAAGACAAATATTCAGATGCTTTAAGTTAAACACAATACACAGGTGTTTACAGTATTTGGGTCATATTGGGATGTATTGTATGGATGAGTAGCAATGTATAAGAAGCAACAACCATCTAAATCAGTGGTTTTCAACCTGTGGTCCACAGACCCCTGGGGGTCCACAGACTTGTGTCTAAGGGGTCCATGAAAGATCAATGAAAAGTATGTGAATACCAACACTTACAATTCAAAGGGGTCCACACCTCCATTTAGAATTCCCAAAGGGGTCTGCACTTCCATTCAAAGTTTTTTAGGGGCCCTCAAATGAAAAAATAGTTGAAAATCACTGATCTAAATTAAAGGAAATACAAATCATTTGCAACAAACTAACCTTAATTTAAAGATTTATGATTTCTTCCACAATAGTACTTTGATAATTTTGAACATTTAGTATTTTTTTTTGTTAAGGATTCTACAATAAATGTTATACATTGTCATGCATATATTATCATTAATATTAATTCATGCAAAAATGGATGACATTGAAAAATACATTCAAAATTACTAATATATTTATGAGTTCTGAACAAAATATTTCAAGACAAATCTTTCATATTTATTACGTGTTTATCATTAATCATATTTGATAAACCACAACTGAAGCAAATGCAGGACAATCTGACTTAGAAGAAATGCAAGCTGACTTATCTTTGTTTCCTTTTTGGAGTTTGCAAGTGAAATGAAAAAAAGCATCAACAAATATTTCAAAGAACAAGCCAAGCAAATGTACCAGTATTTTCAGTCCTTTCTATTTATTTATTTGTTTATGAGCATTCAGATGAGACTTTTTTTTTTTTCTGCAGCAAGACTATTCTTTGGAATAAGTGCATATATGGCGCACAAGCCTGCTGTATGCTGAAATCAATGTGAGCCAAGAAACTCAGTACCTGACAAGATCAGTCCCAAAGACCTTTAAAAGACACCTTTTCCGTGTGTGTGTGTGTGTGTGTGTGTGTGTAGACACACACATACATACATATTATATATGCGTATATACATATTTATATATATACACATACATATAAATACATATATACACACACACATACACATATATATGTGTATATATGTGGATATCTATATATATGTGTGTGTGCATGTATGCATTTATATGTATATTCTGTATATACTCTGTGTGTGTGTGTGTGTGTGTGTGTGTGTGTATATGTATATGTGTGCGTTTGTCTTTTTCACAAAATTATGACAGTTAAAAGGACATATTCTTCATAATGTACCTTAGACCATCCAAACTTAGAATGAAAAAATGCCATAGAACTTAGATGCTCAGTTATTGCTATACAGCACTGTTCAGCCACCTTTTCAGGCTGTGGACCAGACTGACCCAGCTCAGATCAGAGGGACGTAGGCCTAGGACTTAGCCACTGCTTCCACTGCCACTTCTTCCTGCCATGAAATGGGGGAAGTATTCATTACTACTGCTTCTCCCTACTGTGGCACAGAAGCTGCCTCCACTACTACACATCGCTGAAGCACGCCCCCCCTCCCCCCCTGCTGCTGAATGCTGCCAAAGAACCATGTCTGCAGACCAGATCTGATGGCTCCATGGGTCAGATCCAGCCCCATAGATTAACCAGTGAATTAGTTTATTGATTTTCTAAGGATATCTTTGGTTTTCAGGGCTCTCTAACTAAATGTTTTGTCATAGTTGTAATGTAAGAGTCTCACTGCCTTGACCCTACATAGGTGCAAGAGCACTCCTGCTGTACCTTACAAGTCCCACAAAATACATTTCAAGTTCATTTGTAAGCCAGGAAAAGAATAGGGGAAGATTGGGGGGGTACCTTTTACCAAAGACTGAATTCTATTTCACTTATATGCACCTAGATGCTTCTTAAAGGCTCAATTGCCTTCCACCCATTGGCTGTCTGAGTGGCTTTGGTGCCTAAGTCCAATTCTGTTCTACACTGCTAAGGTCCATGAAAATCCATGAATTCATCTACTTTTTTAATACATCATTATCTGACCCTTAAAATTGAGTAACAACGCAGCAGTGAGGAGGAATACACCTTTTGCATTAACCGTTTCTGGTCCCAAATGTTTGAAATAAAAATGCAAATAAATGCACACACTGAAAATCATTCATATTAAAAACCTCAGGACTGTTAAGCCATTTTTATCATCTTGGGGGTGTTTGTGATTTTTGAACTTCTGGAGCTCGCAGTAATATTCCTCTTATCTCCCTTACCTGATTAATCCCATGGAAGTCATGGGACCAGACATAAACCCTTTAATGTGAGAAAATATTAAAGAATTAGGCCCATCATGAATAAGCCCATAGAGACAGTTATCTGAGTTATCTTTATTATTTAAAAATGCACTTCCTTTGCCTGCCACTGTACACCCAGACAGAGAAAAAACAAATAAACTTTTATTCCCAGTTGTGCCTTTTTCAGTGGTGTCTTATAACCACTTTTATGGGGTGAAGGTAAATGAAGAAAATGAACTCTGATAATCACATTTTGCATCTGATTGCTGTTCTTACTGTTAGCCATTAGATGTACTACTGGTATTTCACCAATGCACCCCTGAAAATTTAGAGTTGTTTAAAAGAGTCATAGCAATCTCTGTCAGTACTTTGGATGGCAGAGGGAGGGGATTATGCTGACCTCTGGAGAGCTGGGGGTGGGGAGGAGTAGAAATGGCATCTTACCTGACAGGGTTCTCCTTGGATGGCAAATGCTACTCCTGAGGCTGCTTTTGTTGCAGTTTGGGCTCAGCCTGCTGCTGCTGAAAAACAGACAGCAGCATGGGTTCCCCAGGGACCCTTTAGAGCCCCGTTCTTTTTCTAACCTCTGGTGCAGGGCTGTGCCTTCCATGGCGAAGTGTCCTCAGGGGGGGCACCTTTTTATCCCCCCCACCAGAAACATTGGGCACCAGCTTCTTGCTGTGGAGTCTGCACCTGCCCAGCTCCTATAACCAGGCAGCCCGGAGCTGCACTTGTCATGGGAAAGACTCCCAGGGGGAGGGGGAATACTGGCACCCCGTATAAAGTGCCCAGGGCTGTGCCTTTGCCACCTCCCCCCTCCCCTCTAGATATGCTCTTGGTTTCTAAGGACCCATACAGATTGAATGTTTCAAAGAAGGGTAAAACTGGCTTCTAGAAGGAATGCTGCCCTAGGGTTGTGAAAAAGTAGCAGCCCAAAAATAGTTAACTCTGAGAAGATAATATATTTTAAAAGGTTTTCCTAATACATGATGAAACATTAAATGCTTCCTTTTAAGAAGTCTACCTTCTTGCCTGTCTTGCCATGCTGCAGTTTAAACAAATGTCTATGATGCAACTGTATGTGTTATGTTCCCTCCTCTAAGTTTTCAAAGAGATGTTCTGGGTTTAACCAGATAGTCATGTTAAAAGCAGTTTCCTTAGCCTGTTCCTGTATCCAATTGCACTGGAAATATTAGGGTTACTGCACTTGGGCCAAATAGATGACACTACTGTAACTGAGAGCAGAACATGGTTTGATGTCAGCTTACAAATTAAAGTAAATAGGGTTTAATGACAGAGATTTGGGCAATATATCTAACTTCAGAAACAGTGCCAGAATAGTTCCGCTGAATGTTTACTAATGTTGCATTTAAAAAGAAAAACCTGGAACCCTCAGCTTTGATAATGCCACTAAATTTTGGCCAAGCAGCCACTGAAAACCTAAATATCCTGCTGTGCTGATGGATGGGGAGAAAAGACTCGGATGTAGTGCAGAGCAGTGAAACAGAGGTGATGCACTTTAAATGAACTTGCTGTTCAACAGCTAATAAGTGCAGTAGCAAACACTAATGACAAAAAGCAAGCTTAGTAGGAAGTATTATCAACAAAAGCTACTGCCATTTCTAGATGTTATCTTTTCTGAGTCGAATTAGCACCACTGCTACTAGGAAAAGAAAGAGAATATCAAATACAAAATGTCATAAAAAATGGGACACCACGGACCCAGATTCTATTCCACCTTTTGGACATAAAAATGGATTTAGAAATCTAAGTGTTATCCTTTTCTACCCTGTTCAGGTTCCTGAAAATCTATGCCACATTGACTTGTGTAACACATCATCATCTGACTCTTAAGAATGAATCACAAAAAGCAGTAAGGAAGAAGAGGACCAACCCATTTTCTACATTAGTAGTTTTTCAAGGACTCAAGGAGGGTGGATTGAAATTGCATTTAGGTGCCTAAATCTACTAACTTGCCTAGTAAGCGTAATAGAATCTTTCTTCGTGTCTCCGTATAACATTTGAAACTCAGGCAGAACATATAAAATAGCTTGGGGACATTTCATTGTTTCATCTTGAACTCAATAAAAACAACAGTAAATGATGCAGGCCCTCCAGGTTCTATGTATGCATGTTATGTGCCTATCATGTTTGTTTTCTTTCTTTCCTTCTTTCTTTCCTTCCTGCCTTTCTTAGTAGTTAAGGGCTGATGGAGCAGATAATTTAGATCCACAAATCAATCTAAATAATTAATCATTCAATAGGAATTCAGAAGTAAGCAGCTAAATGGTAACACGCCATTCACTTAGCTGCCTGAAATGTCATGATTAAGAAAGCTTTTCATTCACAAGTTTGTCTAATTTTATCCAAACTGTACAGTTGGTCTAATAAAAGATATTGCCCCAAAATATCCTTGCCTCTCTCATAATTCCTGGACCATCATGTCTACAACATCATTTTAAGTTTACTGTGACCAAACAGAACATTTTATCCAAAAAGAGAAGGTTTATTGATAGTCACAGTCAACATTGCAGGACTGTGAAACTGGCTAACAACATAGGACTGGATGCCCCCTCTCCTTTCCCCTTGCTGAAAAAAAACTGGAACTTTGCACTTGAGGTCATGGGATCATTCTCAGACCCATAATGCTAAACTCAGGCAAATGATAATGTTCATTAAACAGAGGAGCCAAAACTTTGAATAAGCCCAATACTTTAAACATTAACAACAAGAGTTACATGAAGCCACATGTAAACAAAATGTTTAGCAGACTGGAGAAAAACAGTGCCATGGGTTATGAACTGTATGCATTCTTCTCTTGTACAGTTTCAGATTGATAGTTGCAGCTTGTAAATCTCAAGATCCGTAGTAAAATAAGTAGAACAAATTACTACATCATAATGACTACTTGAAATGTAAAAATAGGATAATATATGTAGATGTCAATGCTTTCATTCTGGTCTTCATTTATTTTCTTCAGTGGGATTTCAGAGTTTCATTTCTACTCTGAAGGGAAAAAAAGCAACTACTATAGGAACTCTCACTACAATGTTTGAGAGTTCCTATAGTATTGTAGTTTCTTTCAATATATATCTACAGTATCTGCATTCTTTTCCAAAGCTGAGATCAGTTCAGCATCATCAAATGTTTGGGTTATTGTCAGATTTTAAGAACAGGTTCCATGAAATAAGTGTTGCTCCATCACTATCACTACCCTCACATTTATGTTTCTAGTTCCTTTCCCTAGAATCCACAAGTACTTTTGAAAGCTCATTCTCTGTGTGTCCTTATGTCTTTGAATTATGCAATTGAGAATCTCAGGAAGCATTGTAAGACCCGTCATTTTCTTTTTATTTTTACCCTCTCTACCTTTTCTTCCTTTTGCAAACACTAAGAATTCATATAAACAGTTGTTTTATTGTTAAAAAAGTACAATGAGAAAACAAAATGAAGCTAAAAAGGTTATTTCCCTGTAAGCTAGCCGTCTTTCTTGGTATTTACAGACAGACAGAAGGAGGGTGCATTCTATCACAGCCTGAATTTATAAACCTAACTTGATAGTCTTCTGAAGAATTTATGAATCATGGTTAATAATCAGCTTTAGGCACTTCTGAGGGAAGAATCACATTTTGAAGCTACAAAGGTCCACTAAATAGCCCACGGGAAATGACCCTGCATCCCATTAAATATAAAAACTCACTACTGTAGGACTCCATGTCAGAGGTAAAACATTTCAGTTTCTACTCCCTTCAAGTGTCAGAGAGCTCCCTCTGCCTAAATGCTTTATTAAGATTGAAGCAGCATACCAGATTCTTGCTTCTCAGGGAAAACTGTTTTCTTCTTTTGAAAAACTTTTTTTCCCTTTTACTTTGAGAGAAAAAAAAAAGCTTTCTTCTTTTTCTCCATTCCCTTATATCCATTATTGTCCACCTTTTTTTAAAGCTTTTATCTTCCTTTTATCTATTTCATATGCCTGTGGCAAACACCATAGTTTTCTTCTTTCTATTCTAGGAATCAGCTAAGGTGTATGCTTTATCTTAGTTATACCAGGTTGCTATTTTCCTATTTAAATGGCAGATATGGATTGAAAGTCAGATTTGAAGGTCAGAAAAATAATTTTTAGTTTGTTGTGGTTTAGGTTTGCATTGGCACATTCTGCTTGATGTAAAGCACAAAGCATGGACATACAATTGAGAAACACACTGGAATTCATATTTGCCTTAATTATCTGCTATCTGTCCAGAGATATAATAAGTTGAACAGTTATTTTGCTATTCAGTTATTTTTAACAGAAAAGAAAATATGCAGGTACCTACTGACTTGTATAGTCCTATTGACTTTAAGACGATTACTCATGTAATGCCTACTTACATGACCAATTGTTCATAGGGCATGACTTTGCATTCTTGATTTCTGTTATGAAAATCATAAAGAAATAAGCAAAGATATATTGTGTTCTTAGGAATGATAAAACATATATGTTTTGTATTACTGCACTCTAAAACCACATACCACATTCTTTGCTGGTGGAGTTCCATGGGCTTCAATTGTTAAGGAATAGTCTAGGAACTACTTATTTAAAAAAAACAAACCCTCAAAAGTCTTAGTACTTTCACTGGCTACAGGAGATAAAACACATTTCTAGTACAGCTTGTGGAAGGATGCAAGATTTATACTATCCAGGAAAAAAAAACTTCCATGGCAGTTCAGGGAACAAAGGATATCATGTTCAAGAATTCCTTTCTAGATTGACTTATGACTGTTCTTGCACACCTAGGACATGTTGCATGAGTTTGACAAGGAAAATGAGCTTTGTACCACAGGCCAGGACAAGAAAATGAAAGGTTAGACATTATAAGGTAAATACAGTATCTTGTAAAACTTGCAAACTTGAAAAAGAATGCACCAGAATTACCAGGCACACAAGAACAATATCTGAAACAGAGAAAATGTCTTATTACATAGAAGCAGTGCTAAATGATTTTACAGTTAAAAGGGAAAATGACACTATGACTGTAATTTCTTTGATTTCATAGATGCTGCATAGGAAGAGATTCAACAAGATACAATCTTTATACAAAAGATGAAAAAGACTGATATTTGAGGGGAGGGTGGGGTTAAGCACAATATATGCAGTCTAATTTGAACTATTTAATTTCCAGAAAGTAGTAAATCATGAGGTGAGAAAAATAATACAAAGGAACTTAGAAACAAAATGAGACTTAGGTTGGAAAGTGCAAATTAATACATACATTGGAGCATGTCAGACTTGCTCAGCCCTCCTGAACTAGAGAAAGACATTCAAAAAGCCTGAGCCTGAATTGAGTCAATCTTTGCAGGTTAGTCTAACCTGGCTAGGCTAAATCAGTTTTGTAACCAGACAGACATCCCAGAAATGCAGGCACATGCCTACAGTGGTTCAAGTTAGAAGCTGGGGAATGCTAAAGCAGCCCTCCCTCCTATTCCACAGAGCTGATCTGAGGGGGGCATGGCCAGGCCCCAGCAGGACACTGTGATCAGCATTTAACACCCCATCAGAAAACAAAGCCTCGCTCATTACAAGCTATTTTTAAATAGCTTTTTCCAAAGGAAGGAATGCAGGGACATGACCATCTGAGTTGTTTATTACCTCCAAAAAGCCCTAAGTGGACACTGTCCTATCTGCCTTACACAGCATTAGCTAGCATACCACATGCTGGCTACATGTCTGTGCTGTGAGAGAGAGGAGGAAGGGATCTCTGCTTAAGCAGTGAGTGGGGGAGAGGGGACACAGGGAAGCTAGCAGACTTTGCTGTGCCTGCAAGTCTCTACCAGAGCTCCAGCTAGGGAGCAGAGGGAAGGACCCAGCTCTGCTGTGGAGCAGAGAGCTCAGCCCAGCCCAGAGAGCATGCCAGGATTCTGGGAGTGTCTGCAAAGATGACCCAAGCAGGGTGCAGGGCCTGAGGCGAATCAGCCTGTGCAGGGCCCCACACCTACATGCCCCAGATGTGAAGAATCTGGCAGCAGATTTGCCCCCCCCCACCCCCCCAAGGATGACCTTGGGTGTCTGGTTTAGCTTAAACCAGCAAAGGATCTGGGACAGACATTGCATAAACCAGTATGAACCAAATCAGTTAAGTCTGATACTCCATTCAACCAGGTTTATCTCGAACTGGTTTCAGCCATTTTCAAACTGGTTTATGTGCACTGAACATCTGTTCTGTTACAGGTTTAAACCAGTTTCTGATCACTTAAACCAGTTTATATGTAATGTCTGTCCATAGTTCTAGGCCATATCTGGATCACAAGCTACTTGGGGTTGTATCTAGACCTACCACCAGTAGGTGGATATCATTTCTTAGGGCAGAAAGGTAATAAATCACCCTCCCTATACTGTTCTCACACAGCCTCTCTTGGAATATATCCTTCATTTCCAGCCATGTCATTGACAAGAAGATATTAACACCCTGCAAAAATTTAGAAAAAAGGAAAAAAAATGATGAGGGGCTCTGAGGAGATAATATTAGGAAACGTGAAAAGGATGAATATATACAGTCTGAATAAAAGATATGTAAGGGCCTCATTCTGGACTAGGCAGAAATAACTTATGAAGGAAATAGGGAATTCCTTTGTGAGGGCAAAAGAAACGCTAGATGCACATTGCTTTCCAGGCACCCCTGCTTCTGTATGATCTCTTTGGGGATCATCATGAACTGGTGCAGGTTACCGCCATGGGTGACTGGTGCCTATTTAGTCAGGAGGGGCACTTGCCCCCCCAGCGGCCAGTCTGTGCCTGGGGGGGGGGGGGGGCGCCCCCAAGGCGCCACAC
>NW_005841842.1:1288720-1371273 GCF_000455745.1 Alligator sinensis | reverse complement strand
TAATCTGCTCTGCAGGTTCCGTTAGCCTTCCTGGTATCAGATGGCAGCAGTGCATAGGGCAGCCCATGGTCAGCCTGTAACCCAATATCAAGACTGTGATGGAGGAATGTTCACGACAAGGTCCTGTTAGCCCTGCCAACCATGACCTCGCATTGTCGGCCCATGTTCATCTTGGAGTCAATAATGACACCAAGATCCCTTTCCGCCTCCGTGCTCTCAAGTAGGGAGTTCCCCATCGTATAAGTGTGCTGCTGGTTCCTACTACCCAAGTGCAGCACCCTGCACTTGTCTGTATTGAAACACATCCTGTTCCTGTTTGCCCACCCCTGTAACCTATCCAGATCCTTCTGCAATCTCTCTCTCCCTGCTAGCGTGCTCACCTCCCCCCAAATTTTGGTTTCATCAGCGAATTTAAACAGGTTGCTTTCCACCCCAACATCAAGATCGCTGATGCCACTTCTGGGCATACTGCTGGCACTTCTGGGTCGGTGCTATCAGCCATGAGGGAAGTCCACCCCCCGCAGGTGGCATGATTGGCCACAGGGGGACCGTGGGGATTGCTTCTTCTCACATCCCCACTTCCCAGCTGGAGCTCTCAGGGGGGGAACCATCACTCTCACCTGCCCCCTCTGCTCATCACCTAAGTGAGGAATGCTGGCTGTCAGGGGGTGCACCAGTGCTCTCAGAGGGTGCATATACACCCCTCTGCACCCCTTACATGTTGCCACTGGTTAGCAGAATTGCCTGGCACACACTTTTGTTGTGTTTTGTTTTGTTTTTTTCTGTATTGTTTTGGGCTCAAATCCTTCATTTAACTTTTGCCCCAGATGGGAACCTTTGTGATCCGCATAGCTCCAGGAGTCTTGTGTCTTCTTTTAATGCAGGGGCTTTGATTATGCCTTAACCTTTAGTAGGGACAGAAATGCTCCTTTATAGCCATGACCCATCTCCCGCATTTCCCAGGATAGTCTCCCTACCATAACAGATCCCCAAACTAGGTAGAGACTATAAATTCTATTTCAATAAAAATGAGAACAGCATATGTCTCCCCGCTTTGTTTAGTACACTCACTGGATCATACTACTTTCTAGTGAAACCTAATTTTTATAAAGAAGCACAATAAGCACAATGGCGAAAATTGGCTTTTTTCTTTGTTTAGGGGTTTTAGGGGGTTTTTTGTCATTTTTAAGCTGGAAAATAAAACTGATGACCAATAAACACAAATGCATTTCCTATTAGTATGAACCTATGAAGAGTTAAAATTCAACTATTTTCTCATTATGGGATGAAGTTTCATACACCTCTATGAATAAACCATGCTATTTTAGGACTTCATCCAAAAACCATTGAAGTCAATGGAAAAACCCTTACAGTTTCCTCTAGAACAGGTGGAGTTTTTCCCCCTGATTTATAAAAATAATTCATTGATGTGCATGTTGGTTTTTTGCTTGGAAATAGGCAGCTTTAAAAGCCTGGGCACATTTCTAAGCATAAAATGGGGCTATGGGAATAAAATTTCTTTTTAACATTAAAGGTAATATTTATAGAGCTCACTTGGGATTAGCCAAGAACCTTATTCACAAATGGATCAAACAAGAGAAGAATCAAAGGTAAATAAAATATGATATATTTTATAGAAAGAAGGAAGTCTAGCAATCCATCTGTAACCAACCCATATGAGAGACTCAGAGAAAGCTCTAAAGTCACTGACACAAAATATGCCTGTAAATGTGAAGCACAGCAAGTAACCACATGTTGTTATTGAAAGAGTATCATTTGCATTTAACATCTGGGCTCTGTGGACAGCCTTCTAAATAGAAAGAAGAAAGTTAGTATAATGTGGTGAGGTATAATCTGGAGTTCCTGTCATCCTCTTGTAGCCCACCATCATTCATTTTGCTTAACTCTGATTTTTATTGCAGGCAACAAGTTCTCACTGCAATTCACTGAATGTATAAAAGTGTAAAAATAGAAAGTCTATTTGAAAAAAAATGTTCTTTTTAACTGCTATGTTTTCATATATGGCAAAAAAATGGAGAAGAGTCTTAAATAACTGTAGAAGAATTCCATCTGAGGAGAGACTGAAAAGATCAAGGCTGCTTGGTTAAGAGCTCTTACCAGTGATTTATATGATCTTTACATCAGAACCAAGAAAGGAGATGAATGAAACTTGGTGGAGATATGTAAAAAGTGGATGACATAAAGAATGTAAACTGGACATTCTTGTTTGCCCTTTCACATAAGAAGGAGACATTCAAGTGTGTAGTAGGAAATCTTCCAAGTACTGTATATTCTGACATGTCTGAACATGTGCTGCTCATAACCCAAAGCATCCAAGGCTGAATGCAAATGGTGGCATTTTTTTACTTCTTAGTGGACTTGGTTATGAACCTACAAAAGAGACTTACTGGGCGACATGGATATGATTTTGTGTTGTAGTTCTGCTAACAGTGTGTTCCATCATTTTGTCTCATTTAGTTCTATTTTGTCAGAGGATTAAGTAATGCTACATATCACATTGTGAAGCAATGTAAGCTCCACAGCACAATGACAGCGCTAAGATAAAAATGCTTTTTTGCATCAAGTTTCTATTTTCTGCCAAGATTTAGTCTAAAGTTGGCAGTCAGAAGGAGACAGAACAATGAGGCAGCCCCAGAATCCAGGAAGTGAAAGAAAAAGAGATTCTATAAATACTATACTTGCATTATTTCTGGTTAGCTTAGCTGTTCTCTTCATACAGCATGTTTAGCTAAGAAGACAAAAGACAAGCTTATTTTAAGTTTTTGCTATATTTCAACACTATTCAGATCTTTACTGTGTATATTGTCCAGCATAGTATAGTATGACATGGTACCATTAGGGATACAGAATATGAGGAAGTAGAGAAACTAAGGCAAAGTAGCATATTTCATCCTCCTGAAACTTTTAGGTAAATAGTAATAAAGTGAAAGGACAAATATTATTTTTTTGGCCACATACCACCTAACTTGTGGGCTTTTTGCATGCGACTGAGAGTTACAAAAATTGGAAAACTTTTGTATAATGGTTTGGGGAATTTGTTAATATGAAAAAGCCAGAAACTGTGTTTTGAGTATGTTTTATGCAAAAAATGCTACACACATTAGAATACTACACACGTTTAATCACATTTTGTGATTAAATGTATATAAAATATGTATATGGGAACTTGCATTAAATGAATGTTTTCTGTGTGATGCCTTGGCTTCTATAGCAGCAAAACAACTAATTCAGGAAGGAAAGGAAAGTTCTCTAACTTTACAAAGACCTTTTTCATTGCAGTACTTAAAGACCACTGCTATAAACATTTTAAACTCTACAAACTAATGGTTACATTCTGCCATCCTTTCTCATGTTGAGTAGTATCTTACTCTATGTGTAGTCATATTCTCTTCTCTTTCCACTGTCTCTCACAGATGAAAGAATGTCATAAGTCATATTCTATCCAAGGTGAGTAAGGCTGTCAGGTTCTAACACTATGTTTGTATACTTGTGTGTGAGTAGAGAGAATATCTATATCTATATTCTCTCCCTAGTTATATGTCTGTCTATCTGTCTCAATACATTGTATGTAGAAGATCAAGAAGATCACTTATTTTTTAGGGAAAAAACCTGTGGAGTGACATGTTCTGAGGGAGGACCTCAGCAGGAGGGAGGAGGAAAGAGGCAGTATTCAGATGGTCACGCAGGATTTCTGGACAAGCTACAGCATGCCATGGACGAGAGCTCCAATCCTACATATGAGAAATTTGGTGTAAAGTAGAAAATAGGTCTGATATATCTCTGACCGTTATTGGCTGTTCTGATTGGACAGAGGAGGAATGGCCTGTGAATGTCATTGTGGCTTTGCTAATTGCGGGTCACTGAGTAGTTCTGTCTCTATCACCTAGTCCTCCTCAGAGAAAAGCCCACTGCTTTGGACTATGAGTAGGAGAAGAGTTTAGTATGCAGTAAATAAAATGAGCTGCTCTATAAAGTTATACAATATTTCAGATGTATAATGTTTAATAAGATAATAGTATAATTGTATATCATACAGACGAATGGCTGGTCATGTATGTTGGCTTAAGAATAAGAATGGTATTTAAAGGTTTGTTTTTGGGAATTGGTTTATAGATATATGTATATGCATTAGAATGGTTCAGGATGGACAGCAGGGGTTAAGTGATTTCTAAAAAGCCTGGGTCTCACATACAGAGTTTCAGACAGCCTTTGAAGCAGACAGGCTGTCTAACACAACAAGGCCAATGGATATACACACAGTCTGAGAAACTGGGAGTATGTACCATACTGTTCCATAACACAGGAGAAGGGTGATACCAGCTAACAAGGCCCCAGCTACCAAGGTGATACCAGCTAACAAGGCCTTGAGGTACCAGGCACGACTCATGATCACTGCGATGCTGGGGCACATGAAGCATCCCACAGAAGTGTGGGGGTGGGGGGGGCGGGGGCTTCACATGCTCAGCGGTGAACATGGAAGTAGAGTGGAAGTACTTCTGGTCCACTTCCAGGTCTGCTGCTGAGCACACTGGGGAGCCCACCATGCTTCTGTGGGACACTCCATGCAACCCAGCATTGCAGCACTCATGAGCCCCTGCTACCTAGAGGTATGTAGAAAAAAACATTTAAGGTTGTGTCTATGTCTGAATCTCCAAATCTTTCTGAATCTCTCCAAATCAATTCGGAGGTTTCAGATTTAATTCAGTGAGATTAAAGGGGATTTGATTCAGATTCAGAGATTTGGCCACCAAATCGGGCTGAATCTCCACCAAATTGAATCAGGGACCGAAGCTTTGCACACCCCTAATAATCAGCTGGTAGAAACAGGAGAAATACCATTCACTTCAGTCGAGTTGTGCTGATCTGTACCAGGAAGGAATTTGGTTCTTAGTATTGTTTCATGCAAATTCACCAATATTTGTTTTTTTTTATATAAAGAAGAGGAAGAAGGGCATAAATAAAAGATTATTATTTACTGTTATTAGCATAATATTACTAGGAACAACATGTAATGGAACTGATCAGTCTTTGTATTAGCACATATTTCAGAGATATCCCAAATTATCTTTTAGTTAGTTTCCTTATTAATTCAGCTACAGAAGACACATCAGTACAAGATTAAAACTGCATTATTGCTGCTGGGTGATATGAGGCTTACTGGAAACAATAGTTGTTGTGACAACAATCACTGCAAAAGAAAATTAAATGTGTCTAAAAGTAGTACTGATAAGGCTGTAGTCAGAATGTTCTTTTTAATCTACCTTATAACAAGTGTTTTTTTCATGTTACTAAACCATATAAATTTTAGACCCAATTGCACAAACATTTGTGCACTACCTTAGTGGTCAACTTACATGAAAACAAGAAATATTTCATAATTTCCAAATAAGTTCTCTCAGATGACTCCCAAAAATACTCATGCAACATAAAAAAACAAAGATGTTTTCAACAGGTGAGAATAATAAGGATAAAGATATTTATTACAATCTAAATAATAAAAATGAAAATAACCTGTTTCCATCAAACTGACTATGGAACCTGTAAAGCTGCAGAGTATAATGTGCATTAAGTATATTATACACAAATGCTTTCTTTGAAAATGAACATCAAAACTGTGTTTATATTACAGTGAAATGAAGCATGTTCCCCAGATTATATTAATAACATCCTCCTCACATAAGTATATTTTAACATTTAAGACTATTTTACTAGTACAGCCTTTCTCAGAAAGGAGGATTTTTGCTTACAGGTCATGTGCCAAAACTGTGTAAATGGATTCCTGTTCTCAAATCTGGGTAGAACACCCTGCTTGGATTCTGGGCCACTGGTATGTACAGGTGGGGAATCTGCAGAATGAGCTGGTGGCAGGGCCCTGATCTCCCTTAGTATCTGTTTTCTAGAGTTTTTTAAATGCTTGAGTGAAAACAGGTAGTGATTTTTGGCATGCGGTCAGTACCCCATACTGAAGATGACACAGAGGTGCACTACCACAGGGAAAGATACGGAAGGCATTGCATACTACTGCCATTAGTTACATTATTAACTAAAGTGCTGGTGATCTATGTGGTAGGTAAAAAGGTTTGAACAGTGCTGATATTCCATGCCATTTGGATACAGTGATTTTCAGAGTTTTGCTGAGCACAGGTAGAAAGTTTGCACAATCCACCCCCTTCTCCCTGCCTCTGGCCATCTTTGCTGTCTGATGCAGAATGCTTTAAGACAGAGGCTTTCCTTTTCCAAAACACCCCTCAGAAATCTAGAGCCAAAATTACCACTAGCCATGAAGATTTCAGGTCCCACATGAAAAAAAGCAGAATAGTGCACATGGCATCAGCATGCACCACCCAAAACTGAATCCTGGGCAGCTGGAGCCATGCTCCCGTTGACGTCCGGGCTCCCAGCTGCAGGAGCAATGTGGCTACAGTTTCCCTGGTCCCCAGAACCCCAGGTAAGGCTGAAGGGACCAGTACATTTGCTGGCTCCAGCCTCTCTTACCCGACCTGGGTAACCTGCTGTGCACCTGAGAGTGCGTGGCACAGGATTCCCTGGTGACAACTAGCAGTGGCACAAGCTGTGCCGCTGCTAGTTGTCCCCAAGGAACCAAACATCTCCACTTGTCTGAATGTGGCCTTAGAGATGATCAAAACATGGTTTCATTTTCTTTGGAAAATTTTAATTTTTCAGAAGGAGAAAAATGAAAAATTCAGTATTTCTGTTCTAGAAATGCTCTTATGATTCTGAATAGGAGTTGTCATTTGGGTCTATTATGTCCCCAGGTACAACAGCCTGCTGGAGGTGGTGCTTCATGGAAGAGGAAGTCCAGTTGGGCTGCCCAGCCAGTAGAACAGGGACTTCAGACAACAGAACTTACACTCCAATAAGGCAAGCTGGGATAGCCATATAGACATTTTCAATTTTTCAGTTTTTGGGGTTTGCTTTTTCAACAAAGCCATCCTAAGTTTTCTGCAGAAAGCAGGTACTTAATGAAAATCTCTCATTTAGTTAAAAAACCCCCCACAGATTTAGAGATAAAATTGGTTCTACGTAGAGAAATCACACAGGCTTTTGCACAGAACTATAATATCATTTTAATGAGTAACAAAAAAAAAAGAAAATCACAATACTGCAGCCGAATTCACTGAAAAGATGGATAAAACAGATAGCTAGCATGAAAGTAATGGGGAAGGATGTTATTGAGACTGGAAAGACAAATGATATAAATATTTTGGCTGACACAGCAGAGACAGTTTGGAGAGAGGTTAAGGACTATAAAAGAAGTCAGATGATACCGAGGAGTTGATGTAAACCTCGAGGGCAGCTAGAGAAAGTAGATTAGAAAATGATTTTACACATGAAAGAGAGGCCTGTAACCAGGCCAGGCACTATGATAATGGGGGATTTTAATGACACAGTTATTGACTGGGATAACAGTTATGCAAAAAATAAGGAGGGTAGTATGACACTTGAGTGCAAGATTGATCTCTAAAAAGTTTGTTGAACAGTTCACAAGTTCAGAAGTGATTGCATGCATAATCCCAGAAAACAAACTAAATACAAACCTTGGGTAGAGGTGAGCAGCATTCCATGTTATGAAGGTTGCTTGACACTTCTAATTATGAGGCATTATTTTCATTTACTTGTGACTTCCAAAAATTCAACAGTTTGGGCAAAAACATTCTGTGTGAAATAACTCACTGAGGGGTGTTTTTTCAGCCAAAATTATTTGGCTATTTCCAAGAATTATGCTAAAGAAACATATTAATAAAGCTGCAAGCTGTGCAAACCTTTCCACTGTAAAATTCTAGCTTTAAGTAGTCACTTGAAATTGGGTTGGGGTGGTCTTTGTTGCCTTTTTTCCATTCCTGTGAAAATGCATCAAAACTACTGCAACTGAAACACTGCCTTCTGCATGTTGCCAGAAAAGACTTTTCATATTTTAGCAGCTAGATTCTCCAAAGATTCTGTCCACAAAGAGCATTAAGCAGCATAGAGCTGATCAGCAGTTTCCCTGAAATTGTAGCTTTGAACTACTGTGAACTGTGTCAGGTTCAAGCAGGACAGAAAAAAATAAGAGAATGTTCTCAGTGCCCTCTCAGGCTAGGGACAGACATTTGAAAATCCTGAGCCTGAATTGATTCAATCTTTGCAGCTTAGTCTAACCTGCCTAAATGGAACCAGTGTGCAATGGCACAGACATTCCCTCTGGACTGAAGAAATGCCAGCACATACCATCAGTGGCTCAAGCTACAAGCTGGGGGGCACTAGAGCAGCCCTCCCTTCCATTCCATAGAGCTGAGGGTGGGGGTGTGGCCAGGCCCCAGCAGGGTGCTCTGATTAGGGAGGGATGTAAACCTCCACCCTGCCTGCACTATCCCAGGCTTTTCCCTGCTCACTGCTCAAGGGGCAGGAGTGCTGCCAGACCCCAGCCCCAGGCCAGCACTCTGAGGCAAAGGTCGGGGGGGTGCAGTGCATGCATCAGTTGATGATACTTAGCTTTTTAATCTCCCTCTCCCTCCTTCTTCATTACTGTCTGCAAACCTGAGAGGCGAGGAAGCCAACAGGAGGCTGAAAACAGTGTTTATCAACAAAACAAAAGCCTCTCTCATTAATTCAAGCACTCCTTAAACAGCTTTTCCCAAGGAAGGAAGGGAGGGACATTACCATCTGACCTGTTGATTAGCTCCAAAAAGCCCTAAGCAGACACTGTTCTGTCTGGCTGTGTTCTGTCTGCCTGTCCTAGTGAAACTGGAGACACACACACACCATTTTGACCCAAATCAGTTAAGTCTGATACTACATTCAACCAGGTTTATCTTAAACCAGTTTCAGCCATTTTGAAACTGGTTTATGTGCACTAAACTTATGTTCTGTTACAGGTTTAAACCAGTTTCTGATCACTTAAACTGGTTTATGTATAATGTCTGTCCCTATCCTCAATGCCCTCTCCTTTCCTCCCTGACCTACTTTCCTTACCACCACTCTCCCCTTCCTTCCCAGATAGTCCCAGGTATAGTGGAGGACTAAAGAAGCAGCTGACTCATTCAAATATAGAATAGAAAAGTTTTGGACCTTTGGATGATAGGGCTTGTAGTTGATGGGAGAAATGACAGTGGGGTAAGCAAGGAAATGGACTCATAACCAGTGGACTTAGGTAGGCTGCAACTGACTAAACAATGAATCTGGGAATTGGGAGCTATGTGAACTGAAATGGGGAGTGGAGCCTGGGACTGGCTAGCTAAGGAGTATGGATAAGGAGCCAATGACAGTGAGAAAATAGGACTGGGACACATTGGAGGGGATAAGATAGAAGGAGTCAAACATGCAAGAAGTGGGAAGAAGAGTCTGTCCCCACTGGAGCATGCTTTCTTTCAGAACCTGAAATTGAATCCATGATCCCTGAGTCTCACCATTGCTGTGCTGTTAGCGGATAGTGAAGCCAAAGGCAAAATGTCCTATTCCCATTTGTGCTGCATGACAACATACTACTGCTATTAGTTACACTATTCACTAAAGTTCTGGTTATCTATGTGGTAGATATAACAGTTCTAATACTGCTGATATTTCATGAAGGTTTTAAGTGTGAGGCCATATGATGGAACTTAAGCTTATCTGATTTGTTTTGTTTTTTTTAACTTATGAAAGCATGACAAGCTTCATTAAAAGAACATGGTGCAAAATTTAGATTGGACACCTAACAGTGGTTGAAATCAAAACCACAACTGCTATATTGACTTCTTCAGAGAAAGAATCAACAATGAAATACTCAATAACAAACACCACTATAACAACCTTTCCCTCTCAGAAAGAAGGGCCACAGAATCTCTAAGATCCAACCATCCAATAATAATAAAACTAGCAGATAAAGGAGGAGCTATAGTTATCCTTAACCATGAAGACTACATAAAGGAAGCCAATAGACAACTCTCTAAGACTACCCACTATGAAAAACTAAAGGAAGATCCATCTCCCTCTTTTACCTCAAAACTCAAAACCACCATCACACCATTTCTATCTGAACTACAAGAAAAACTTAAGACTCTGATCCACTCACTATCCAATCCAGGGACATTTTACATGCTCCCTAAAATCCACAAACAAGAGACTCCTAGCAGACCTATCTTTTCCAACCATGAAACCCTAATGGAAGAAATATCAGGTTTCATCAAATCCATCTAAAACTTCTTGTCACCCAAAGACCGAGTTTTATCCGAGACACAACAGACTTTCTGCAAAAACTCAAAAACATAAACCACCTTCCCAGCAATACCCTCCTAGCCACCATGGATGTCAACAGCTTATACACCAACATCCCACATCAGGGTGGCATCCAAGCCTGCCTCACATATCTACAAGAGCAAGATTACAACTCAGAGTACAGACCTCAATCTATTACTGAATTTATATACGTCATACTCATACACAATAACTTCAGTCTCAACAGCCAAAATTCCTCCAGACCATGGGCACAGCTATGGGCACTAAAATGGCCCCACAAAATGACAACCTTTTTATGGCCCACCTAGAAGAAGAATTCCTCAAGAACTGCACCATCAAACCCATGCTATTCCTGAGATATATAGATGCCGTCATCATTTGAACCGAAAACCTGCAATCTCTGATTGATTTCCATCACAAAATCAACAATCATCACCACTCCATCAGACTACCTCTTGAACACTCCAACACCAATATTTCCTTTTTGAACACCATGCTCAATATCCAAAATTGTAAAATACAGACCACCATATATAAGAAACCCATGAACCAGCATACATATCTACACAGAACCAGCAATCACCCTTAATTTACAGCCATGCTCTCCAATACCACCACATTTGTGCTGAGGAGAATACCAACAATCATCACCTCACAAATCTCAAAAAGGCTTTCACCCTACAAGGACACTCCTCCAGAAACAAAGATCATACTTTTGAAAGAGCCATTGGGATAGGCAGGTTGTAATCCAACATCTATATTAAGTCCATGATTTTTTGTATGCAGTAGATTTATGTAGTGAAGTTCATAGGCATCACATACCTGCGTGAAGTCTACCATTCTCATTCCTTCACCCCTTCCCTCCTATCTCTACCCATTGTCTTCCAAACTTCTACCTATTTACAATTTCACAGACTTCTTGTCACATTTTTAGCTTCTTTTCTACCTTGAAGAACTCAGAACAACAGCAGGGTCTCCCAATGCAGGGTGTTTGTGCCCAAAAGTTTGAAAAGAACTTTTTTTCCAACTATTTAGTCGGTCTAGATATCACATCTACCCAAAGAACATTGGTGCAAAGCCAAGCATTCAGAACTTAGGAAATGCCAGAATTAATGCTACCTCTGTAATAATGCCCACTTGTGCATATATTTTATGAATCAATCTTTAATTGTTTGATGACATAATAATTTTGCACAGGATCCTTCCCTTATTCAGAGCAGAGGCTAGGACTTCTCTGAGGATGAACCCTGGTTACATATTAAAGGAATCTGTTGTTTGCTGACCCGTGGCTTCACACAACGTAGAAGGGCTCCTGCTCCAAAGCTACTGAACAGAAAGTAGGCAGCTGAGCAGTCCACTCCTTGAAGACACTTCTCTTTCTGCATTTGCTTTCTTTCTGCATGTGCCCTTTTTCTGCCTGTATTTGCCAAAAACTACAGTTATGCAGCTATGTACCTGCCACTTAGGCAGGCAGAGTGAAATAGGATTAGGCCTTCATTTCTACCACACAGTTGAATGTAGTGGGAGGGATCAGGATTCAATGAACTATGATCCATTCCAGTTCAGTGTTCTCATGTGACACTGCCTAAACACTGAGGCAGGCCAAATTGTTGGAAGGAAGGAGAAGGTATACCCTACTGCAAGGAAGAGAGGTCTGGGGAAGAAGGGCAAACTATTTACAAAGAGGGAAAGTTCTGGTAGTTTTTGCTAATTTGCTGAAAAGGGTTGACATAACTTGCACCTGATTTTTGTTTGGGGGTCAGTGTGGATCTGAAACTTAAAGGAAAAGTGGAGATTTCAAAAGTACTAGAACAAAGCTTACAGGTTTAATTAGTCAAAGCCTATTCTAACTAAATTCTGCATATTTCATTTTTTTCTTGGGTGACATGTTCATTCTGTCATTTAAAATGCTGGCAGAGGGCCAGGTCCCATTTCACCTATTAGGCATTGTGGCAGGGCACCTTTGGTGCCTGCCACTTTAAGAGGCTTAAGCATGCTGTGGAGCAACCAGCATGTGTGGTGTGGCTTAACCAGGTGGTCACATGACTGTAAGAGGGCTCCTGGATTGAAAGATGGGGCTGGGCAGCCTCACTATAAACCCAGGCCCTCAAAACTGAGCTGGCAGTTGCTGTAGGGACGTCACTGAATTAACATCACCCAGTCAGAAATCTGCTTCTCTCAGAAAATGTAGAGGTCAAGGATAGGAAATATGGGGATGGAGGAAGTTCCTGGTCCTTGGGAATGACCTAAAACTACACCCTGCCAGGGT
Organism: Alligator sinensis; assembly: GCF_000455745.1. NCBI lineage: Eukaryota > Metazoa > Chordata > Crocodylia > Alligatoridae > Alligator > Alligator sinensis. The sequence continues at coordinate 1,358,768 of NW_005841842.1, read as the reverse complement.
TGGATGGTGTGGTAGGGCTGCCTGTGGCAGGGTGGTCTCCAGAAAATGCCACACCAGTGCCTCCCTAGTGAAAGGTGAGAATGGGGCACTGTATATCCTCAGCCTCCAAAAGCTGGTGGGTTACCTTGTAGAGGAGACAGGTGAGGGGTCTAGGCTTGTCATCAGAGGCCTTGGGCCCAAGGGGTATAAGGCCTAATAGTCCCAGTGAGGGGGTGGTGTAGTGGCCCCCGTGAGGGAGCATGTGAGTAGGAGGCTGCATAGAGTAGGTTCTGCATGCGCGGGCCTGAAGGACTGTGCATGGGGCAGCCTTAGAGATTGAGTGAGCTGTGTTTGGAGGGGCCCAGGAAGGTGGACCCATATTAGAGGGAGAGGGCTAGCTGCTCAAGAACCTAGCCAGGAAACCCTCAACTAGTCAACGCTGGGGCCAGGACCAGAAAAGTCAAAGGGCAAGGATGCCTACCACAAGGGATGGCCAGAGGCCTGGAATTCTGACTGGCCAAGAGGTAAGGCCAGGGCCTACAAGGCAAAAGGTCCCCGAGGGGTCCACTGCTGAGAGGGAAAGGGGTCTAGAGAGCTTGATGCATGACCATGGAGGTTAGGCCACCTGACTAGGAGGGATCCAGGTCGGGCTCTGGCATGACAGACTGGAATGTAATGGGGCCCAGTGTAAGTAGACTTAGGAGTCTATGTGTGATTCTGTTTCACCATAGCTGAGTCTATGAAAACATGCTTCTTTACAAAAGGTCAATGGGTTCTATTCCTCCTTGCTGGTTTTTGAGACAAGGTAATGTAAGAGTGATATTGTAGCTGTGATGGTCCAGAAATTATACAAAAGACAAGGATTTCTTAGGATGATGTCTTTTATAGGCCCAACTATGTAGTTAGGTTAAAATTAGAATAGATTTTAAATGCAAGATATTCTTCAACAGGATGGAAGAATGTCTTGCATTCAAAAGTTTGTCTAACTTTATTATAGTTGAGCCAATAAAAGATGTAACCCTAGGAAATCTTTACTTCTCACTTAATCTTGAAGGTCAGATTTTAGTGTGTTACAAAAGTAGATACATTAATGGATTTTCAGGACTTGAGCAGGGTGGAATAGAATCATACTTCAGTACTTAAGTCTACTTAGGCTCCCAATAGATAGAATAGAATCTGACCCACTGTGTGACATTTCCAAATGGAGAGTGTGTGGGGAATCCAAAAAGCAGAGATAATTTACTTCTGAACACAGGGAAATATTTGAGAAATGGTTGCTGAGTCTGAGACTGAAATTCATTTCAGCTAAATCTAAACAGGGAGGTGGGTTACAGAGGTCAGTGTAGTTATGCAGTATGTAAAGAGCAGAATGAGCAAATAAGTGGAAGACTGTTAAAAATATATATAAACAATCTTGTAAAGAGACAGATTGAGGAGGCTTTATACAAATAAGCAAAAGAAAGTTAAAAAGGATAATTAGAGGGGCAAAAAAATAATATTGAATGTCAAGCTGCATGAAATATTTCAATTAAGGGCTCTTCAACAATATCTGCAATGGAGACAAAAGTTCAAAGTTGAAATTGTCCCATTTAAAAACAATGATGGAGGATTGGAGACAGAGCACAAGGAAATGGCAGATTTGTTAAACATTATTCAGCTTCTGTTATTACAGCTGAGGAAGAAGATGGAAAAGCTGCTTGGGAGAAGAACTGCATCTCTGGGGCTAATGGGTAGATCCCACTGGATATTACTGGAAACTAATATGAATTATAAATTCCATTGTTCTAATAGAAATTAGAGTATAAAATAATGAGCTTTTGACTTATTCATGTCTGCCATTTATCATTTTATAGATACATAAGGTCTAATGTCAGGTCTAATTAGCAGTAGGAATGGACAGGTCCAGATGATATTTACAGATTCCATTTAAGACAAATAAGTGATTGGTTTGAGCCCACCAGCACCACCACCAAATATTTATCCATTTGCAGGTTTTAGGAATCTAAAATTTAAACTGCTCTCATATTATCAGGTGCTCCTTCCCAAACCATAGATAAAAAGGAGTCCTCAGGAAATCCAGAGTAAAGCAGTCTCCCGGACAAGAGTCAGTGATTTTAATCTTTTGAACCACAGCCCTTTGAGTCCATTTGTTGAATATGAGCTCCTAAGCCAATCAGAGTCCACTACTTATTAATTTTGCAATTGTAATTTACCTTCATAAACACAGTAATACACAATATTCATTCCATGTAGTTTCCAAAAATAGAACACTAACTGAGAACTGCATGCAGGCAAAATTAAAGATGATCTAATTGAAGTTTGCAAGACCTACTGATTCTCGTTACTCCAACTGAGAAAGCAAAGAGCATCCTTTAAACCTTTTAGCTCCATAATTAAAATCTGTCTGACTTGTTTTTTCTTTAGACTACTGTACAACTCCTCTTCTCCTCCTTCTTTCATATGGCTAAAGCAAGCAACAGCAGAGAAGGTTCAGATTAAAGTTGCATGTTGAGGTTTGATAGCCGTTGATGACATCCAAGCTGAATCAGTAGATAGCTTCAGTCCCTCCATGATATGCAAGTTCAGGGCAGGAGTTTGCAGTGTGAAACACTGATTGCACTTCATTGCATACACAAAGTTTAGTGAGTCCCTGATGCCCTGTTTATTCAATTAATAGACACACCTTCCATGTCCTGTACAAATGTGGTCCAGTGCAGTCCAATATTTATGTTGCAGGCAGAAACCTGGAAGCTTGATGGTCAGATCTATGACCAAATTTTTGTTGCATACTGTTGCTGCAGACCAGATTTCATGCCAGCAGCTTTCAGAGCCCAGGTTGCTTGAAAGTTGGAGTGCATGTAACCAGAAAGGTTTCCTTGACTTAAGCCTACATCTTGGTGGGTTAGTGATATCTTCATACATTAGGAGTTCAGGGTCAGCCATGACCTTTTCATAATCTTGAAGTATGGCTGAATCCCTTCTCACCGTGGAGGGAGGGATATTCGATAACACCAGCACTCATGGAAGCGGCGTGGATTTTACAGCATCACTAACTACTCTCATAGCAGTGTTCACCTGTGAGTTGACGTGATGGGTATGAGGGCTTTGGCACCAAATGGGAGTTCAGCATTCAGCTGTAGAGAATAGCAGGACCTGGGTCAATCTATGGAGGGTAGGAGCAGTGCTTCCCCAGGATGTTCCAGTGAGCTTCTCTCTAACATTTACCTTCATTGCTGTCTTTTTGCCAGTAATGTTGAGGTGCTGATGGTAACTGAGAGTTCAGTCTAGAATGACTCTAAGGTACACAGGGTTTTTTTCATGCATTATTTCAGTTCCACAAAACTTTCTACAATTAGCATTTTATTGGCCTGAGAGGTGTTAAGGTGGAACAAGGAAATGGCTGTCTTGGTTTCAAACACCAAGTTCATAAATAGTATTCTAGGGTGTGCAGATTGTTTTCAAGGAGTTTTTTCTGTTGCCTCAGAAAAATCACCTTGTATGGCTAATGCAATATCATTAGTGTAAATTTACAAACATAAATTATTGTGCAGATTAATAACATGTCATCACTCTAAGGGCTGAGAAATAGTAAAAATATTAATATACCCCACAATATATTGTAATGTACTGTTATAAAGCAGTTAGCTTAACATATAGGGGAGGTAATATTTGAAACCATTAATTAAATTTAATAGAAGGAACATCTGAACTGACTGGAAACTTCCTATCATGGTAAATAATGGAAGCACAAAAGTTAGGAAGCCCCCCCCTACCATTTTTTTTTAGAATATTTGACCTCCAGGTGGTAGAACAAGTTAAGCCAGAGATGTAGGAAAGTTGGCAAGATACCTAATAGAAGTTGCAGGGATATAGAAAGAGTAGCTGTGGCTCTTAATTAGGAGATAAGGATAGAAGTGTTCAAGGACACACAAGCTGAAGAAAAATAGTTAGGGAGTCAAAGGCCTTCTCTAAATGATACAAAGAGATTAGATACATTACATGAAAAAGTCTGCCATGTTTTTGGGACACTTAGATAAATGTTATGACCATTTCACTTGTTTGTGACCAGCTTGGGTTTTCATCAGATAAAATAATATGAATTACTCTTGCTGATAATGGATTTATTTGCAATACTACATTAGGTGGGGAATAGACCCATACCAGTTCTATAAACTTATAGTGAGTTTGGGGGAAAACCATGAAGTGGGAAAATGTGTAAGGACCTTGACTTGCAAAACAAAGAACTGTATTTTTTTTTCAGATGAGATACTAACACTGCTATGAAATATTAAAGCTTTGAGCTGAAAAGCATCCAGTCATTAGATACAAATGAACATATGAACAAACTCAATTTATAAACTGTGGGTAACATTCAAGTAGAAGTATCATATGTTAAAGGGCAGGAAATGTTTACATGGAAAAGGTTTCAATGTAAGACTACAGAATAAAAATGGCATACATGGATTAATGAGAGGAAGTAGAATATTTTTCTAACAGAGAAAAGCAGGAACAATTTTCAGGGAGGAGTAAATATAAAGGAAAGCATTACTAAAAGAAGCTGAAAGCTGAGGAGAAACTTTTGGGGTTAAGTAGTTTGTTTCTATTCCATAATTCTTATATCCTTTATTTAAAGAATTCCTCTGTTTAAATAAATCCTTTATTTAAAAAATTCTCCAAATATTTCCCACCAGATGGCCAGTAGTTCTCAGTAACCAGTATCTAAGTTTGAAAGCAATGGGAATGGCTGGTTGCTGAGCTAGTCTAAAACTTGACTCTTTTTTTCTTAAACCTGGCCTTTACAGCATATTCTTTAACTAAAACCCCATTTGTGCAGTGATGAGATAGACCTGCATTGTCTTCTCTAAAAGTGTGATTTGGAGAAGTCGCTTTATGCCCTCCCAAGCAGGGCACTGATCATCCTGTTGACCATGACAGCTATTATTAGCTCTGGGATGGGGCACTCAGCTCCTTGGCTCTTGCCATTCCTTGGTTGTTTCTTAGGCCCAGAGGCAACTGTGGCCTAATAGTTACCTCTGGGATTAAGAAGTCTCTGGGGTGCAGAATGGGAAGCAGATAAAGGGGAAGCTGCCTGAGATCTGAGATTCTTTGATACAGGGTTTGTAGACAGGTACCTAGAAGAGAGGTACCTGAATCAAAAATACATTAATTGTCCCAGTCATAGACCTTGTGAAAAACTTCAACTGAACTTGTCTGGCCATGTGCAGTCTGACTAGTAGGACTGCCCTGACTAGTAGTTCCATATATTGATCACAGCAATTAATTTGTGACATGTATCATGGGTACAATAGCTCAGTTTCTGGCCACGGGCCTTTATGGTGTTGAGCACTAGGCACAGGTATAAGAGGAGGTGCTCATTGCCGAACAACTTGGCTATGGACTCTATAAATTCTAGAGCTGATTTCCTATTGATTTATAACTTACACAATTGTTTACATTTTTGTCAACTGGAGGCAGAATGCTACCAGCTTGAGAGAGTGATGGCAGTGTTTTCATCTCTTCTGCATGTTGATACATGTGACTACATGACGTTCAAAGCCATGGAGGATCAGTCTGAGGCCTCATCCCTAAAGACATGTTTCAGTGAGATTTTGGATTTTGATGCATGGAGGCCATCATCCATAGCTGAGGAAAAAGAGACTTTGTTGCTGAAGAGAGGTTTTTGATTTCAGGAGGCTTGTTTGTCTTTTGTCTGCTCACGGGTTTAAGGAATTGTTTAGCAAAAGAGCACCATGTTAGTAATCCTAGCATCACTTATGACCAAGTTTCTTCAGGTGTAAAATATGATAGAAAAATGCCTTTTCCAATCATTCAGTTTGCCTAAACTATAGCCTAGTTCACCCCATGACAATAATATATGTTTGTGTGATTGTGAGACATGATTATTGTAACTTTCTCTTAGAAAGACTCAGAACAGAGGTTTCACATCACTTCAGAATAAAACAGCCTCATGCCTTGCTAGTCTGATCAAGGCTGAGTACATTATGCCTGTCCTCAATTCCTTACACTCGCTGCTTCAGATTTATTATTAACTGGCATTGTTTTTTTTTCAGAACAATTTAATAGTGTAGGCCCTGGCTTTGTTACTGAACCATATTGTTATAAGTATACATCACAGCACTCATTGTTTAAATCTCTCACATTTGTCTCCTACAAAGGAAAGTATTTTTTATATATATTGGTTTGAATTTTAAGGCAATTTTTAATTATGGGAAAAGTGGGTACTGGTCTGTTTAGATGCTGCAAAGACCTGAGAGTGCCTCAATGTGGCAAGGGAAATGTTTATAGATAAATTATTATTATTATTCTGTCCATCATTTCAGTGCCATGGATACCAAGAGAAAACATTACCATCAGATACTTTTAATGTCTACTGAAATTATGTGAAAAGTTACTGTATATTTGCAAGATTCTTAATGTGAACAAGATATGCTAAAAAGGTAAGACTTGAGGCTTAAATCAGATTAAATCACTAATCTGTATTTTATCATAAAAGGAATGGGGAAAGCCTTGAATTCCTCTTCTTTCTTCTGCTACATATCTCAAGCCATTACTGCCAACCTATCAAATAAAAACTGCAGCTTCTAAAAGCTAAAATTGCGAACACTACAAGTCATGTTGCAGTTGACATGAAAACAACCATTGCTGGCATATCTTGTATTTTAACAGCTGACTATTCTCTCCCTGACATTTTTAGTAAAGTTGAGCAATATCCAGATTCCAGCCTTGATACCAATCGGCACAGCAACATTCATCTTAAGATGACATCTGTTGAGAATTTTTCAATAACTTAATGGTTATAAAGCATGTGAGGAGGGGGATAATAGAGGGATTATGACATAAAAATGCTAAAGCCCTTGTGGGGGAACTGCTGCACATAAAGTTTTGATTTGGTAATTCAAACTAATGCAGTTTGTAGTCCTCTAGAGAGAGAGCAATAATGGTGCACAATATGCTCTTAAACACTGATGCATAACACATTGTGCTAGAGCCACAAGGCACTGTACAACATCATTACAGTGCAGGGAGAAGGAGCAACTGTAGGAGTCCCTTTCACAAAGATCTAAAAGCACAGGTGATAAACAATGCTATTCCTTTCCTTTCTATGCTCCTTAACCTACTCCTAGAATGTCCTAGGAAAACACAGCATTTATTGTTAATGTGATAATATGGTAAGCCTAAGAGTCATTCTTAACACCCCCCCCCCCCCCCCCCCAAAAAAAAAAAAAATCAGTGTTATGCACTCCATGGTGGATTTCAGTTAGTCTTTCAGTAGACAAATCTAGAGTATGTGTATAATATAAAATTGGAGGGTTTTTTAATTCTACTAAATTTGGGTATATGAAATGCAAGTGCAATCAATTAAAGCAGGCAGATATTTTTAAAATGTTTTATCATTTGAAAACATTTGATTCTTTTAATTTGTTTCTCTTTACCATTACTATAATTAGTAGTATCAGTATGACCACAATATTTTTAATTTGCATTGCATGTGCTGCTAGAAGTAATGCTAGAAGTCATTTTAAAATGCAATTTTGTATTAGCTCTCCATTACTTCCAATTATTTTTGGAACTTAGGGTCACAAAACAAATCTCACTGAATGATAAATTGTTTGTACTGGCACAGAGCAAAGAAAAATCAACTGTACAAAGTGATCATAGAAGATACATCTTACATGATATTTCTGAACCAAAAAGAGTATCAGATGTGAAAAACTCCATTATTTGCTTGGTATAATAATACATTTTTTTAGTTATCTAATTCTTCTTGTGTATTCAGGAACATGACCTAGATTTTAAAAAAATCTTTCCTGAAGAAACATATATAGGAAATAAGAACCTTTGCGTATTTTCACAAGAAGTCTGATACAATGGCTACTGAAATCAGAGGGGAAAAAATGGAAAGAAAAATAATTTATTTTTCAAAATAAATTTATGGCAACTTTTGGGGTGGGGGTGGGGGATTCATTCATTTCCAATCAAAATGATCAAAAAGACTGACAAGGAAAAAATCATCAAAACACTAACTGAACTAGACTCCCATTTAAATAGAATGAACATTGCATTAGGATCATCATGAACATACTTACAGCAGTGTTTTCTTTTATGAGTCAAGATCATCTCAGCCATCATCAAAATTCAAGGACAGTTGATGAAATACAAGAGAGAGATTAGCCCTTGAGCTCCCTAGTGCCATTCAGGGTATGTGAGTTTTGAGAACTGGAGGTGAGTGTGTCAGGGCCAAAATCCATCTCATGTCTATGTACACTTTTGCTATGGATCCGGCTACTTGTTTCAAACTGTGTAATAGTAAAAAGCTCAACTTTATGCCATTTTGTTTCTTTCTGTTCTTTGTTCTTTTCTTGTTCTGAGGTTGCTCCAAATCCCCTTAAGTCAATGGAAGTCTTTCCATTGAACTCAAAGGCCCTGCGATCATACCTTCTCTTGGAAATTTTCTCGTGTACCAAGATTTTTCTAAGGGATAAATTGTGTTTCTAGGCACAGTCTTCAATAAGAAGTGTATGTAAGCTGTATGATCCCAGGAGCAGCATTGGAAGGCATTGCTTTTTAAAGATATACTTCTGAAGCACAATTCTACCACCAGTCAGAAAGCAGTGTGGCAGAGACAAGGTTACACATTTTCCCTTTTCTATCATTTGTAGAGTGGGTGTATCAAGGAGCAGGGATTGCACTCATCTTCACAGTCAGGCCCCCAGTAATGCTGCCAGTTACAGCATGCATTTTGGACACACAGTGGGTTGGAGTTGGAAAGATGTGTTTACTCCCCTGCTTGGCTAGGTAAGGTATTTATTCATCTGGCCCTCAATAAATAGTTTCACCAAGAATGCCAGGGGGCTTATCTACTATGATGAGAACAGCACACTCTATGTTTTGAAGAAAAATGTTGTGACACAAATTAAGCCATCTTTTTAAGTATGTCGTCACACATTCATATAACAGAATTATAAAAAAAAGTGTGTTCCATAGTGAGGAAAAGTATATGGAATATATGTAAATCTGTTTATGTTTTCTTTATATGTAGTATTGTAATCCCTAGAATGAGAATCTGCTGCATTGTTCCATTGCCAAAGTGATGTCTACAAATGAGAGCTTAGGGAATAGCTGCAGGCTTTCTGCTGAACTCAGCCAACAAGCCATCATGGTCTCCAGTCTGAGTTTTTGAATGGAGAGAGGAGAGGATTTATAAATGCAGAAATATTTGTCTGTCCTCCATCAGATGAAAAATAAGGTTCCCTACCACTAGATTCTATTTTCATTTACAAGCAAGAATTTGAAATGAATATAATAAATTCATTATTTCCACAGTCTTTTAATAGGCATTTATTTACAGAAGTTCTGCAATTTTGCCTGGCTAATTATTCATGCAAACTAAAATGCCTTTTCATTGCACAGGGGCTAATGTTAACATTGCAAGTACTTTGTGTGTATATAAAATTAATTAGGTAATCATGCACACACATATACAAACACAACCATATATATGTCTGTGTATGTAATTGTTTTATATATATACAAATAAATATATTTTACCCATAACTCTTTCCAAAGATGGCTTGCTATAATGGCATCACTGAATGTAATAAGGTTTTCAGATTTTTCCCTGCTTAATATAAAAAGCCACCCAAAAATTAAAAAAAAACACAAACTTAAAATGGAAATCAATTAGTAGCTTAGCTATTTCTCATTAGACAGTTTAGTTAATGTTCTGATGATTCATTCCTTACATTCTTTTTGATCACCTGGTTGGAGATGAGTGAACCCCTAAAGTTATCATATCGTTATCGTCTTGAAGAATAAAGGGTTGGGTTTTTTTTCAATTTTTTTCTTTGTCTAAAATATTAAGTGTGCGCCAGTGAAGATGGACTTTTAAGTACAAAATGGTTTGCGCATCATGGATTAGTTCTTCTGGACAAAGGGAGAAAATTAGTGTACCCAAACAACCTACTTAGTGATTTATATCATGGAAATTTTATTCATTAAGGGGTAGATTGTACCTGACTGTGACTTCTATTATGTATGTAAGCAGGGGCATTAGAAGAAATAAGAACAACCCTTCCCCTGCCCCCTCCAGACACCCATGTATGGGCCTCTTATTTATTGGGTCTTTGAAGTCAATAGAACTATGACAATTTACAGACTCTTTTTGTTCATGAGGAAGGATAAAATACAGAGAGAGATTTCCCATGTTCAAATATTAGCACAAGGCATGCTTTTTTAATGACTATGTATATGTAGCCATAGCTTGTAGAAATATTAGGGAGTACTTATTACAATATTTAAAAGACAGTATCTGTCAATTGGTAGGTAACTTTGAAGGCCCTGGTTACTGAGAGAAATTCTTGTACATCATAAAAAGTATTTTGTCTCTTCCAAAAAAAAGGAAATAAACATTTATAGTATTTTTATATCACTTCCATAATGGTTCTGGTTTAGAATTGTGATATTACAATATTACAATTGGAGTTTTGCAATGAAGTGATACCCTACATTCTGGACTATTTTCAGTCAATCAGAATGCAGAATTACCTTTGCAGAGCTGCTATTTTATTTTACAAGAAAGCAATATTCCCTTAGAAATCATTTGCTACCAGCAGTTCTACTTTGTTAGTTAACTGTCTGACGGGAATCCAAGACTAGTTATGGCTCAAATATAATCATGAAGTGTGCAAATAACTGCTTTTAAAGGTAGTATTCCTTCAGGAACTCATATTCAGTGGTTTGTAACTGAATTGGTGTATTTAAGAAAAGAGGATTGTATTCAAAACACTGCAATGGAAAATGTTTTCCCCAAGTCAGAAGGTGGGACCCACTCTATCAAGTTTATAATTAAGCAATAATCTCAAGAAACGCAGTCATTACCAGCAGTTAATGACTACTTTGTTGGTTAACAGCTCAACGTGAAGCTGAAGATTGTTAACACTCTATCAAACTCCTTGTTAAGTGTGCTAAGTTTTTATTTAAACATACTGGGATCGCAGCTGGAAAGCTGTGGGGGGAATCAGGCATTCCCTGGTGGCTAATGACCAATTTTTTTCCATCACTCAGAACATAAGGCACATTCCATTATGTTTATATAATACTTGTTAACTACAGATGGCTGGTGCCACCCTATTTTGGTACTTTGTGACATGGAACTGACCTCAGTTGTGTACTGGGCTGTGGTCACTGTGCATATCTTTTTTTTTTTTGTCAGCAAAATCAAAATGTTGTGGCTTACCAAAAACTTTATTTTAGTGTCTTTAAAGGAATTGGGGAAAATGGACAAAATATTCACAGTGAAATTCATAATAATAAAAAGAACATGTACCTAAATGGCCTGATGTTCAAAAGTCCTAAGTTACTATATACCTAAATGAAATCCAAGGAAGTTGGAAGTGCTTGCAGTTGTGCACTTACTATACAGTTTACTTCAGTGGAACTTCCTGGATGCCATTATTCTATATGAAAGACAAAGTGTTCTAGCCTCACGTTAGCAATATTCAACAGTAAATTCAGTTTTAATCAGAAGCTGATTTCCTCTAATTGTCCTGAAAGAAAAGTTTTTTACTCTGTTGGTCAGACTGGCTAGAAGCAAATTTTGCAAACACTACGGAGTCACTTTTTGGATAGGAATATTAAATGAAAAGAAAAGCCATAACTCTGAATTTACTGCTATTTTACTTTGGAATTTTCTTGGACTCCCAGCTGTTTTCCTTTATTCCGCGCCATACAGTAAGTGCTACTGCATTTCTGGCTTACTGTAACTTCCCAGCCAGAAAGTGGAATTTTCAGTATCACCGAAGAGGAATTAAACCTCTGATATAGGTTAGATTTGTTGAAGGGTGACAAGCGAAGGATAAGAGGAATGGGAATCATGTATGGGTTTGTTGACTTTGTTGAAATATCCACAACAATCAGGAGAGAGTCAAACAAATTCTGTCTAATCAACCCAATAACTTATTATCAAAAGAATCTATTTCTTTGTCACGTCTGTCAGTGTAATCCGGAATTCATTATCATATTAATGTCATGACTGGGCTCCTCTGGACCTCTGAGTTTTGTTTGTTGAAGAGCTTCCTGGGGCGTTCGGAGAAACAAAGAGCGCTCTTTGGAACATGAGGCATTCAGAGTATCATACAGATGGGCCCTGGCTCTTTGTTCCTCTCTGCCTAGGAGGCTGTTATGGGAAGCAGCCAACCTGCAGTCTGTCACAGTGAACATTGTCAAGTCATTGTGTACTTTTAATTGTTACTATGTACATGGAATCTGAAAGGTCGCTCTGGATATATAGTACAAGTGCACAGAGCCCTTTGCCAGACCAAACAGCTGTCCTGTGGTGTTCCCATATTCAGCTCCCGTCACCTTTGGCTCAATGAAGGATCCTTCTGACAGAGCAATTAAAACATATGATTTATTTACTAAACAGTTAATAAGGAAATCTTAGAAATGCACTCTTTCACCACTTCACTGTTTCCCATGTGGCTGTTTTAACAGGTCCTTTTATATTTCAGCAATTATTCCTGTCCCAATGATATTATAGACTTCGCAAGATTAATTAAACAGCCGACAGCAAAGTACAATAACAACCTCAAAATACAATCAAAAAGGTCAAACCATATACCAAATTTGGCTTTCAGACATTTACTGATAAAATAAAACTTCCTAGTTTTGCCTGGCCTGCAAGGGATGTATTATCTTCAATAAAGAGAATGTATGTGAATATTTCTTAAAAGGACTTTGCATACTGCTATATTTATGTGCAGTATAAAAGAATCAGCTTTGTAGGAAATTTTTATTGTATATGGTGTGAGTAATCCTTGGCAATAGAAGCATTGCACACCAGGGAGCCTAGAAGATGTATTCAGTCTTGATATGCTAATACTTGTTTTCCCACAAAAAATATCATTCTTATTAATAGATATTGAATATGAATATGATGTTATTTCTTAACTTTGCCAGGTAAATTTGTGTCAGCTAGTTTAGTAAGAATGAATACAATTGGCCATAATAATAATTAACAAATATTTTAAAACAAACACCTATCTAATTTTTTGAGACATATAAAAAAGGTATTTGCATGCTGTATGCTGCCCAGCTATGCATGTCTGAAAAAGTCATATAATAGAAGTTGCAACACAGTTATTGCATTTTGCACTAAATAGTCATTGGGGAAAATAAACCTTGGGAGAAGAAATCAGGTTTCTTAACACCATGCTCTACCTGCTGGAAACTCCTATGCAGAAGGCATGCACTAGATGCCTATTATTTTATAGAAAGCTTTCTAGTGGCAGTCATCATTAAAATACTTGCAGGAAAGGCTTGTTGGCAGACATGGCCCCAAATCCTTAAAAGGACAGAAAGCCCTCTGTTTGGAGAGAAACTAAAACCTAGTGGATTCTTATTAGCAAATCTCTGGTCTCGGACTCTCTCTCTTTAGAAAAATGAAAGCTTTGTACAATAGTGAGTATTCTCCAGCTCTCTGTTACTGACCCAAACCTCCTTATCAGACACCTGCTGACTCTTCCCACTGTCAGTCCTCTTCTGAAATCATACTTCTCTCATGACACCTCTCACCACAAATCCATTTTACATGGAAGGATGGAGTGGGCATTCTTTCTCAGGTCTGTTTACCAAATGCCAGAACCCCCTCTCATTTATACCGATGCATCTCCTTTAGGCCAAATCTCCTTTAGGCCTCTGTTTCTGAAATGAAGTGCATGACGTAGGTTTCCAAGGAATCACCAGTGTTGTCAGGGTAGATAAACTCATTGTTACAAGAAAGAGACCCCAGGCTTTAGTTTTAGTGACAAAAAGCCTGGCCAGGTTTATTGTCTCCAGACAAGCCTAGACACTAACATCCATGACCAGCTGGTGCTAGCCAGGTCACCTGCAGGCATGGTACAGGCATAATCATAGCCTCTGAACCCTGTACAAAGTATTAAGGGTTCCCATGCCCCCTTTTATACACCAATCAGAACTTCATGTTTATAACATACACACCCTAGTACTCACCAATTAGTGCACCCTTTTCATCAGACAGGGACACCTGTCTGGCAAGTCATGTTGTTTTGGTGTTCTGTCCTGGTTTTATCAATTCATTCTCTAACTGTTGCCCTTGGAGGCACCTCTAAACTTACTTTTCCAGAACTTCTCTACAAGCCATAAATGGTATGCCTAGTTTTGTATTTATTCTGGCCTACTTTAGCTCATGCTGTCAGTAGGGTTTCTGCGTGATTTTTGTACGCATTGATCAATGGTTGTATTAATCCATACTCCCCTGAGGCTTGCACAAGGTAATGCTGTATAATGGCATTACTCCAGATTTGCATCAGTTCAAGTGGTGCATTGGCTAAAATGCACAAATGGCCTTAGGAGCAGGGACCAAAACTCAGGACTCCCTGCCAGGCTACTGCCCACCTCCCAGAGGAACTGTTTCCTTAAGAGTGAGGTTTCCTTTTGCTTGTTCTTCTAACCCCATGACAGTTTCCCTCTTTATTATATCATGGGTCATCTTCAGTAGGGCTAAGTATGCACTTAGCTAGGTTGAACATGGTTTGGCTACTGGGACATATTTAATAGAGATCTTCATGCCTCCTGGGTAAGACACAATCAGTTTCTGAAGGTTCCTAAATATTGCATATTGAAGAAAATGGAAGCACCCTACAGTTATGCAGGGATAAGCAGATTGAACCTTTAGAGGTCCGTGAGCCTCTACTATGCATTTGTACAAGTTAAATAAAATCTCTCCCTGTGCCTGCTCACTTTAGCAGTGAAGATATGGGCCTACATATACTACTTCAGTCAGGGCTAACAAGGCTTCATGTAACGTGCATTACCCTGAGAGAAGACCACTTTTGGCTACTGACCTGGGTGATTCCCTTAATTTGAGAGTGGTTTTCAATAGATTTTCTATTTAGGTGTAGGGAATAGTTTATGAGAGAATGGGAAATCTACTATAGATACGTTTAAATCTGCAGATAAAAAAAAGAAAACTCTCTGCTTTTTTTCCCCATTTTATTGTAGTAATAAACTTAAAAGTCTGTGTGTGAGGATGATTTTTTTTTTTTTATTGCTACTACTGCAGTGCTTAGGGATCCCAAACATGTAACAGAAGCCTATTGGGTAAGCCCTGTTTAAATCCATGGATTAAGACCAATATAAATGGAATGAAGTAATATTTTATTTAGTCTACAGTCCATGCAAGAGAAATGTGTTGTGATTAACACATGCTTTCTCTAGCACAATTCTAAAATACACCTGCCCACACACACAAATTCCACCATTATTTTAATTTGCATTATTGGTTGGGCTGTGTACTGTATAGCCTGTGCCTGTTAAAAACGCTTCAACTTCAATCATTTCCAGGTCATTGTGGATTAAAGTTACCAACACATTCAATGCACTGTCACAGTGTAGCAGGGTATTTTTGGTGCCTGCCACTTGACAAGCAGCAAAGAAGCTAGAACAAGCAGCAGAGCAGTCTGCAGGTGGCTGCACTCCTAATCAGGAGTCACATGGCCAGCAGGAGGCTGCGTGATTGGGAAGTGGGACCTGCTGCCTGATATAAGAGCAGGCCCTGAGTAGTAGGGCCAGCAGTTTGCTGCAAGCAGCCAGAGGAGGAGCATCATCATCCAGTTGGAGCTGTTTCTCACTTGATATCTTGTAGATACAGAACACACTGCCCTAGACAGGTGGGCAGGCTGGCTTTGTGCTTCAGCCTTGGGACATCCCCCTGTCACACGCAGTTACCTCAGCTTGCAGAACTCTTTAGTTCTTGGGCAAAAATCCCCATCCTGCCCTAGCCCCCTTCCCAGCTATGCCCCCTCCTCATTTGCTCTAATATAATGTCCCACTGTAACCTTTTCCTCACTAGTGCCCCAGCTCACCTTGGCACCTGGTGGACTGTGATTTGCTGTAAGGGGGAGGGAACAGCTGTAGGAGAAGCTAGGGGCCATTTTTAGGGAAGGCCATTAATAAAGCAGCACTTAAAAACGGGCTTTTCGTTGAACATGTGGACAACATTAGTTTTAAACATCCAGAGATTAGTTGATTCTTTTATGAGCTAAAGTTGCCAGATCATTTTTAATGTCATGCTTTTGTCCCACTTGCTTATTAATTGACCTAGTATCTAAAATAGCTGAACCAGGGACTCAACATGAGAACACAATGGATAATTTGCTAATATCACAATTTTAAAATGAAAAATGCCTAACAAAACTCTAAAACTGTTTGCTATTTCAGTAATCCTATCAGAATGGGACTTAATCACTCATTTATATTCATTCTTTCCCCAGGCTGTGTCCAAAGTTGTTTCTGAATAAACAATAAATAGGATACCAGTCAAACTTGGATTCTGTCTCAGGAATCTAAAGGGAGACTTTACATGATCCTAGAGTCGGATTTTTCAAATCTTCAGTGTTAGTCTAAATTTACACTCAGAAATGTCAGTTATCAACATAAATAGGAACTGAGGTGGGCCAGATCCCTCTCTCAATAGCTAGAGGATGTAAGAGGGTATATCTTATGTTATATTTATTCTCCATGCATCTTTTTCAGAGCTGGGGTTTTTTTTGTTTTTGTTTAGTTTTTTTAAAACTTTTTTTCAAGATTTTGTAAAATATACCTTTCACATAAATAGTGCAAATAGAAACTTAGCCTACATGGCCACATCCACCTGAGTGCAGATGCTTGTTTCCCTCCTGGGGACAAGAACTATAGTGCTGCTGCTGCTTGTCCCAGGGGAACACCTATGCCACATGCCCTCTGGTTTGCAGCAGGTTACTGCAGGTGGGGCATGGAAGGCTGGGGCCAGTACTTGTGCTGTCCCCTGAAGCCTTACCTGGTGCCTTGGGGGTTAGAGAAGCTGCAGCCATGGTGCTCCTGCAGCTGGGAGCCTGGCCAGTAGCCAGAATTTGGCTCTGGCTGGCCAGGCTTTGGTTTTGAGCAGCGCACGCTGCAGCCATGTGTGCTGCTCTGCTTTTGTTCTGTGTGGGTTTTTTTGACCCTGGGATCACCTGGGGTCAAAAAAAACCCATGGGCTACAAGACAGCAGCACAGGGAATGCCTGAATGTGCAGTGTGTGGTGCCATAGACCAGCTGGCAGTGCCACATACCACACAACCACGCTCATCTGGACCCGGCCTATAGATCAGACACGATATGAGAAATGCTTCCACGTAACACCTCTTTTTTTCTTTCACTTCATTGAACTGAGAGGTCAGTTGAGTGAAACCTCATATTGAACCAGTCTATATTTTTCTGTGATTGCATGATTCTATCTGTATGAACTGAGGGTTTAATCCACAGTCACTTGCACAAAATGGGACATGTCATTTACCTATTGGGAAGGCCTGAATGTATTTGTTGAAGTCTGGAATGATTTACAACTGGACACCCTCCTTGTACAGCTTGACAAAAGCTGATGGTAGAAGGATGTGTTTATTTAGTATCTTAAAAATAATCTAGAAATATATACCTGATATGTTTTTTTGTAAGTGCCAGAAATACAATGAACTCTCAGGATTTTAAACTTAATGGAATAAAGTTTTACATATCCCAGATTCCTACCAGTATTAGCAAATATTACCAATATCAAAATTGTTTACACACCTTTGCTGTATACTAATGTCTAAACATCTACACCACAGCCCTAACATCCATTTTGGATCTACTTTATAAGCCAGAGCTTACTGAACATACACATGGTCTCTTTCAGGCAGTCACATGGCTCTTCTGCATAACCATTAGAATACTATGTAATCTAAAGTGGATGTTATTTGGCTCATTCAATATGTTAGGACATAGTGGATGGCAGATAACAAAGCCATTGTGAGACCAGCTACATGTGCTGTTGCACTGAAGTATAATAAGTTATTGGGACAAGGCCATGACAGACAGTGAGAGTAAAGCCTGTGTATGCTTCACAATTCAATGCATCTTCACAGATGTGTGTATCATCCTACCAGCCTGAATGCACTGATGTTTTCATTTGTTTGTGCTGTAGAAAACTGGTTGCTCCCTGACTGTGTCAGTTATGTTGTGATTTTTCTGATACTCTTAATGCTTGTTTGCTAACTTTCATTTTATGAAGGATATTTTAACTTTTTAAAATCATTTGAACATACGGATTCCCCAAAGAACATCCATTAGAGCCTACAAACTGAATTTCAGGTTTTTAAATAAGGCCTAAAGACAAATTATTTTTAAAAGTGTGTTTCAGTTGGGAAGAAATGTACATGAACACTACTATACACCAAGTGAATTTTCTTAATTCAGTCACTTAATGACAGTACAGATATACTGTATAGATATGCTGTATCTCAACACCCCAGACACTAATACATAATGAATATTAATGCAAGTCAAGTGAAATGCAACAGTCTGAGTTTTATTTAACTTTGTTCTGTGCAAAATGTTTAAAAATGACCTACAAATCAGCGAATCACACCATCACAGTAGAAAAATATCCCTCATTGAATCTTTCTTTTTTAAATCCTCCAGAGTTTTAGTAATGACTTGCACAACTCTTGTCAAATGGATAGTTTTATCTTTATACCAAAAGCTCTAAAAACATTGTGTTTGCCTCAAAAATAAACTGCAGTTGTAACACTGAAGAATTTATTAGCGATCAACAGAAATAGATCCTTAGATCTGTGCATAGACTGGAATCCCTCTGGAGACCTGGTTTTAAATTCTGACTCTTTGAGCTCCTATACAAATGCGGGGAGCCTGCTCCAATGCACTGGAAATCCCATGCATCATGCTGGATTTCCTGAAGCACGGAAATTGGTGTGCATCACGTGTATCAGGATCACTGTACATTTCTGTGCTGACATGACCGCAGAGTGTTTTGAAATAAAACACATCAGATGAGCCCCACAACCATTTTTTCAGCACAGTGATGCGTGGCGATGCTGATAAACATGATACATAGGTGCTTTTAATTAGCACAGTTTGCTAATTAAAGTGCCCAGCACCACATCCCAGTGCCCTTTGAGACTGGTCAAATATGGTTTTGGAGAGGGTGCTGGGAATCTATTGTGGGCGCATCTAAACAAGATACTATGGCATAGTAGCAATGAGCTACTGTGCCATAGCTCATTGCTATGGTGCAGTATTGGGAAAAAACCGTGTGGCAGCAATGGTAGTGAGCAGTAACGCCAGTTACTGTGCAATCTTTTAGTACTTGCTTGTGCAAGTACTATATGACTGTGCAGTAACAACTGCACAGTCCCCACATGTGTAGATGCAGCCAGTATATATTTATTATGAAGTATTAAGTATAAGGCATCTACATCATGCTGCTATGCATCTGTGAATGAAAATGGTCTGAATCTGAAGTTTCTGTTCCATGAGATCAAGCACAACAGGCATGTGCTTATTTCAAATACAGCTACATAGCATGAGATGCATCTCATTGCACCACTCTGCACAAAAGCAATTTTGGGCATTTACACACAGATTGAATTCTATTTCCACTTGTGGAAATAGAAGAGGATCACCAAGGTATGCACCCCTGCAGGAAGTGCAATGGGGGAAAATAATCCTTCCACCTGTTAGCTCAAATGCCTTAATGTTAGGGCATTTACCCAGACAGCAGAAGATCCCAGTTCCACTTTTTTCTTACCCAGAGAGAATTTGAACCTGGCTGTCTCATTTGCTTCCTAGTGAAGTACTCTAACCAGCAGGCCAGTGCCTAAGAAGGACAGCATGCATCTCATTGAACTGCATACTCTCCTATTTACTGTCCCCCACCTGAGCCTACCTATAATCTATCAAGACTGTCATACTGCCAGTGGTGGTGGTGCCCACCCTTTACAGAATCGATAATTGGTTACATCAATCACACGGGAAGTTGAAAATTAGGTTTTAGTCCCGCTTCAGCCTGAGAATACTCAAACCCAAATAAATCTCTTACCTCCCAGTAGGAACAACTAAACTATATAGGTGGGGGGACCTATCATCCCTATTGCTGAAGCTGGGGCACCAGGAAGCTAAGAGGACATGGAACCAGAAGGGCAGTGAGAAAGAGGGAGGAGCATGCCTCTGTGGCCCAGTAATGGGGGAAATACATTTTGGGGAGAGCGTCCTGCCTTCTGACATTGATGCCAAACTTGTTCCTGGTTGTAAACAAATGACATAATAGCAGTCTTCAACTACCTGAAGCGGGGTTCAAAAGAGGATGGAGCTACACTGTTCTCAGTGGTAGCAGATGACAGAACAAGGAACAACAGTCTCAAATTGCAGCAAGGGAAGTTTAGGTTAGATATCACAAAGAATGTTTCATAGTTTCATAGTAGGTAGGGTCAGCAGGGACCTGAGCAGATCATCAAGTCTGACCCCCTGCCATGGCAGGAAAAAGTACTGGGGTCAAACGGCCCCAGCAAGGTGTTCATCTAGCCTCCTCTTAAAGACCCCCAGGGTTGGAGCCAGCACCACTTGGCTTGGAAGTTGGTTCCAGCTCCTAGCCACCCTGGCTGTGAAGTAGTGCCTCCTGATGTCTAGCCTGAATCTACCCTCTGCCAGCTTGTGACCATTATTTCTAGTCACTCCTGGTAGTGCCCAGGGGAACAGGGACTCCCCCAATGCCTGCTGGTCCCCTTTGACTAGTTTGTAACCGGCCACTAGATCCCCCCTCAGCCTTCTCTTGTGTATATATTTGATCTACTTGGGCAACACATCTAGTTGTGTGTATATTTGATCTAGTTGGGCATGGTCCTGCTTTCAGCAGGGGGTTGGACTAGATGACCTCCTGAGGTCTCATCCAACCCTAACTTTATATGATTCTATGACTGCCCAATGTGAAATGAACAAACGGCTCTGACAGGAGAATGTCTTCATCATTAGGTTACAGATGCTCCATCCATCTTTCTTAACTTTAAGAAGCTGTTTAAGTGCCATTGATTTTTCTCTCTACCTACCCCATTTCACAGGGGCGTAAGAATGGGTGAGTGAGAAGGGCACTAGCCCTGAATTCCCACCTAGAGCAGGGGTCAGAATGGCAACTCCCCAGGGAGACTGTGGTGCTGCAGCAGCAGCAACCCCATGCCATGGCTACAGCACGAGCAGCTGGGTGCAGGGACTCAACACCACTGATGTAGCAGCAGCAGAGGCAACAGGCGCTGTGTGTCAGTAGCAGCTAGGAACTTTGAGTCCCCTCTTCCCCCCTGCTCTCCAGTGCTTGGCATCCTTCTGTGCCCCCTGCAGGGTTTTGCCCCACCTAAGGCACAAACTTGCTAGTTATACCTCTGCAATTTAAAATCTTTTTCTTTCTTTCGCCCAATTAAGTTCTACTCTCCTTCCCAAATATCACTTAATATTAATTCTGCTACCCCCACAGACCTATCAGTATTCTTTTAATACTTGTAAGAAGTGTTATACCTGGTCAAACCAATATTTAACCTAGTATCTTGTCTCAGATAGTGGCAAGTAGTAGGTACCTTAGACGGAGAGTATATAAATAGAGCATATGTACAGTGGTCTACTCTCGGTCATACTTTCCCTGGCATTACTTGTCATTAGTTTAGGGATGTTAGAGGAAACATCTCTGACTGTTCTACTTCATAGATATACATTTGTCTAATCCCTTTTTGATCTTGGTTATACATTCTGCCTCTACAATCTCCTTTGGCAACAAGCACCACTGCTTAGCAACATGCAGTATAAAAAAGTACTTCCTCTTGCTATTTTAAACCTAGCTGCTGTTAATTTCAGTGGCCTTCCCCTAGTTGTTTTATTCTGGGATTTGGTGAATAACAGGTCCCTGTCAGGACCCCTTGGGGCTCAAACCCAAGTTGTCTAGGCAAAGGGTTGTACCTTTCAGTACCACCAAGGAGCAGTCAGCGTGGCTCCTGCGAGGGAGCATGTGATCCAGGGGAAACAATGGAAGGTACAAACCCTCAATAGGAAGGCTATAAAAACCTCCCACTTGTCCTGGGGCCTTGTTTTGGTAGCCTGGTTATTTGGGAGTTTCCTACCTTGTTTCTGTCTTGCTTCTGCCTCAGACCTTTCTGTTCTACTTCATGTCTTGCTCCAGCCTTGCCTTAGCCTTGTTTTTGCATCACCCCTGCCTTGGATGCCAGTACCTTGCTCCCATCTACTCTATTGTGTGCTAACCGCTGGTGTGGCCTCAACTTGAGCTTTAGCTCATGGAATTATGGTATTGTAGACCCTCAGCTCCTGAACCTTGACTTCTCATATCTGGGTTGTACCACTGACTGTTCCCTATTCATTTCTTCTACACCTTTGTGATTTTATAGACATGTATTATACATATTATAGACATGTATTCCCCCATACCCTTCTCCTTTTGAAACTGAAAAGACGTAGCTTTTTTCAGAAGCTGCTCCATACCACTGATCATCCTTTGTTGCCCTTTACTGTATCTTACCTAATTCCGGTATATCTTTTTGAGAGACCAGAATTCAATTACAATCCATTGTTCATGTACACATATGCATTCACATGCCTGTGTGTATGGATTCCTTTTCTATTGCTGCTGCTTCCTTTAGCATTGAGCCTCAGTTTCATCTTGTTGTTCCTCTTCCTGCTTCCCAGGCTGGTACTGAGTGAACCTGAGGAAGGGTGAGGATCATCCTGGGGTTTCTTCACATCCCTGTCCTAGCCAGAGGGAGAGAAGGCAAAAAAAAAAGACATTGCTCTACCATAATGCAGAGGAAGATGATCTTTACACACGGAACAAAAGGGTGGGTTGTCTTCCCCCATGAGGCAATGAAGTGAAGAAGTACAGCTAGTCCAAAGAAGTTAAATCCCTGTTCAGTGATGTTCTTCTCACAGATCTTCAGGACAGGCAAAAAATCTGGAGCAAATGCACAGTGTTACCTCTGTTGCTCAGTATTTTCTAGTAATTTTACCTAACCAATCTTTTTCACATTTGATTTATAACAATTCAGGATTATCACAAATTTAAAATAAGTGCTTCATTCAGTTCATAGGTTCCTACATCTATGTGTTAGAAAATGGTTTCTAATAAAGTTTAATAGTGACTACATAAAAAAAAATCCAAAGTTCATAAATAAAGGTTAACAACAGTCCATGGTAACCAGCAAATTTAAAACCAGAAGTGAGAATAATATCTAAAAATATACCCATTATGACAAGCTACACTTGCGATATATGCTTAGTATGAGAAGGCAAGACTCATAAATTGAACGGTATTTATGCTGAATATCACCAAATAATATTACTGTACAAATATTTCTCACTGGGATTACAGTTATTTTTTTTTATCTTGACCCTTTTCCAAAAGACATTTAAAGCTATTGTATATAATGAAATATTGAATCTTTCTGAAAGCATAAATAAATAAGTTATTTGTCATGCTTGGCACTATGTTAATGCATAATATTGCCCCTTTTCAATTTACTGAGTGTTACTTTTCCAATTTATCTAATCTTTTAAATCAAAGGTGAATTCTTTACTGAGCATCCATCCTCTTATATATTATTAAACTTCACTCTTGTTTCTACTCTGTGTTTTCCAGCTACTGCATTTTCATTTCACTCCCATCCATTTGCTGCTGCCTCCAAAAAAAAAAAAACAAACCCAGAAAAAAACCTGAGAGGAAATCTGCAGTGGGCAAAATATATCAATTAAAAATTATGGTAAAAATAGTCTTTCATGTGCAGTGCATGTCCCTGAGCTAGATTAGCATTGCTGTGAGCATGTTGCACTAGTCAGTTCATTGCCTGAGGAAAGTTTGCAGGCAAAATTCATCTGCACAGCCAGCACACTTGAAAGACTCAGGCACAAGGCTGTGTTCATGGCCTGGCAACAACAAAACACCTGCTTGAAGTTGAGACAGAATAGCAAGCTGGATGGAGTTCAAAAGAATGGAATGATAATCACACCCTGATTAACAAAAAAGTGAATTACTGTAGTCCTTTGTCAATAGTTGGCTTATTTGCATACTATCTTGCAATGCCCAACAGGTTAGAACTTTTTAGTTACACATGGTCAAACATTAAAAAATGGAAGAAAAAACAGCTTTAAGCCTGTGTAACTCAAACACATTTCCATACATATTGTCTGTGTTGCATCTTATTGCTATCTAGGCTGATATCAACAAGAGTAGGAAAGAACTCCACCTACTTTCTTTCCGCCTCTTCCCAAAACACCAGCCAAACAGCAAAAAAACACAGTATATAATTTTGTTTGGCAGCAATGCTTTTTAATGTAGTTGACAACAAACGACTGTATATTAAACCAATTTGTTTCAGCAGATGAAAGTGAGTAATTTTAGCTTCAGTCCATTAGAACTGCTCTTGGCTATGTGAGCTTTTTGAGGTTTATCAGCAGAAAACTCTGTAACAATCTACAATACCAGAACATAAAACATGTAATGTACTACCTTAATTTCATACTGGATGCCTTTTGTTTCATAATTGAGTTTTCTCTGCATACCCTGGGTTTTATTTTAGATTAGTTTCAAAACTGAATATTGTCATGATAAAATGGGAACTTCTGTATTCATATCTTTACATTGCTAATAAAGTAGTGAGGCATGGCAAAGTTGAAACGGAAAACATAATAAAGTGAAAATAACACTGCTGCTTGTAAGATTGCTTTATGATATGAATGTAATATTCCTCCACAGGTATTTCTCCCACAAATACCCCCCACTTTTCTCTAGCATGAGGGAAAGTGCTGGACAGACAGTCCTGCCAGTTGGATTCATACATTTATCCACCAAATAGGTACAGAATGGATAATAACGGTGTGAATTTCATTCCTTTTTTAGCAACATTCTTCATTTGGATTTTTCAGAGAACATGTTGCATGCCAGTTCAGACCTTTGCAGCTCTTCAGTCAGTGACATCAGGACTGTCAGACCAAATAGCAGTTTGGCTATGTTGATTTCTATCCAGTGAGAATTGGAATAGAGCTATTACCTTGGATCAGATAGACCAAATAGCAACCACTAGAAAAAGTTCTGCTGAAAAGGGCTATATTCAAACTGATACACCAGTGGCCTTTGTATTACCAAATACCAAAAGCCCAAGAAATCCATTTTCCTTAACAGTGAACACCTATTTTTATATTTTTTATTTCAGATTAAGGCAATTAACTATGTCTGATGGTATGTTAACCAACTCAACATTGATCCAGTATAACTGGTCATAGTTTGGATACATTTCAATTATTTCTCTATTAACCAAGATGACTCAAGGAAAATTTTGAGGGCAGGAAGGAGATTTTCTTATGAGAGCCTTGATTCAGAAAGAGTAAGGAAAGGTACTTAGTGTGCTGAATCAATTCCATAGCCCACACACTCTGTGCTTCTCTTGCACAGTAGCATGGGACCATCATGTTCACATTGTCTAGGGACAGAAGTTACACATATACCAGTTTAAGTAATCAGAAACTGGTTTAAACCTGTAACAGAACAGAAATTCAGTGCACATAAACCAGTTTCAAAATGGCTGAAATTGGTTTAAGATAAACCTGTTTGAATCTAATGTCAGACTTAACTTATTTGTAGTATCAGACTTAACTTATATCAGACTCTGCATCTGAGAGTCAAGAAAAAACTGGCTGAGATTATAGCAGCACCACTGGCAAAGTTGTTCATAGAGTCATGGAACTCAGTAGTGGTCCTGGACTACTGGAAGAGGGCCAACATGGTACCTATTTTTAAGAAAGGAAAGATGGATGACCCAGCAAACTACAAACTAGTCAGTCTGACTTTGGTCCTGGGTAAAACTTTTTAAAAAATTGTTAAGGAGGTGATCAGTCACAAGCTGGGAACTGAAGGGGTATTAAGAAGCAACCAGCATGGTTTTGTTGAGGGTAGATCATGCCTGACAAACCCGGTGTTCTTCTACAACCAGGTAACTAACCATTTGGATGAGGGACACATGGTTGATGTCACTTACTCAGATTTCAGTAAAGCCTTTGATTCTGTTTCCCATGTGATTCTCTCACCCAAACTTGAGGGTACAGAACTGGACCAGCCTACAGTGAGGTGGGTGGACGACTGGCTTAGAGGCCGATCCCAGGGAGTTGTAACTGATGTGATGGCCTCATCCTAGAGGACCATCTCCAGTGGGATCAGTGCTTGGACCCATGTTCTTTAACATATTTATTAATGACTTATATGAGGGGATGGAAACCTCAATGATTAAGTTTGCAGATAATACCAAGCTGTGGGGAAACACGGGCATATCAGAGGATAGGGTAAAGATCCAGGATGACCTTGACAGGCTTGCTACATGGGCAAAATGGAATCGGATGAAGTTTAACAGGGAGAAGTGCAGGATTCTTCATCTGGATAGGAGGAAACCTCACCATAACTATATGATGGGTGGTAGTCCACTGGTTGGCACAGCATCTGAATGAGACCTGGGGGTCATGGTTGACTGCAAGCTGAACATGAGCCAACAGATGAGGTTGCCAGAAGGGCAAATGGAACTCTGGCATGCATCAAATGATGTGTTGCCAATAGATCCAAGGAGGTGCTTCTCCCTCTCTATTTGGCATTGGTGAGGCCACAGCATACCCAAGCACAACTGAGGAAACTAGGAGGGCAGGAAAGAGAATCACTCATGCCATAGACACTAATGGGTGCTCTTGCTTTTACGGTAGATTGGGAGAAGACTGCCTCCTGCATTGCTCATTCTTTGGCTGACAAGATTGTGTCACAAAAGGTTTCTATATTAATTTAAAGGCCAGTGAATATTCAGACAGTGGCAGAACCTACTGCTCTGCCCATCAGTACATACTTTCCCCTGCATATAAGAGAGCAAAGAATGGAGACACTCATTTAAATGGGATCTGGCAGTCCCCCCGTGCCCCTCCTCCCCCCAAAAAACTCCTCACCCCTCACCAAAAATCTTTAAGGCAGTTTATGAAGTGGACCAGAATGAAATAATCAAACTTATCTCCAGCACAATTTTTATCTATTTTCATAACAGACACATGTATCGTCCTCTATTTTCTGATTTATTTATTTATTTACTTATTTTGAGAAGAAAACCTTTTAGAGAGTTATTTATACTCAAACTTCGGAGGATGAAGACAATGAAAAGTGCAAAAACCAACTCAAATATCTTCAGAAATAATTTAACTTTCATGTCAGTGCTGACTGACAGCTCAAATCAATTCCTACATTTTAAGCAGACTTACATTTCACATGCATTTGCTCTCCACTCCTGAGCAGAGTGGAACATCTATTGTCAAATGCATAAAATAACATTAGAAATGCAAACTTAATGTAGCCAATGGTAATGTGTTATTTAAAACTTATGAGCCCGAATAAGGGCTTATTTTCTCCAAATTGAAATTTATAGTTTCATTTTAAAGCGCTAACTTGAATATTGATGGGGTTTAGGCATGCTGTTATAAAATGGGAATGAAAAACAAAGCAAGTAACTACTGGGCATAAAGCTGCTATTATGGTAATATATGGAAACTTATATAAAGACTGGATCCTAGTTACCTGTACTAATAGCAAAGAACATAACAGTGGAATTTGTGCAACTGGTATATGGAAGCCACCTCTGTCAGTGTACTTCCACACAGTATGTGTCAGAGTCACCTATTCATAGCCTTAGAATCAAAATCTTTAAACAGACATCAATGGTAGGAGAACAATTTCCAAAATGCAATTGCACCAGAAGTTGAGTGATACCTTTCATGTCTGCATTCCTTTAAAGCCTTTTTGACATTTTTGTCTCTGTTTAAACTCTGCCCAAGTGAAAAGAAAGAACAAAAGAAAAATGCCTTTGCAGTAACTTCATGGTACCAGTTTCCCCCAAGATACTTTTACACTGGGTGGTCGCATTATGTATGACTGTTCTAAAGCTAATTAAATTAACATTATCTACAAATATAATGAATCCTGAAAACTTATAAGCTAAAAATATCTCTCTATTAAACTTTGGTCTTCATAGACCTAGTGAACCACTGGATCTAGCTTTAAGATCATATTTCAACATTATCAGTTTAAACGATATAGTGAGCCACAATAGTAAGCCATACCTGTCTGAGCAAAAGACACAGATTCTTTAAAATATACACAACATAGCATAGAGTATATCTAAAATAATTATTTTAATTTGAGTAGCAGTTGTCAGCTATAGATCAGAAACAGCTTTGCAGACAACTCATGGCTCACAATTCACACAGGAAGAAGTTATCATAAGGCCCATTTTAGAACAAGAGAAAACAATGTTCAAGGATTAATAGATTTGCCCAAAATCACATGAAAGGCCAGTGTCGGAGTCAAAACCAGAACTCTAAACTCCTAAATCCATAGTCTGTGGTTTAACCACAAAACCATCTTTTCTCCCAATAAAATACAAAATTTCTTTGTGTTAAGGTACAGGTCAATCCTACAAAAAATGTCCACATGCTTTACTTCATGCACTCTAGATAATCCCACCGAAGCCAAAAAAAACTACTCAAAATGTGCTAAGCACCAGCATAAATCTTTGTTGGATCTCCAGTATATGGGGCATGCTAGAAAAATACTGGGGGTAAGAAAGAGTCATGGCAAGATGTAACTTGTAGATTGGCTAACTGGGGAATCATTACACGTGTACATAATCATAAGTACCCCTGAGGTTGCTATAAGTTACATTACTTGTAGCAGTCCCATGAAACGGGAGGAGTCTAAAGTGTCTGAATATCCATTTTTCTCCTCTCTTCATCCACACTATGGGGAATTCTGGTATGGCTGAGACTTCACCCACCCCCTCTTACCTGTGAGAAATAAAAGCAAAAGAAGAATCACCTTCCAACAAAAATATGGATCAGGCCACTAACACCTGTGTCAGATTAATCAATATATATTTATGAAAATGTTAAATAGATATTGCTTCCATTAAGCTGAAGGAGGTGTTCTTCCCAAGAAAGGGACAACAGTGTACAGGCAACCCTTGTCATTTGTGGGGGATATGTTCTCATATCCCCCACGAATGGTGAAATCCATGAATAAGGCACGGCGTTCATGACCGCCGTCTGCATTCATGAACTCAGTGCAGCCGCTGGCTGTGGGGTGCAGGGAGCATAGCTGCTCTGGTGACAGCAACAGTATCAAGAGCCCAGTGGTGGTGGCGGGAGCCCAGCGGTGGCAAGCACAGAGCTTCCAAGGAGCTCCTTTAAGTGTATTTAAGAAGTGGGTTTGGCATTTGCGAATATTTGAAACCATGAATGCTGAACGCGCGAATAGTGAGGGTTTCCTGTAATTTCATATCTTTTAATTTATCCATGTACAAAAGAATAAAAATAGTTATAATTTTATGACTGGTCACGTTACTTTCCCAACAGCATTCTTCTTTCACTCTCTCTTCATTTTGCAAGTAACGTTACTTCTTTAGTTCAACATACTTTCTTTTCTTTTCTTTTTCCTGTTCTCCAGTTTCTATCTGGCTTGCTGTAGCTTTCTGATCCATCTTGTTTTTCCTACGTACTGCCTTCTCTACACTTTCTCACTTGCCTTTATCTCTCCTGATGTTCTTTGGTTCCCCTTCCCACTGTTCCTTCTCATCGCGCACTCATCTCTCTCTACAGATCAATAATCCTCAAATCCCTCCTCAATTGTTGCAACTGAATCTCAGCTCACACACGTTTGTCCACAGGACACTTGCAAATTCATACAACACAACACACACTCATATCTCCCTCCCCTGGCTTTCTCAGTTGCCTACACTGATCTTACCTGATCTTCTGTAAAGGAAATTATCCCCCAGGATCTGTTCTATCACTGTGCTGCTGTACTCAGGCAAAAGTGGGAGCCAAGTAGGCTGGGAACATTCTTGGATAAAAGTCACCCTTTGCTGTAGGAACTGCATGAATAGTTCCCTGCCATTTTTACTTTGCAAATTACCTCTACATGTTCCCTCCTCATTTGTAAAGATAATTTGCTTGTAGATATGAGAATACAGGGATTGTGAATATACACTGAAGAAGAGCGTCTTGATTTCTTGTCGCCTTGTTCACCTTCAAAGGCTAAGCACATTTAGCCATGCACGAATGAGTATAATTGGTAGGCCTGTGCGAAGTGGAAAGTATTTGCTTTGGATTCGGATTCGGTGATTTGGAGGGACAGTGATTCAAATTGGTGATTCAAATCACTGTCCCGATTCAATTGAGCCTAATTCAAATCTAAAGATATTAAGCACTGAATCTTATTTGGCCATAGACTATACAGGCAGACAGCTCTGGGGAACAGCCAGCAGCCCCAGGAGAAGCCACGGTTTGTCTGGCTGCTCCTCTGGCTTCCCCTCACCTCAGGCAAGGCAGGCAGTGCTGGCAGTCCCAGGAGAAGCCACGGGAGCTGGGGGGGAATGATTGAGAGCTGGGGGATCAAACCAGGAGCTGAGAAATTGAACTGGGAGCCTGGGGGAAGCCCCTGTTCATTCCCCCAGCCCCCGATCATTCCCCACAGCTCCCAGTTCACTCCCCCAGATCCCAGATCATTCACCCTAGCCTCCACAGCTTCTCCTGGGGCTGCCAGCACTGCCTGCTTTGCCTGGGCAAGAGGACATTGGGGGAGTAGCTGGATGAGTTGCAGCTTGAGCTGGCAGCCCTAGAAAAAGCCATGGGGGCTCAGAGGAATGATTGGGAACTCGGGGGAATTATTGGGGAGCTGGGAGATCGAACTAGGAGCTGGGGAATTGAATCAGAAGCTGGGGGAATGAACCGAGAGCTGGAAGGAAAGCTCCTATTCATCCCCTCCCCCCCTGATAATTCTCCCCAGTTCCCCAATCATTACCCCCAGTCCCTACAGCTTCTCCCGGGGCTGTCAGCTCAAGCAGTGCTCACGCTGATTGGTTGTTTCAGTAAGCATTGTGACTGGATGCTGAGACAACCAATCAGAGTGCTTCAAGAGTGTTATAGGCAGCAGACAGACACACAGACAGATGGACTAGCCCTTTATATATAGAGAATGATGACCCCCTGCTGGTTATTTAAACTTATAAAATGTAGTATTCAATTATCTTGATCTATCTACTAAGCAGCATTTGATAATTAATTTCCAGGAGGCAAGCAAGTTTTATTGTGTCTTAATGAGTTGGTCACTGCTCTCCAAAGTGGGAGGAGCCAGGTGGTTAAAGCCCATTGCTAGAAAGCAGGAGATGCAGGTTCAAACCCCTTCTGGGTAAGGATCATGGATGTCTGTCTCCTAATTTATTTAACTGCTACTTGTTGGGTGCATCTACACATGCACTTTACTGTGGAGCTGACTAATTAGCTCTGCAGTAAAGCATACACATGTGTCTGTATTAGGGCACAGTAAATTAATTAACTCTGCTCTAGGATAGACTCTTCTATGGCAGAGTCATTTAGCACACATGTGTAGATGGTGAGGCATGATCCTATAGTGTGAGGGCTACCTGCCAGCTGGCCTTGCACTATAGCACCCTCCACCACTCAACGCCACCACCCAGAGCCTGGGGCTGACTGCCTTGGCCCCCTGCCTGCCTTGGCCCCCTGCCTGCCCAGAGCTGCTCCACTCTGGCCCAAACAGCAACGGTCCTGGGCATACACATATACACTGCACCCAGGAGCAGCTGACTCTGGTGTGAACTGCGCTGTAGTTTATTGCCACATGCAAACTGCATGTGTAGATGCACCATTTTAACAATGTCTGTAGGGTCAAACTGTAAGACAGCTTTCTTTCCAAGCTAGTCCTTTTTATTATTTCTTGTATGCCCTCTGTTTATTCTTAATATTTTTCTTAAGGTGACATTTCCAGTTAGGTATTTCATTCATGTTTTTTAACCCATGCTTCAGACATAGATTCCTGATAACATTGCCATCCAGGACTTCCATAAATTCCAGGGCTCCTCCATATTCCAGTCCCTCAGTTCCTTAGCCCTGCAGTCTTCACCAAGTCATTCCGTTAGTTTATCAATGATTTGCTTTTGAAATTGAGTACCTTAGGTTACAGATGTTCTTCTGTTTATCCTTCAACTTATATTAAACTGGTTTCTTGATCATAGATTTTTTTCTGCAGCTATCTGATCTACGATGTCTTCCTTACTTATCAAATTCAGTCTAAAATAGCAAAACTACTTCTTGGTTCAGTGGCTATTTGATGGGGAAAAAATCAGCTATTAAATCCATAACATATCGTGTTTCTTCATCACCTTTACCTTTCTTTCTATCTTTTCCTTCTGATTCTTGTGTTTCAGTTGTGATTGCTGTTCTTCCCTGTTTCTTTTATCCCTTTAATTTCCTTTTTTATGTCTTGCACCAGTAGTTCTAGTTCCTGTTGCCTGGACTTCTGTCAATGATAAACAAATATTTCAGTTATTTCTTACTGAAATACCCAGTTCTCGATTTGGATTATGCACAGTCCATTCACTGATCATATTGCTTATTGATCTCATCCATCTTAGTCCTTTCTGTTTATTGTCCATCTTTCTGCACTGATACTCCTTTACTTTTTCTGCATCCTTGTTACTTTCTAGACATGTCTACATGAGACACTAACAGTGCAGTAGTCTAATAATACTAAGCAGTAGTATGTCACAGCACAAACAGTTCTAATAGGCTACTGAACAGTATTATTAGGCTACTGTGCAGTAGCGTCACTTAAAAGGTGTTCTCTGGTGCTACTGTGCAGTAACTCTGGTTACTGCACATTTATTTAGTACTTGATTATACGAGTACTAAATTAAATGTGACGTAAC
Source organism: Alligator sinensis (assembly GCF_000455745.1). Taxonomy (NCBI): domain Eukaryota; kingdom Metazoa; phylum Chordata; order Crocodylia; family Alligatoridae; genus Alligator; species Alligator sinensis. The sequence continues at coordinate 1,326,111 of NW_005841842.1, read as the reverse complement.
CACTTCACATTAATGAGCATGTAGACACATCCTCTATGTATTAAAACCAGGTGTGTTGATTATACAAGTATCTCCCAAACTTCTCCCCTTCTTTGTCAGTTTAATGTTCTTTCCAGTCATTCCAGTCTCAGCTATCCCACACTAAATAAGTCCATCATTCCACAAGAGTCCTCCTTCAGTGAATGTGTCCTAATGGTCAAACATCTCGAAATCTTCCTTCAAGAACCCATCTTTGAGCCATCTGTTGATCTTTATTACCATCTCATAATTTCAGACTCCTTTTCTGAGACCAGAAAGATTCTATGGAAGACCATATGATCATCCGTGTCTCTGGATACCTTCCTTTTCCTGCTATAATCATTTTTTGATCTGTTCCAGTGAGAATTTTGTGATGTCATTTGTAAATACATTATGCAATTATATAAAGTGCCCAACTTGCCCTCAATGTAATTTGTAAAATTATGAGCACTAGTTATTCTTTGCATTTTCCATCATGGGTAAATTAGTTCAGATTAGTCACCTTCATTTTTACCACCTGTTATCTAAGTAGTCTAAAAGCTAAACTGTATGGTGGTTAAAATGCCACTGTTTGGTCTACTTTAGCTTTGCCAACATTCCTATTGTCAATCAAGCTACCATTGGAAATGTTAAGAAAAAGTCTAGTGGACAAAGCATCTTAGTGTCTTCCTGATGTTTATCTTTAGGAGAGATTCCTAACTTTTCTGTATCTCTTCCTTTGCTACATAGATAAATTGTACTGGTTAGCTACTTTCAGAAAGGTTGGATATTTGTAATAAACTATGCAAACATTGGTAACTATTCAGCCTCACTTCATGTCTGCCCCAACAAACCCTGAAAACATAATTCAGTGTTCTGCCAAAGTCAGACAGTTCTTTAATTTGAGATATAGAGCACTGTTTAAATTAGAGATAGGCTGGTACCACAAAGCTGAGATCTAGGTTGCAATGGTTGAATTGTTCCTTACAGTTCAGGGCTGTTTAGTTTTGGGGTTCTGATTTATGTTTGATCGAGACAGCATAAACACTGGATCTAGTTTATTATAAACTCTTGTGAAATTCAGTAGTTTAGGGATTTGGGATTCAGGACACATTATGGGAAAAACATTGGTAAAAATCCTTTGAAAAATGTGCTCTTAAAAAAATAGTATATACTATATATACTTTAGAAACATTGAATTAAAGTAGTTTTCCCCCCCTTAAGATGATGGAAAACAAGACCACCTCAAACACATTATAATTGTGAATTGTGTAGTTGGCTTATAGAGTGACCTAATGAAATATTTATGGTGGACAGAGAAAAGAGGCAGTTGTAACTGCAAATTCCTGTAGCTGGGGACATCTCTGTCACTGTGGGCTTCAGTGAGACAGCTCTGGCCTAATTTCATCTGACTTTGAATGTGTGCAAATCACAGGGAAATGTGAACTGACTACAGACTGAGAAAATCAGCAAAGACAGAAAATCATTGCAAATCACAACCTTATCCATTTTTTACTAAGCCAAGGCTAGACAAGTTACTTCTCCAAAAATGCAAATCTTTGGTTTCAGTAATTTTAAGCCTAGATTATTAAAAAGTTCACTAAAGTAATTATGAGTATCAAAATTTAAATCTGAATTCAGAACCCGTTGTTTGTACATATGAATTCACACTGCATGGAATTAAAAGTACTTGTCTACATTTAGTACAAATAGAACAAAGCTTTCATATGGTTTGTTATAAAATATATTTTTAAAGTGTTTATTTAATGAATTGCTCCACAGCTACAATATACTAATAGGTTCAGCAATCATATACCTACTTGGAATTCATTAACACTGACATGACTGTGACCTTGAATTCACTGATCAATGTCATGATACCATTAAAGTCCTTCCTGATACCCAGAAGCAAAAGGGTATGCTTTTGTTCCAGCCTCAATCATCTTCTGAAATCCCTATGGTGATGGCTCAAAAGTTTGGGAGCTTTTTTATGTTTCCTTTACTTTTAAAGGAAACAGGAAGTGGTCTCCAACCTTGACCTTTGACAGACTGAGTTCTCAATTTGATTAGCTTGAGGTCTTTGCCAAATCAGGTATCCAAATATCAAAGGATTTTCTGGATGCTTTGTTCTGTAATAAATTTCACTTGGATGAAAGTAAACAATATTAAAAAAAAAAACAGTTTTTTCAGCTTAATGTGATAGACTAACTGAGAGACCATTGATAAACTCTCTTTTTTATGTGTTGAGTCATTCATGATCATGCCTTTAGGAAAGGAAAAGCAACATTACCAATATCTAAAATAGCAGGATCTCTATAGAAAAATATGCTTTGGAAATATCAAAAGCTTATGATCAAATTAAAATGTCTCAGGATGCAAGGCAATCAGTTTCAACACAGAAGTTCAGATTATGGAAGTTGATCATGCTATATTTTATTTATCTGTCAAGACAATTGTGTACCTACTTAGCAAACTGCCTAAGTGTTTATTTAGTCACCGCTGAATGGAGGGTAGTGCTGATTCTTCTAATGCCAAATACCCTACATTAATAAGGAACCTTGCCATAAATATCTTAGTTGTGTTCAATTTTTGTACAAATATTTGCTTATTTTGCCTCTTATATTTTGGCTTATTTTTCTACAATAGATTCCCCACCACCACCCCTTTTTTGGTGCAAATATTTAACCACTCCACTGTTTTCTGTATTGAGGCAAAAGTACCCTAGCTGTATGTAACAGGGTAGATGGATACTGATGCTATATTTATGTACAATTCTGTAAAATTTCTTTTTTCATCTCATCCTAGCACATTACTGAAATACAGGCCAGTTTTCTCTTTTCTGAACTTTTCTGTAAGCTTTGCAGAACTGCACCTCAAGACTGTTGTATGTAAAGCCCTGACAAATCAGAATTAATAGTCACCTGTCAATTTTCAAAGACAGTGCCATAGACTTTAAAAAAAACAAGAACAGAAAACATTATAAATAACATAGTTTCATAGTTTCATAGTTGGTAGGGTCAGAAGGGACCTGAGCAGATCATCAAGTCTGACCCCCTGCCATGGCAGGAAAAAGTACTGGGCTCAAATGACCCCAGAAAGGTGTTCATCTAGCCTCCTCTTAAAGACCCCCAGGGTAGGAGCCAGCACCACTTTGTTTGGAAGTTGGTTCCAGATCCTAGCCGCCCTGACAGTGAAGTAGCACCTCCTGATGTCTAGCCTGAATCTACCCTCTGCCAGCTTGTGACCGTTATTTCTAGTCACTCCTGGTACAGCTCGGGGGAACAGGGACTCCCCCAATGCCTGCTGGTCCCCTTTGACTAGTTTCTAACAGGCCACTAGATCCCCTCTCAGCCTTCTCTTGTGGACGCTGAACAGGTTCAGGTCCCTTAGCCTAGGGACTCACTAGGAGTTCTCACTAGGAGAAGTAAATAATATTTGAAATATTTGAAATACAAACTATTAGGAAAGCTAGTGATGATATTAAAAAGTATGTTTCAGCATAATATTTACACTATTGTACTTTAGCGTTCACATAAACACATCCCCCTCTCATGATCTCAGAGATGATTTCTGTGTCTATATGGTATGACCAAGGTAGATTGTGGTTGTGGACTCGGATGCTGGAATAGAGAGACTCTTAATCAAAGGTACAAATGACACAAAACTGGGAGGGACTGCAAAAGTACTGTAGAACACGAGCATGATTCAGAAGGATCCTGAAAGACTGGAAAGCTGTTGTTGATCCAACAGAATGGATTTCAGTGCTGACAAAGGCAAATGCAGCACTTTAGGAAAAATAATAAAAAACACAAATACAAGGTTCATGGTTCTGAGTATGGTATGCCTATGCACCTGCTAGGACCTAAACTTGGAGTTTCCTAGCTAGTGGTGGTCAGATTGATTGCCACATTTGGGATCAGATAGGACTATTATCTAATGGTCAGGCTGGTATGAACTATGGGGTTTTAGTTCTCCTTTGTAGTAAGAGGCATGGCCTTCTTCCTTGGATCATCTGAGTGGTTTTAACAACCCTTGCAGCAGCAGGACACTGACCATCATTGGCTATCTGTGTGACATGGTTGATTGCGTAGTTTCATTAATAGGTTAGACAAGGATTTGTATGGGGTGGTTTGAATAGGGAAAGGGTTGGCCTGGATGACCTCCAGAGGTCCCTTCCAGCCCTACTTTTCTATGATTCTATAATTCTATACTAGTCAATTGCTGATCATGAATGACATATTTTAAATAACAAAGGAGTGTTTACATGGCCTGCCCACTTACCCTTTGGGGCTGGCCATTTAAACATTCCTTGTGCCACAGTTGCCTCCACTTCCAGCCATCGGTGTGGGAATGCCCTCCCCCTGCCCACCTCTGCCTCCTCCCCTGAGCAGCAGGGCTTCTCCTCGCCTCCCTGCTTCCCCTCCCCTCTCCACTCCCCTCCATCCCCACCTACTCCCCATCCCTGCCAGTTTTTGGGTGTGTGCATGCCTGCCTCTGCCCGCCTCTGCCTCTACCTCCTCCACTGAGCAGCGGAGCTTCCCCTGCCTCCCCACCACCCCCACCAGCTGTTGGGTGTATGTGTGCCTGCCTTTGTCCCCCGCCCACCTCCCCACCCAGGCTCGCACATCCAATTGCCATCCGCCCTCTCGGTGGTGCATGCGCAGTTGACCAAAAGCATTATGAACAGACAGACATACAAGGAGATGCATAGAAAGAAAGACTATGCCTTTTATTATATTAAAATACTATCCTCAGCCCTCTGAGAATAGTAACATCTCAGTCCTGTTCAAACAAATAGCTTAGCATTTCCAAAACTTACAGCTTTTCAGACTTTGGGTAAATAGCCTACTTGTTTTCATGTACAAGTGGAAGCAGAAATCTATAACCAGTATCCAATGTGGTCAACACTTAGGCCTTCCACAAGACAAATTTTTTGATCCTATATGGATCAGTAGGAGGGCTACATACCTCCCTTCAACTCATATTTGCCTCAGTTTTTAGAGGGTAACTTGCCAGGCTGGCTGCCCACAATTAAAACTTCTCATACAATTTCAGAACTAGATACTGAACACGGCTAGTAGCCTGGATGTTCCCGGGCCCTTCTAACTAAGTTGCTCTGTCCTATCCTCTATATAGGTGCAGTGATACAGGGCAATCCATGACTTCTCCACACTTCTTTTCTCTCTTTCCTTGGGCCAAAGGCATAGGCTGCAATGTAAATAAAGCATGTGGGCTACATTTGCATGTGGGCTACATTTGCAAGCTATACTTGTACAACCTCTGTGCACAGACAATAATGAAAACAGTGAAACTATATCAGTATTTTTCCTGAAATGTCAAGAAAAAGACATAAAATCCCTGTTTCCTTTACCCTTCTTGCTCCCTTTCCTTTTATTTTTTATTTCCTTTGATATTGCATTACTTCCCTGATGGTAATAAATACTAGATACTTCCCTGTACTCTGCCTTCCATCTCATTAAATGCTATTTTAAAAAACCTGTAATTTTAGTATACAAATATTTCGTTTTCAAGAAGACATATTTTGTCATTGGAATCAGAGAGCCATAGGTCATATAAATTATATTCAATATTGCACAGAGAGCATGCATCAAGCATAACGGTTAATTCAGTGCTATCATTAAAATCCCTCTTGATACCCAGAAGCAAGTAGGTTTTTTTTGTCACAAAGTATTGCCATATGCAGAAAACAGAGAAGGCATCAGCATCTCTGACTTGCCTCGGCAGTGAACTATATTTTTCCCAAATCAGTGCTCCCTGTGGCATCTTCTCTGTATTCCATGTTGATCTGTTCAGCTTATACAGCTTGAATTTCCTAATAATGACTGAATAGCGGATGAGTGTTTTCGATAATTTACTTGAGCGTTATCTTGCCAGTCTTGGTTAGAAGTGTAACAGCCTTCTGAGCTGCACAACTTCTGAGTTCCACACAACGAGATTTATGATGATGATTGTGATGATGACTATTTCTCAGCTAATCTTTTAAAGCTTTTATTGAAAAAAAGTAAAATAAAATAAAGAAAGAAAGAAAGAAAAGGAGGGAGGAAAAAAAAAATAACAGCAGTGTTCAGGCCTGTAATCACAGCAGTGACTGCCCCTGTCCGTGTCTAATGTAAGGGTTATGGAATATCATAATCCCTTCTCTGAGCTCCTTTACAGCAGCAATGATGACTAAATTTCTTGTGTCTTATCACACTGTCACAGACTGAAACTAGGAGAAGGAACTCTGAAGAAAACACAGCATGAAAACTAGAGAGCAGATGATCAGATTAGCTGCTATTGGATTTGTTAGCAGGGCCACAATCTGACTGAAACAGGCTTGATTCCAAAGCCCATGGAGACTTAAACCGTTGGCCCCCCTCACCCCATTACACTGTTATTTATTATTTTTTTTAAACATCTACCCTTCTCCACATACATATATACACAGATCCTTTTGCTCATTTAAAGTTGTCTGCCAAAAGGATGAGGTTAACAGTTAACACTTCACCCATTCCAGGGGTCATATCAGATGAGCTGGTAGATACCAAGCAAGAGACTCCATTGAAACATGTGGGAAAACGAGCCCAAAACAAAACTAAGGAGTGGCATTCCTTTGGTATTCAGTGAGATTTTCTCTGCCTTGCAAGGAATTTGCAACAGTTCTTAGGTGACAAGATCTCTGTTAGACTGTATCTCTTTTTGCTATCTGCATGCATCTCAGTGATGACTGGTACTGAATGTTAAAGAAATAAAGTGGACCCAGTTCTGCACTATGTAAGTGAGTACAAATCCTATTGCATTAAGTAAGAAATGTATTCTTTGACATAGAGAGATTGGCAGTTTTACAAATTCTAATTGTATGTTTTGTTCTGGCTTTGTGTGTAAGTATGTTTGCATGTTTATTGCAACATGCATGTATGATTCTAAAGCCCTAGATATAAGTTACATCTATTGTGCAATTACCTGGTTAATTTCATGATACATTTAGACATGCTACATGTGCAAAGTGTTTCCCACACAATAAAATGGCCAGCCAGCCAAAAAATGGCCAACCAGCCGCAAAGATGTTACTTGCAAAATGTAGAATATTTTTGTAGCTCATTTTTATCAAGCTTTAATTTGAAAGTGTGGCATGTTACATAGGGTGATAGTGCTTGGCCAGGTGCTCCAGCACCCCAGGGTGGACTGCTCTTCCTTCCTCTACACCCTTTCTACAAGAGGGCACTGGCTCATGCGGAACTCTGCTCCCCTAGGGTGCCTCAGGAGGCACTGCTCCCCTTCCTTCTCACTGCCTTGCCTTCCTTTCCTCAACCAGCCTTCAAAGCTGATTATTTAAGGAGAAATTAGTACCTCTTCCCTCTGAGAAGTAGAGTGCAAACAGACACTCAACATGGCATGCTTTACTTACATACAATAATAATGTTGGGGGATATTTGTTTGGAAAACTGGGGGTGAGGAAAAGCTGGGGAGAGAGGAAAAGCACATATATAAAAACACCTCATAAGATATTCTGGGAGAGTTTGAGCCCCTCTGCTTTTGTCCCCCCACACCCTCCTTTAACATGGGTCTCGCGTGATCTGTGCAAGGGTTAGAGGTGAAGTTTTATGCCTAGGGGCACTGAAGACTCACGTCTTGTTAGCAGCACATCTGAAGGTGTGGGAGGGGAGCCCAGGCCAGCAGCTTTCCAGCTCCCCTTGCTGTTGAGTACTGGCAAAAGAAGTTCCCAGGGCACTTTTTTTTCCTCTCTGGATACCTATCCCCATCTGGATAGTTTGCCCTCTGAATGTGAAACAGGTCATATGACATGAAAGTTTCCATCAAGCAACAGGTAATGTTGCTTGATGGAAATAAAATCTTCCAGGTCCCTACAAGTTCAGCTACACAGCATGATGTTTTCCACATTTAGCATTTAATTTCAAATAAAAGAAGTTGCTTAATAGATAAGCTGACTAATTTGAATCTTGTAAAAACATCAGCTATGACTCAGAAAGTAAGCTGCAAAATAAAGGTAAAAGAGTTTCAGACAATGTGGTTAGCAGGCATTTTGGGCAGAATTCTGTTTTGCCAAGTGAACAATCAAAGTGTAGCTTGCACTCAAATACAAGTTGTTTAATATGAGTTGTTTAATAAAGAGTAGAAATGATTGTTATGCCCTCTCAGTGCCCACATTATAGGAATAGAGGGATAGCTATGCATCTTCAGAGGGTGATCCTATTCCTAAAACAAGGGCACTTATGTGCCTAAAGGGGGTTATAGAATCACTTCAGGTAACTCAGAGCTAGTAGCTGCACTTTGGTCATCCATTAGGTGAAACAGAATTTTGCCCACTGTATCATTAATACAAAAGTGTGTCAGACTTGTGATCTAGTATTTTAGACAGTAAAATTAAAAAAAAAAACCAAAAAACCCAAATATGTAAACATGCTATTGAGATTCCAAACTTGCAAAGCTTTCTTTATAGGGTATAAAACTAAGTACATGCATGAATGTTGTAGGGTTGGGGTTTAAGTTCTAGGCTGAAAGTACTTTTACTTTTGTCACTGTTGCCAAACAAAATACAGCCAAAGACATTTGTTTGGTTCTGATGGTGAAAACCCACAGACCACCATACCTATGTCCACAAGGCCGGCAATTAACCCAAGCACACCAAAAAAAAATTTGTAATATACATCCAGACCCTCAGATACCACTGAATCTGCTCAGGCAACACTTGGGATGCCCACTTGACTAGCTTAAAATCTGCCTTTATAAAACAAGGATACTCCAGTAAAGAAATAGAGCATACCTTTGAAAGAACTATCCAAATACCACACAGTAATCTGCTAGAATACACAAAGAAACACCTCTGTCACTGAATGCTTCTGGTGGTTATCTACCACCCTACACTGGAACCAATCAGAAAAATCACCAAACATCTACAGGCCATATTCAACAAAGGTCAAACCTTGAGATAAATTTCCCCATCCCTTCCACTCCTGGTTTGAAATAGCCCCCTAACATTGTCCAACTTATCATCAGAAGCAAACCCTCCTTCACTGCCCAATAGACATCAAGTGGAACACAGCCTTGCTTTGGCAATAAATGTTTAACCTGCTAGCGCATATCTATGGCCACTATTATCGACACATCCCCTAAAAGCAAACCCATCAAAATCTGTGGTTCTCTCAAAATGTGATATACCTGATCCAGTGCACCAAGTGGCCTCATGGCAATTATGTGGGTGAAACTAAACAGCAACTGTACACCAGAACAAACTCTCACAGGAAAAATATAAAGGACAGAGACATACACACATAACAATAGAAGCATATTTCTCACAGAACAACCACTCTCTCTCTGATCTTACTATCCTCATTCTCAAAACAAAACTAACACCTTTAAAAGATGACCTCGGGAATAAAAATTCATAAACTGGCTGGACACTAAGAACCATGGACTAAGCTGATATTGGGTTTATGGCACATTACATTTTATCTAACTCCTGAATTCTTTCCATAAAAAGATGAGAATGACCCTTCCCTTTTGATAGGCCTTGATCTCTCAGTAATCAGTTTCTTTTCTTCTGATAATTGTATATCTGCTGCCTCTGAGAATTTCTCTTAGCCTCTCTCCTCTGCTGTGTTTCACTATACTGTGTCTGGCTTCCTGTGATCAGAAAATGCCTTGCATTCAAAAGCTCATCTAACTTTATCCCAACTACATAGTTGGGCCAATAAAAGATATCATCCTAAGAACATCTTCCCTCTACTATGACTCAAGTCCGTTTGAAAGCCACGCAGTCTTTGCACATGCCCAATAGGAATGGCATATTGTTGCAAAGCAGTATTTTCAGACACATTGATGCCAATCTAGGTAGATGCATTAATGTGATATGCTGTAGTCAATCGACCTGAGCAGCACTATGTATTTTGGGCCAAAACCTGTATTTCATCTTTATGCACCTAAGACCTCCACATAGAGCTGGGTACATTCAATTTTTGGTATTTAAGCAGAGTTTAGATGCTATGTCCACCTGTGCAGCTGTACTTGCACTATGCTTTCTTTCTAAGCATGTTCAGAGGCTCCAAGATGGCCATGTAGGCTCTGTGGTGGAACAGGATTCCCCATGTAGATGCAGAACTGTATGGAAGTTCCCAAAAACATGGCTGGAGGGGGCAAAATTCAAATCCTTGATACCAGAGTGGGGAGAGGAGCAGTACCCTTCTATCATCTAGCCCAATTGACTAGCAGTTAAGGTAGTTGTTCAGGGATGAGAGACTTAAGTTCTAACCACCTCTCTCACAAAGGGATTTGAACCTGCATTTTCTATTTCACAGCAAGATGCTTGAACCATCAAGGCACAATCTAGGCATTGCCTAGAATGTTATGTAACTTTCCATTTGTAAGTAGCTGAACTAAAAGGTTGGCAGGCTTTTAAACACTTGGGAGTTATGTTTGTTTTTTTTCTCTGAGCACATTTTTAAGAACTTACATTCTGTTATGTACTTCCCTATACCAAACCTATTCCATCAGAGTGTAAGTAGCGATAGTGCAGCCTTTTAAGCATGCTCAGTAGGGAAGTGACGAGTGAGCTTAGCTATGCTAGTGGAAGTTGAATCTAAACTCTAAATAACTTCCAAAAAAAATGTACAGATGTGACTACATTTGGACACATACATAACACTTCATTTCAAAATGAAATAGGCTTTAGCCCTTGCAATTCCTATATTCCCATGACAATTTGACAGTATGTATTGTGCATATTGGTTGCTTTCTTCCTGCGGGGAACTCCTTCTGAGAACTTTGCCCTGAAATGTCTGGGGCTGCCTGCTTCCCTGTCTCCGCACACTGCGGGGCCCCTGTGCTGAGGCATGCTGTCTCTCAAGATGGGGGAAGAGCCAGGGCTGTCTTCTGTTTTCTCTTGATAAACACTGTACCCCAGTCAGCTGTGGAGCAGCCTGGCTGTCTGCTCCCCCATTTCCACATTTTTCCAAGTGCACATGACGTTAGCATGCTTTGCACCACTTTTTTCTTTTGGGATTATTTTTGCTCCTGGGAAATCAAATTTTGCCCTAGTGCTGAAAATCATCAATGCCATGCGTGGCTTAACATGCATTGCATGCAGTTTGTGGTGCTACAAAGAGATTTGCGGTGCCACAGAATGCATGTGCTTGAACATCTGCATCTGGCCCAGGGGGCCACAGGGGGCAGGGAGAGCTGTCCCAGCTGAGCAGGATGTTGCCTCCCAGCCACATAGAGATTAGGGCCCATCCCAATCTCCATGTGGCTGGAAGGCAGCTGCCAAGCAGCCAGGACAGCTCACCCCATCCCTGCAGAGATCAGGATCAGCACCATGCCCCCCTGTCCCCTGCCAGCCTGGGGCTGGCACCCTGGGGAACCTAGAGCTCCTCTTGGACTGAATGGCTCCTGTTGGGAGCAAATTTGCTCCTGATGGGCACATGTTTAGATGTGTGCGTGGCTGCAAATTAACTTCACAAGTAGACATGCCCAGTGCTTGTAAACTGCACTAGGAATACTTCTGTATAGCTTTCTTAAAACTTTTAGATAGTGAACCTATTGAGAAGTTTCACCTATGTTCCTCCATATTGCTGTTGTTACATATATTTCAGTATGCAACTGTGACAAAACAATTAAACTCATGTCTTTTGGTACACAGAATTTCCCCTTTGGTGTCAACACTTAAAATGCATATATGTATGTGTATGTGTCACCTGTACTCTTGAGAACCTTAGTCCATTATAAGTACTCCAACTTCTTATCACTCAGCAGACAACAGTATAAAAATCCTTACAGCCAGGAACAGTTATAAATTCCCACACCAAAACTGAATGACTCATTAGCTTCCAAGCCTGTAGCTTACATCTGAAGTGGTGCAGGCATGGGGTGCAGTCCTCATAGCAGATGTATTCTTGGTCATGTTCTGATCATTAGCTGAGTGTACCGGCCTGTATTTAATTCTTTTGTTGGTAATCTTCTCCCTTTCAACCCCAATCTCTGTTTGGCTCAGCTGTCAAATGGTGGAAAGGAATGACCTGTAAGGCTGCTTGTCTTCAATGAAATACTTCTGCAGAACTTCAGGAACAGCCATTAAAAATATCTACTAGTTACCATGTCCTCTTGTCTAGATGTGTCTGGGCCCTTCCCACTAAAATTGCCTTGGCTTGCTTGTTATCTTTGTCTGCAGAGGCATTGAGGATTCAACTAGACTCCCTATCACCTCTTCCTCCCTGCTTCCTGTCTCTTTCTTGGGACTTCAAAGACGCTAGTGTAATCACAAAGGTCATATATTTGCTCCCCAAAATTCAGCAAATGATTTTGAAACTGAGTAAATATGATGAAAAGTCATAAAGACAAACTGGGAAATTTATAACAAATTGTGACACTATTTGAACCAATTGTTTTGAACTTACAGATGTCTACTGCTCTACCATTTCCCCATATTTGAATCTTATGTCTTCTAGAACATATTGTTTTGAAGAAATATGTCATAAGTGCATTTAAGCAACTGTGCTTTTGTTGGTATCTAAAATTCTATTCTAAATGTTGAGGTTCAGGTTCATTTCAACTGTGTAAAAACTTCAGGATTGTCCTGGTGTGCGTATTTTACCTTGCAACGTGCTGATCCTCTAGAAAGCTGGTAAAATGAAACAATGAAAATTTGAAATTCTGGTACATCACTGCTGCCTTTGTGGAGAAAATACACAGAAAACAGAGTTCAGAATATTTAAAAATATGTTAAAACAATTTGCAATGCATCCAGCATGAAATTCAACCAAAATACGCTTTCAGTGAAGATAAGCTGACTTCTCCTTTGTCCTGTAACATGTGGAACAAACTCATGTTTTAGATATGAATATTGTGTTTTATACAATGTGGAACACTGAAGGAGTCTGGTCTGGACATTCATTTCTGTAGCCTGGAAGAGTGACAGAAAATGATTTTTTTTTTCATCAAGAGATATTTCTGAGAGGCAAGCATAATGATATGCTCTTTTGTAAACATCATTATATAATGAAATATACCTTTATAAGTTTGGTATAGAATTCTGCTAAAAATTGTCTTATAATTTGATCATTCTGTTTTTGTTCATCATGTGTGTGCAATTTATTTTCCACAAAAAAAAGAGAGCAATCATAATAAGAAATAAAAGAGTTTAGGATAAATGTGTGAAAGGACTGGGACAATGGAAAATGTTGTGAGGATTCCCACTCTGGGCAGGTAGGAAAGCACAAAGGGTCACACTTAAAGTTCTTTCAGCTCCTAAATTCCCCTGCTATAGATTATGAAATAGGCCAGACAAAGAGTCACATCCAGAGAATCTTTAAAAATGAAGTCCAATATTTTTTCCCACATCTTGTGGCTTTAACTTCCCCAGTTCAGATGGGTGTGTTCCATGCTTATCTTCCTTTTGTGATGTGTTATGTTTATTTGTGACAGTCTAAATGAACAAAAAGCACCACAAGAAGTAGCACACTTGCTGAGTTTTCTTAAAACATGATATACACTTCTTCACTCCTAGGCAGTTTGACCTCCCCCAAGAGGGCAATGTGGTACAGTTCTGTATAAAGTAAAATATCTTTATACATCCAGAGCACCAAAATCAAACAATGGGGGTTGTCATTATCATGGAAAGTCTTAAAGCTCTTCTGGCTCCCTCACTATCTCTCTCTGCCCAGGAGAAAACATGCTCTAGCATCTCTTATTCTGACAGTCTCTTCCTTTGTCCAAGACTACATTTATAAGCAACCTTCAGTTACAGACCCAGCAAGTTGTACAGCACTGAAGGGAGAGGGGAGTCCCAGGCTATCCCTTACTTTATCTCTCTGATGCCCTAAGAAAGCAAATGCCTGGGATTGCTTTCTAAACTCTGCTTTCCTAAGACCACTTCATTTCTTTAAACTTGTCTCTCTCACCTTATCTTATTAGTTTGTCCCTCAAATGAAATCCTGGAACAGTACACACCTGACCTTTGAGACTTCTTTATAGTGTCAGGGCAGTCTGTCACATCTTCAAATTATTCTGTTGACAGACTGCATCACCCCCATATGAACATTGGTTCCTTACACAGGTTTCATGGGCCCTCCAGGTTTGATGTCAGTGACTGCGTCTATGTGTTCACTTACTGCATCTAAATTTTATGTACAGAAAATTCAGGTGCATTAAATTGTGCCCTTGCACGTATCTGAACATGCACCCATTGCAAGCAAATTTGCTCCCAACAGGAGTAGTTGAGTCTAGGGCTGTTCCTGTCCTTTGCAGCAGCCAAGGGGAGCTCTAGGCTCCCCCAGGTACCATCCCTGAGCTGGCAGGGGACATGGGAGCTGATCTTGATCTCTGCAGGGTGGGGGATAGCTGTTCTTTTTGCCAGGCAGCTGCCTCACAGCCCAGTGGAGATCTGGATGGGTCCCAATCTCTGCAGGGTTGGGAGGCCATGTTCCACTGAGCCAGGGGAGCTCCTCCCACCCCCTGTGGCCCCCTGCTGCCTAGGATGACCAGGAACAATTTGTTCCTGATCAGTGTCTTCATGTGCACTTTGGGGCCTTAGCTTAATGAGCCAATTTCTAGTACCTTTATCTACAGGTACTAGAAAATGGAACATTAGACTAATCTACTGCATAGTAATTACTGTGCACATGTAGATGGTGATGCTTTACTGTGCATTAGATTAGTCTAATGCACAGTAAAGCATCTCATGTAGATGCACCCAGTCAGTGAGAACCTGCCAGAAGCAAAGACTGCCTCCTTGGTAATCCTCTGTCTGCCACCTCTGAAATGGTTAACTTATAATTGAGGGCATGATCTGTACTTGGGGAGTTTTCACAGGTGGAATACACAGTCAGGTTTAGCTGGTAGACAGCTGATACAAAGAAATGAAAGCACCTAGCTTGATTTTCATATCATTTGCAGGCCTGGCATATAGAGGGGGAAAAAATCAATGAACTTGAAATCTCACACATCGGAAACTGAAGGCAATGAATGGCAGAAGCTTCAGTAAAGTAAGGATGACCATATTTTAAGGTAAAGAAATAGATGACCTGTCTTAAAAATGGGGCAATAGAGACATAAGAGAGAAAACATTATGTTCAAGAAGGTGCGTGGGAAGGCTTTAGGATTTCCCAGCATCTTTCAGCAAACAGCTTTAGCAGCTATGTCAACTATCTCATTCAATCTTACTTCCTTTAAGGCTTTGGTCTGACTAGGAAAAATGGTTCAGTTTAGGTCAGGGTTTGCTAGCATGCTAATCAAGACATAGCCTAACTATTTCACTTCTGATCATGTAAACCAGGGCATCCCACTGATATTTTATCCATAATCCTAGATCACTTCCTCTGCCTTCCTGGGAGTCAAAAGGCCTTATAAATATCACCTACTCAGCTGCCAGCTTTCCAACTGACAACATCTGCAATACAATTATGAGTTGTCAGTGCAGAAATCTGCACCATGTTGAAACCTAAAAATAAGCAGGCAGCATTAAAAAAACCTGAATTTACTACCAGGATAAATAATGTGTGGGATGCTATGCTGATTATTTGTTTATTTTCATAGCAAATTAATAAAAAAAACGAATTAAAAAAATATAAGTGGCACTTTTGCAGAGTCTTCAATATGCTATATCAGAGTACAGAAGAATCTGGACACCAGGTGCCTCAACACAGAATTCTGGTCCAGCTTGCCACAGCCTATATTTGTATCCCTTGATATTTATTTATTATTGAACTAGTACTACTGGTATGTGCTTTGTTCATAACACTGGAGGCTGAGGGTTTTTTGGTTTTTTTGGGCAGGACGGGGTGGGGTCGTAATTTAAAGAACATGTGTGTGACAAACACTAGTAATGGATGTTGATTCTGCACCAGGGCTGCCTGTTGCACTTAGAAAGAGGGGTTTTAAACCTAGTTCCCCAAGAATTGACACAACACCAGGTTGATGAATAGCATAAAGACTTGCTTTAATAAGTACCAACAAGTTACAAAACAAAGTGACAGAAAAAGAATCTTTTCCAGTATAAAATGAGCTATTAGTCCTTGTATTATCTTAGCTGCAAAAAGATCGATACCCAATGCAGGTAGGAAGCAGTTCCTGAACAGCCTCACAGTATGGATCCTTTGCTTATCAGCTGGGAGGCAAGATGGCTTCTTGGTCTTCCCTGGACTGCACACACCTTGCTGGAAGTTCTGTCTTGCTTTGTACTGTTTAACTGTATAGCTTCAAGGCATTTTTCCTTGATAGTTGGCCGATTAAAGTCCGAACAAAACAGGGAGGAAAAGGGTGACCATCATATCACAACTGTTAAATTGCCTGGCTCCTGTTTTGGATTTGTCTAGGTGTGAAAACTTGTGTTTCTCTGCAGCTTTTGCAATTATAGGTTAATTATAGGTGATGGGCCTGGAGTGGTCAGACAGGATGCTTAGAGGTGTTACCAGACCTGTCTTTGGGTATTTGTTTATCAATGGGGCAAATTTGCAATAGCTTGTACTGGTAATGGTCTATTGACAAAACTCCAGACATACATTGAATGATTAAAACATTTGTACCACCTTAGACACTGGATGCCTGTTTTGAGAAATGTGACCATGTCATGTACAGGACATCTTTCCTGTATTCAATGCACCTTTTACAGGTTTTGCTTGAAATGTATATTTAGTCTTTTGTCTTTAGTTTCTAGCTCAGTTGAAATAAATATGTAGTTACCTTGCCTTCACTGGCTCACCCTTTTCTTTGGCTTTCTTAGCTTGGAAATATACATGATGAGTGTGTCAGGTCTGTGTTAATAATTTTAACCATCACTTTTATTATTTTATGGCATGGGTCTGGTATTGAGTACCTCAAGTACTCCACTGTCTCAATGCCTAATGGGTTGCAAGCCATTAGCGGAGTTTGATTTTCTTGTGGCAGTCTTGTTACCACAATCCAGTCTTGCCCCAGCCATTGTTTTGCATTTTTGTGCAAGAGACACTGTCAAAGTTTTCACAGTTTTCATGTGCAACACTGCCCAAGGCCATGAATTTCATGTGATGGTCACACATTTGGTAAATGTGGCCTGCCTATAGGTATCTTTGCTGCACTCATACATTGGAATATGAGGAGGCTCAAGTATTGGAACAGGGTACCTAGAGACATTTTGGAATATCCATCTTTGGAAGTTTTCAAGAGCTGGTTGGACAAACACTTGGCTGGGATGGTTTAGTGAGGGGTGATCCTGCCTTGAAGAGGGGGCTGGACTAAGTGACCTTGTGAGGTTCCTTCCAGCCCTACTTTCCTATGATCCTATCCTGGTTAGATGAAGGTATGCTTTCTACCACCAGAGGCATCTGTGGCCTCCCAGCAGCATCTGTTTTTGTGCCCCCAGCTGGATACTTTCCAGGAAGGAATAGCCAGGTGGAAGCAGTACCACATGATAAGGAGGCTATTATTGACTGCAAATTCCTCATCCTACATGAACCTCTGGTAGGCTCCCTGCAGCTCAGACACCCAGCTACCTACATATCTTATCAAGCCAGAGCATTTGTGCATAACCTCCCTCCAGCTTGGAGCATTGCCAATTTTGAATGATGACGATGGCTGTGGATACTTATTTATCATGACCTAGACTCAGGCTTTAGCTAGGTATTTAATATAGAAAGTGGTATACCGGTAGGGCAATTTTATGTATATAACTGGCAGTTAGACTATAGGTATGAATATTCATGATTGGTTATGAGGAAATTCTCAAGGGAAAATTATTATTATTATTATTATTGAAAAGCTATATTCTGTACAAATGAGAATGATGTGTTTTTAAGCCACAGAATTTGGCTTTAACTTACATGCCTGATTTCTTCACTTGGTCACACTTTTCTTTCCTTGTAGTTAAGTAATTACCGCTTCTTGTTACATGTCCCATGTCCCTTTCTGAGGATGCATAACACTCTGTGTATCCACCCTGGTTCCTCAAGTTAAATGCCATTTATAGGAAGGTCAAAAATATTATCTGAGAATTATATGATAGGGCTGCCTAATTTAAGTAACATAAAATAGCAGGAAAAAAAAATGAGATTTGAGCTGTATAAATGAAAAAGACAATAGGGTGCTCGATACAAAACAGCATTATTTTACTATTAAGTTATTGGAAAACTGTAATGTCACAAACATTGCCATTGATAAACTGCAAGTACTATTTGTAGGATAATCACAAAATTTGTGGTACTGAAGCAGACTTGGAAGAGGGTGCCTGAAACAAGAGGCACCATCTACTGTCTTTGTTACTGTATGTACAGAGTCTGAAACATGCATTCCTTTGTGAGGATGGGATCTAGTTACTCTTGCAAGTAACTGGCATTCCAAGGCCTGTTCTGACACTGAAAGAGACATGCACCTTTAGTAGGGTCTAGATATTCATCCCTTGTACCTGGAGTGTTGTGTTTGGTAACGTGGGGACAGGGAGGCAGCTATATGTCTATATATTCTCTTCTCCTTGTTGCTACGGCACAGTGACAAATTGGGCATAAATTTGATTCCTGCCTGATGCAGGTGTCAAATTTACATTCAAGTCGGCATAAGTTGCCCTATTTACTGCACAGTATGGGTGTGCACATGTAGATGCATGCTTATACTGCGCAGTAATTTTGGTTTCTGTGCAGTAAATGCACACGTGTAGACACGCCTAGTTTGTATTTAATTTAAAAATTGAGGTATGCTGGCTTGTGTTGATTGGTTACATGGAAAATGTGGTATGATGTGGTTCATAACTCTGAGAATTGGGTTTCTGCCTCCAGCATTCATACTTACCCATTCAAAGTTCAAATGTTAAGTTCAGCTTAAAACTGTGCTTCCATGGACATATGCAGAAGTAAAATTATTTCCTGTGATGTTTATGAAAAGTAACATAAATGGAGCACGAGCATGGTTAAAATGAAATCTTTTGGAAAAATGAAGAAATATAATAGATTTTTTTAATATAGTTTTCATTAACCTTTCAGAGTATATTGACTTCATTTAACATATCTAACAGGTTTTTAAATGCTATTTTTAACCTATATAAATTTATGAGGGATCCAATATGCTTATTTGTATAGGCACTTTCTTCTCACTTCCCTGCTATTATCCATTCACATGTATAGATTGGAGATGGCAGGTGCCCCCAGGCTATAGAATTCTTTGCCCACTGTCTTTAGACTGGTCAGCTCCATAGTAAGGTTTTGAAGAAGGCTGAATCCTGTTTCCTCAAGCTTTTCAAGCAGTTTTAGATGGCTGTTTTTATTTTTTCTCATAGTGCCTTGGGAAGGTCTCATGAAACGTGCTTCAAAAATGTGCACTGGGTTGTATCATTACAGAAGGAGTATCAGCCCTTCTGCTCCCACCTGCCTCCCAGAACACATTTGTAGTGCACTAGTATCATGAACTGAGAGACACTGCCTCTCAGCGAAAAGTACCGCCTCAGCACAAGCCGGTTTAGTCGATAAGTTAATGGCATGAATCAATGAGAAAGATTTGGGAGAGATCTTAATTAAAGAAACAACTGCTGATACAAATTATGTTTCCAATGTATTGATATAACAGAGGGCATGAGGTTGAACGGAGATGAGTGCTGATCAATGCCTTTAGCATTTGCATTTCTTTTCATCAGAAACCATACACGCACGCACGCGCACACACACACACACTCCTGCCATTGCTTCAAAAATGTTTCAGTGTTCTTTGTCTTTATTGTTTCCTACCACATTCCTTTGGAAGCTACTATAAATATCTCACTTTATAAGGTGAACTGAAGGTCTCTACAGCTGGACAAAACAGAGCCATTTTCTTTGGACCTTTCTAACTGCTATTTTGTGTACTTTTTAGAAAATAATGCTAAATTTGTTTGCATCATCACAGGGACCTCTGCCACCTGTATACTATAGTATTTAGAGGTAGTAATTAAGTGCAAGTTATTAAAGTCAAGTTGATGCCACCAGTTATAAAACCACTCCCTGATACAAACATGAAAAAAAATTAAGTGTGTCTGTGTGTAAATAGAGAGGAAGAGGGCATTTTCCAGTGCCTGAACAGCACAAATATCCAAAGTCAATACCTGGATTCCCCAAGTGATTCAATCTGAGACCCAGTTTAAAGAGACATCAATCTGTGATGTCAGCAATGCTCAGCATATAGCTAATGGAGCTTCAAAGGATCAATATTCAAACCTGCTTTTTTAATGCCTGAAAACCCACACTACTGCGACATCTTCTGCTAGATGGAAAGAATATCTGATGTTAGCTGACCTCTTGTACCATTGCCATTCAGAATTTTAAAACCGGATAACAGTGTATTTTCCTTTTTTCCCTTTAAAATTTTTAGGGGGGCAGGGAAAGTGTTATTCTCTAGGATGCAGCGAAGTAATCTAAACTTTAGCTCAGCTGGTAGCCATGTAATCCATCTTATTTTCCTGTCAGGTTTTATAATGAAGTCAAAAGCAATCTTAAACTGGTGACATAATAATCTAATGCTGTATAGTAATGATTGTAATGGATCCAACAATGTGGTTTTCCTGAATATACAAGTGGAAGAAACGGAGCAATTCCAATGCATCAGAGTGATGATAATAAAAACCGATACTAGGAGAGAGAACTGTTTAGCTCACTATTTAAAAAAAAGTCAGTAAAAAATAGCAAAAAACATACTGTAATAAAGCAATACATTTTTAATAAAATAGAAATTCCCTTTAATATAATCACCACATGTTTAATTAGTTGGCTCATAAAATTGTATAGTGCTTTATGAATATGTTATTAATACAGTATTAATATTGTAATTAATACAGTACTAATATGGCATTCGTATTGTTGTAAAAATGTAATTTCTACAGCTAAAGCATGGCACATTCCATTGATGAGAGAATCATCCTATTTACACAAAGAATGCTATGTACATTTCATGACTATACAGCAAATAAATTCAAATATTAAGTAAGCTCACTCTTTCAAATGCTAGTTCAAAGGCTGGTAGAACTGGATAGGACCCCTACTCTAATCAAGCTTACCCATTTCCCTCTCCCACAAGAAATAAAAGAAAAACAAAACCAAGTCAAATTAAGTTGTTAAACGGTTTAAGGATTTGATATCTTTTGCTGTTAATTTAAAGGGCCGAGCTGCAGCTCATTTCTTTTCATCTTCATAGCAAAGCACAGTGTGACCCCGAGGGTCACTGAGGATTATCTCTGTGTCTTTCCCATTCCATCTTACGTTATTAGTTTACGCTGCAAATGAGAAACTGATGTCAGAAATATGCCAAACATTATTTATAAATATGGAAGCAGCCAGGGTGAAGTTTGATATAGGCCTGTGGGTTAGAGTTTAAAGGCCTCAGCAGTAATTACTAATTACAATATACACTGCAAGGTGGAATCTGTCCTCTAGGAAACAAAAAAAAAATGTTTTGTTAAGATGAAAGGCGGTTTCTAAATACCAAATGCACATTATAGTGTGAAATATATCAGTGATCCTGCAATCAGACTGTTCTAATTACCACAGCAATAATTTAAAATAACATGGAATATTACATTCAATATTATTTTTAAATTGATTCAAATTTTGTGTGTAAAATCACTGAATTTATTTTCACCTACTTTCCATGAATTATCTGAAAACATTTTTGGTAGACATTTTCTTTTGTTAACGATGATTTTTTAAAGAGCTTTAACTTTATAAACATATGGTCAATGATGTATATATCAGATTTGCAGAGGATATAAATCCTGTCTATAAAAGGAAAGCAATACTAGTTACACAAGGACACATAACTAATTAGGAGTTAATAAAGACCAGGCTGTATAACATCCTATCTCAACATTACCGAAGAGTCATGGAAACCACCCATATTATTCGTATTAGATGAGCAAGACAAAGAAACCAGAAAAGACAGAATCCCACCTTCAGAATTTTTTTAACATAACTTGAACAATGAAAAATGACAGGGGACAAAAGCCAAATCAATGATGTAGCAATGATCATAAGAAAGATGAAAATATTCTGCTACCTTGGCAAAATCCACTCACCCTTCATAAGTAGCATTTAAAAGCTGAAGCACTGGGAACAGAATCTTTATATGAAAGATATAAATTCAGTTTCTTTATGCTCACCAAAAGTAACAAGTCAGATATGTTTGATAAGTATGTTATGTTTTTGTGATATTGCCCTATGTTATATTACTCTAATAAATCATAAAGCATGAAGGTCACGCAACTGAATAAAGACACTGCCTTTGTGGCACATCTTCCTTTTTAACCTACTCTGTAATGAAGTTAGAAGTTAATGAAGTGCTGTGACACACAGAGGACAGCCACACAACAGGGTTGATGATTAATGCAAATGCGCCGTAAGAGAGACGTCACGTTGCCTATCTTTATTAATGCAACAGAATTCATGAGAGTTGAGATCTCTTCAACAGTTACAGCAAAAATAAATAAAATGAGTGAAAGGCTTCTTTGCTAAAATAAATATATTTCTGGTCAATCAGGTTAAAGGTGCAAATTGACAAGCTGGTCAGATCTAAACCTTAGGCTACGATGTTCCTCTCATCTCCCTAGTCTCCAGATCAGATCAATATACAAACAAACAACATGAAGACAATTGTAGGAGCCTGTAGTAAAGACTCCCAGTATTGTCAAAGTGACTTTTGACATGTTCTGTATCCTGTAGTATGGAGCACTTGGCTAGGTATAGAACTTCAAAAAGTCTGAGGAGGAATCAATCAAATTTATGTGGGTTTCTGTGAGTGGCCTAGGTTAGACTAGTAGTGAACAGAACACATGTTTGCACTTTGGTGGAAGGGCACACAGGCTGCCTGTACTGGCTAAGGCCACTGGAGTCACTCTTGCATGCCTCCTAGCAGACCCTGCAGTCTTCCTGGCTGCTGGAGACTGCTGAGCATGGGTGAGCATACCTCCAACTCCTTGCCACATTAGCCCACGCTCCACCTGTTCCTGAAATTTCCAGGGGCATTTGCCTGCTTGCCTCAGCTTGGTTGCTCAGTGCCCACCACTCCCATCGCCACCCCCACCCCCCAACAACCCTAGTATTCCTGGACCCTGTAGCTGTAGGCCAAAAAAGCCTTACAGCCCCAGGTGCCCATGGCCCAGGTACCTACTGGTAGTGGCTGAGCCACAAAGGTCACCGGGTTGTCTCCATGCTGGCACAGTCCCAATGTTCTGCCCCCTGCCATCCTGACCCATCAGAGGTGACCTGCATGCACCAGCTCCTGCTTCGGGGGGGAGGGGGTCCATGCTGGGGTCCAGGTGGCAGGGTGTCTGCCTCTAGCCACTAAGATGTTGTGTGCAGGAGCCAGGGTTGCGATCCGTGGGGCTACACCTGAGCATGGGCGTTCTTCTGGGCTCTGTGTCAAGTCTGTGTGTACATTATGAGGTGCTTTGTAATGGCTACGAGAGCATGGCCTGGGGACACAGGTACCCTGGTCCTGGTACTTATGCAGGGGACACAGATGCCTCCCTTTCCCCCCACCCCAGCTGTCTGCTTGCAGTTGACAGATGGCAGGAGGCAGGAGACAGGGCTGAAAGGCTCTGTGTGGTCTGTGCTGACTCAGCTCTTGGAGAGCTTGGAGGCAGGGCCCACTGGGCACTCAATTGAAGCAGCTGAGTATGGGCCAAGTGCTAGCACACCTCCCTGCAAGGAGGGGGAGAGTTGTGGGGGGCTGTTAAGTGGACTGGGATGCCAGAGGACAATAATCTAAGTGGAATCAATAGGATATGTGGGTATCAATTACATTTGAATGAACATAGATCCAGGTCTATCTAAAAATAGGTTCCACCATTTTTAGACCAATCTATATGCACTGAACTTCTGTACAGTTACAGGTTTAGATTGAGTTCCGATCACTTAGACCAGTTGATGTGTGATGTCTGTACCTGGCCTTGGTGACTGGTTCACATGCTTATAGGAAATGGTCTGTTAGATGAAGTATTGTGCATTCCTTGACTAAACAGTAAGATAGTATATAGAATAAACTGCATGATGACTTTAAATAATTTGTTTGTTTAATTTTATTTGATATAACTTACTGATTAATATAGTTTGAACAATGTAAGACTATTCAGTAAAAAAAAATAGAATAAATACAATTAAAAGGAATTCAAAAGCCAAAAGTCAAAGGCTAGAAAATTGTGAAGAAGAAATCAAGCAGAGCAATGTATCTTAATCCTAAAGACCTGCTTTGAACTGAAGGAGAACAGAAGGTTGTGTGAAGTATAGTAGGGCTTTATAGTGCACTGTTACTTGGGGAATACCTAGATACTGAAATGACGGGTGGTATGCAAATGCTAAGGTAGATAGATGATGTCTGTGAGATGGATAGATAGAGGAATGAATTAACAGACTTACAGATATATGGATAAACAAGTTAGGCATGAAAATCCATATGTAGGCACCTTGCGCTGAATACAGTAAGCGACCAAGGGGCTTAATTTAACAAATTATGTGCCTGTTCTCTGGGGTGAAGTACAAAACCCTTTAGTGAGGGGTCTAATCTCCTTCTACACTGCATGGGGAGAGTAGGACTCAAATAAGCAGCAGACCAGAAAGAGTAAGACAACAGGTCAGCATGCTCAGCATGCAAATGGCCAATACGAAATGCTGAAGATGGGGTTGTCCTAAATCCTTCCTCAACCAAGGCAACTGACTCAGGGATGCTGAGATTCACCTCCATTCACATGGGATCTAGAGGGTAGACACTGTTAACCCACATTTCAGAGAACTGAGCAGGGCTTCTGCACCTCCTTTTACAATGTGTTCAGTTATGGTGTTGCCTCCCCCCAATGTACTAGGCAGAGGAATCTACTTTATGGATCCTGGTCATGCTTAGACATGAACAAAAGAACAGTGGTTTTCAGTCTTTTGAGGACCAGGGGTATTCCAGATATGTACAGACAGCAGCAAATCCAGGATCTTGCAAAGTGAGTGTGGGAGTAGTGATTGGTGTTGCAAGAGTGGCTAACACCTCCTGTTCACTCCTCCCACACCAGGGTGGGCAGGCCACACCATGGTAGCAGCAGTCTGGGACTTTTTAAAGTACCCAAATCAGTTAAGAATATCCCCTCCAGGCTCAGAAGCACATCCCCCTCCATTCCCACCGCCACATGCTGTGTTCTGGAGGATGATGAGAGCTCCATAGCTGCTTCAGCCAGGCTGCATGTGACTGGGCTTAGCCTGGGACAGTGGCAGTAGTGGTGGCAGTGGGAAGACAGGTTTCCCCTCCCATGCCTCTTCCTGGTTGCTATGGAACATCGCTGGGGAACCAGGCAGTGAGGAAGAACCACACCACCCACTGCCATCACCACTGTCCCAGACTGAGCCCAGCCCCAAAACAACCTAACTGGAGCAGGACAAGTGCTCCCCTCTCCCCCAAGACAGTGGGAATGGGGCAGAAGCAGGTAAGGGGAGAGGTGAATAGGAGGGATTAGAAAATTGGAGACCTGTGCTGATCATGGATAGAAAGCGGGGGGGAGGGGATTTCTTACCTTCCTTGGATCTTAAAAAAGTGCCCAGCTGTCCCAAGTCGGTTCACACACTCACATTAATGTGCCTTAGCATGTGTACATGTAGATGTGTGGCTAAATAGCCTTAATGTATATTAGGCTAATGCACATTAAGTTTAGGTATGTGTAAAAACACATGTATACACTCCCAGTAAGGGTTTTTGGGTAGGTGTCTACACTTACAGAGATTAGGGATCAGTTTTGCTCCCAGTTCCATGCAGTCCTGCAGTGTGCCCCTGTGGCTACCAGGGGGAGCTTCAGAATTCCCTTGGGTGCTAGCCAGGAGGCTAGCAGGGAGAACTGGGCCAAGAGACAGCTGTCTCTTGGCCCCTGAGAGCTGCCTGCTGCTGGGGTGGGGACAATGTCCCCCTGCTCAGGCAGCAGGGAACTCCTGGCCCTAGCTCCCCAATCAAGGACATGGGGATTGGAAAGAGCTGCATGGAAAGGGAAGGTCCCAGCACTCTGCTCCACTGGCAGATTTTGGGTATAGGGCTGGGATCTGTTTCTACTTGCAACAGTTTCCAGCCAGCCCTGGGCTGTGGGGAAGTTTGCTAGTCCAGTCCAGAGCTGGCTGGGGATTACCCGAAACAGGACAGTTCCCAGCTACCTCCTGGCTGCACATGCTTCCCTGTGCAGCCTGGGGCTGGCTGGGAACTGTCCTGGTCAGGGGCAGGGCCCAGGCAGCTCCAAGCTGGGCAGCGAACTGTCCCCATGCAGGAAGCTCCCAGCCCCTCCTCCACAATTGCATTTGACTAGCTCCCCAGCCTGATCTCCCCCAGCTCCGCTCTCATGGAGCTGGGCAGGGAACAAGCTCCCCAGCCCCTGCCTGCAGGGTGCTCCCAGCACTGACTCCATGAATGTGGGGCTGCTGAGCCCCACAGTGATGGGGCTTGGACTGGAAGACCCTTATCTCCCAGCCCAAGCCCTGTGGTCATGGGAATCAGGCTGGGAGACCCTTATGTCCCTGCAGTGGCTCTGCAACTGGGGGACAGCTGCTAGGAGATGCTTATCTCCTAGCCTGAGATAAGGATCTCCCAGCCAGAGCTCTGGGACCATGGGACTCTGGCTGGGAGGTAAGCATCTTCCAACAGCAACCCTGTGGTGGTGAAACTGTTGCTGAGGGATAAGGGTCTTCCAGCCCAAGCCCTACAACCTCAGGGATCAGGCTAGGAGATAAGGATGTCCCATCCCCCACTCATGATCAAGATCTGGGAGCAGGGGACTTGGAGCTCCCTACTGCCAGGGAAGGGGGACATAGCCTCCACCTGGACTCCCATGGCAGAGCCTGCCTCAGCAGCAGGAAGCTCTTGGGGGCAGGGATCAGTCTCCTGCTCCCTCATGGACTGCTGACAGGGAAAAGATCTGGCTCCCAGCTAGGCATCTACATGAATGCTACGGTACCATTACTAATGTCAAATAAATTTGCTACTTGCATTTGCAGGTAGAAAATTTACTCAGGATTAGGGAGATTTACTGTGAAATAAGCATGTGCACATGTAGACCCACATGTTTACTTCACAGTAACTATGCTAATTTGCTGTTAAGCATCTCATGTAGACACACCCGCTGTTTGGTACCTGTTCTAGTGATTAGTTAAAATTAGTTAGCATTAATTTCAACCACAGTTCCTCAGTAGACATTCCTAAATTTCTATCATATTATCATAAATTACCCTTTTAACCATTAGACACAAAGATTCAACTTATTTGAATCCCTAATTCACCTAATATCTCCATCAGTAAGTAAACATAGCCTGTAAAGACTTAAGGTTGATAATCCCTCTAATTCTACAGTTTTCTACCAATATGCAGATCCTGGGCACGTCTATACATGCATTTGATCTGAGATCAGTTTACTTGTGAGTAAACACTCCCAGGCAGGCATCTACACATGCAGGGACTTGGCAGTAGATTTGCTTCTCTTCGCACCAAACTGAGGACACTTCCCGGGGCCCTGGAATGAGTCCCTGCCACCACTATGTGGAGTAACCACTGCACAGTAGCGTTTTGTGTAGATGCTCCCAAAGGAAGTGATTTTTCTCCTATGTCTAGTACTAGTGAGGCCTCACCTCTAGTATTGTGTCCAGTTTTGGGCCCCATATTTCAAGAAGGATGTGAACATATTGGAAAGAGTCCAGCAGAGGGCAACAAAAATGAATGGAGGCCTAAGAAGTATGACTCATGAGGAAAGACTGAAATAACAAGGGTTATTTAGTCTAGAGAAGAGAAGACTGAGGGGAGATTTGATAACAGTCTTCAAATACCCGAAGGGTTATTATAGAGAGGATGGGTACACACTTTTTTCTGCGGTTGTAGGAACAGGGCTAGGAACAATGGCCTGAAACGGCAACTGAGGAAATTTAGGTTGAAGATAAGGAAAACTGAGAAAATTTAGATTGGTGAGGGTGGTTAAGCATTGGAATGGACTACCTAGAGAAGTTGTGGAATCTCTATCCCTGGAAATTTTCATGAGCAGGTTAGACAGTCACTTCACTGGGATAGTTTAGTTAGGGATGGTCCTGCCTTGAAGTGGAGGCTCGACTACATGGCCTCATGAGGTCCCTTCTAGCCCTACTTCCTATGTTCCTATTGGTCAACATGATCATACCTAACAAGGTAAAATTTACACCGTCCTGCATATACAAGCAAAAAAATCTCTGGCCTACTACACAAAGGTGGACAGAAGTTGGCTACTCATCTTTTGGTTGAACTTCCAGAAAAACCACTCTACACAGCTTCCATGATAGGTGCCATAGAGGGGCTATTTGGGATGTTGCTTCTCATTCAGAAAGAGAATGTATTTATGTACCTACTGTATTCCACCCTAATGAATTGTTCCTGCTCTTGGTTGGTATGGGTGTTATGACCAAAGCCTTTTCCCAAATGTCAGTGTGTCAGTTTGGGAGTCCTTTATGGTTATTTCTAGGTTTCTTGGATAAAATATATTTTTTTCATCTTATGTCCAGTAACAATATTTAAAACTCAATCAACTTCTAGGGAGCTTCTACTTTTGTGTTGCAATGCTTAAGATCTAGGTGCCTTGCTTGAAGCTGACCTTTATCAACCAGTTAGATACCTAGGCTTCCTACATAGTGTCTGAGGAGACCCAAGTGCTTCCCATGCACAATCCAGGTAGCCTATTTGCTCAGTAGCCAAAAGGAAATGCTAGACACAAGGATTAATGCTTGATTCAGGACTACAGGAATGGTGCTTCTATAATGCTGAGATCCAAATGAATTAGAAAGGATGCTCCTAGCTGGACCAATAAGTCCGCTTTGGTGCTCAAGTGTTTGGGGAAAGAACACTTATCCAGGAAGTAGGAGAGCTAGGTTCTGGGGTCCTTTTCAACCTAAGGGGATTGAAAGCCACTATCCCACCTCCTTCTCCCAGACTATTAGGATTCCCATCCCTCCTGGTAAAGCTGGCTCTCTGGACAGGTGCCAAGGCAGGATTAATGAGGATGAGTAAGAGGAAGGGAAACTCTGTGGCCCAGTGAGGAGGTTACTTGCCTGAGAGGAGGGAGTCCTGGGTTCTGCTGTCAGGATGGTTTATCAAGGAGTCCGTGGTTAAAAAATAGAATTCACCCTATGAACAGGAGAAAACACTCAAGACTTCCACCTCCCAGAGGAATGCTTTTCTTACTGGGACAGTTTCTGGGTGGGTGCTTTTACCCCTAGGCTATTGGGCAGAAGGCAGATGGCAGCATCCCCTATTTTGTTATGTTTTTAATTAAATTGAGCTGTATGCATAGTATCAGTATTGAATAACTGTTTGATAGGAACAGACCATGCCTGAGAAATGAGGGACCTAGACAGCTCCCAGCACCTATTTGGATTACAATAAAGCTTAGATGGGGAGGAGATGACTATACGGACAATGTGGGTTGTTTCTGGGTATGCACAATAAATCAAGTCTAGGCACCTAGGGATCTCAAGTCAAAATGGAGACCATTGAATGAATCTAGGTGCCTAAGCAGTTGTGTAGCTGCTCAGCAGTCAGTTGGATCACTGTCAGTTGGATCACTCAGCTGCCCGCATTCTGCTTAAATGTTATTTAGATATCTTTGACACTGATTAAGATTTGGCTCAAAGAGCTAAAACCTATTTTACTTTATTATTATTAATTATAATGTATAAAGTGGCATAAGTGTAGCCATTTAACTGCAACTTTTAGCATTTATGCACAGTGAGTGCATCTATATGTGCAAATAAGCACCACTAAGTTTAATATTCATTAAGCTAATGCGCATTAAGCAATTTTTGGCAGGTGTCTACACATGCAAGGACTGGGGACTAAAGCTAGTGCAGTTGGCACTGAAGTTAGACCCAAGTTCCTTCAGCTCTGCCATGTGCCGCTATAGGGCTACCGGGGGGAGCTCCAGCCTGCAACCACATGGCTGCTGGCACCTGGCAGCCATGTTGAAGCCAGAGCCAGCTGCCAGCACTTGGAAGCCATCTTAGAACCCTAGCCAGCCCCTTCCTTGCCCAGGAGCTGCATGCCCAGCACAGGGGAAGCACAAGGCAGCTCCTTCCTTGCCTACCCTGCCTCCCTGTGCCAGGGTTGCCCCTGCCCCTGCCAGCAGCACCCAGTGCCCTGCTGCTCCTGACTGGCCCCTGACAATGATGACCAGCATCCAATGCTGCTGCTGGCAGTGGTGCTGGCCCTGCTGACCCCATTACGCACCCCCACCCAGGCCTAGATAGTCATGCCCTTGCCAATGGGGGCCAGGGCACTGGATGCAGGAGGCCCTGCCCAGCTCCTCCTCCTGCACTCCCCGCTCCAGCCCACCTGCCCAACCATCCACACACCCCCTACCCTCTGTCCACCTCCAGCACCACTCTCAGGACATGCACATGGGTAAAACAAAGAAACTTTATTGCCCTCAGAAATCCCCTCTGATTCCTCCCCCGCCCATAGACAGAGCCACTCCACCACTTCTCCCCACCAACCAGCAATGAAAAAAACCCACTTTTCCAATGTTCAAACTATATACACTAGGTCTCAGTCAGTTATTACCACAGAAATGGGGGCTGTGGGGTGGCAGCACCTAGGAGGAAGAGCCTGGGGGCAGGTGGCCAGTACCCCAGCCTTGCACCATTCCCCTTTGGGTCCAGGTTCCTCCATGGGCCACAGTGGTTAGTGCTTCTGTGGGGCAGGTAGTTTCCCCTCTGGCCACCCAGGGTCAGGGCCAGCATCCCCCAGTGGTGTTGTGCCTAGCACCTCCAGGTCTTTGGTGGCGTGGCCTGTGGGTGTGTGGCAGGGCTGGTCGCAGGTGTGTGGTGGGGGACCCATGGCAGGGGCTAGCTGCCGGGATGCCTGCAGGGCTGGGGATGGGTGCTGGATAGTGGGGAGGAGGCACATGACTACCAGGCCCAAGACAGTGTCTAGACCTGATGTTACTCCTCCGCAGCCTTCGCTCCCCAGCAGTCAGCAGCCATCTGCTCCTGCAGAAGTTGAAGTTTCTCCTCCAGGGCCATGAGCCAGGCTCAGAATGCTTCTTCCTGGGCCATGTCATCTACCTGCCAGGCCACCATACATGCCTTCTGCCCCTCAGCCAGCTCTACCAGGTGCTGGAGCAGG
This sequence comes from Alligator sinensis, assembly GCF_000455745.1. Taxonomy (NCBI): domain Eukaryota; kingdom Metazoa; phylum Chordata; order Crocodylia; family Alligatoridae; genus Alligator; species Alligator sinensis. The sequence continues at coordinate 1,295,031 of NW_005841842.1, read as the reverse complement.
CAGGTTGGATTGCTTGCCTACTGCTGGTACAGCTGATGCATGTGGTGGGCTCAGGCACTGGGTGGAGGCATCTCTGAGCCAGCATTCCTGCTGGGACTGGTGGGCTCCAGGTCTTTGGGGGCATGGCCTGTGGGTGTGTTGCGGGGCTTGTCCCAGGTGAGTGGTGCAGGGCCCATGGCAGGGGCTAGCTGCCAGGATGCCTGCAGGGCTAGGGATGGGTACCAGGGAGTGGAGAGGAGGCACATGACTACCAAGCCCAGGACAGTTTCCAGGCCTGATGTTCCTCCTCTGCAGCCTCCACTGCCCAGCAGCTGGCAGCCTTTTGTGAGAGTTTGCAACATTTCAGAGATAAGATGTTCTGCACTAGGAGCTGTGTGCTGCCCAGCCTCAGATCACGGGCTGGCCGTGCAGAAGTGGCCAGGGATCATGGTAACCTGGCTCAGCAGGCCTGGGCCCAGGAGGCCACTGGCTGAGCTCCCCATCCCCTCTTTCTCCTCTGGGGCTGGCAAGCTGCTGGGTGCTTGCTGCAGGCAGCCTATCTCCCCTGGCCCCTTCTCAGGGCAGGCCAGGCCACGCTGCTGGCAACACCTGCTGCAGCAGCTCCAAACCCCACTGCCTTCCCTCTCTCTCTGCAGGCCAACCACTCTCCTGTGCTGCCACTTATCCAACAGTGCCTGGGTTTGGGGCATGTGGGGCTCCCAGACACCTGGGGTAAGGGGTTGGCCACACCAAGTTAAAGTTAGTGTTGGGTCTCATCTATAAGTGCGTTAGTGCACTTTAATCACACCTAAATTTGATACTTGCATTTTCAGGTATCAAATTTAGGCATGATTGGCCTAAATTTACCTTTTTACTGAGTATTAAGGGTTCACACATGTAGACACACCCCTTAATGTGCATTAAATTAGGCTAATGTTCAGTAATGCATCTTGTGTAGACATGCCCAGTTTATATTCTGTTTAAACCTGTGGCAGAATAGGATCATGCAGGAATGTGCAAAAATGAAGCAAGGGAAAGCATACCTGTCTTGTAACCCAGTAGCCAAGATACTTGGTCAGGTGACAAGAAACCTGATTCCTAGACCCAGGTTCCATGCAAGAATTTGCACGTGCATCTCCCACTCTCCAGACAAATTATTACACCCAAGCAGTAACATTTACCTGGTCACGTAAGTGCCATTTAGCCCTGTAAGACAAAATAGAATTTAGCTCTGTGTCTCTAGAATATGAAACGTAAATACACATAAAATCATGGCTTGTTTAAATAAGTCTTGTATAGTAGTGTATTTTCATTTCACTGGAACAGTGAACAAAAATTACACTTAACTTTGGTTTATTTAAATATTAATGAGGTCAAATGAGATGAAGTGACCAAAATGCATTTGAAACATATTCTGTCTTGGTCAAGAAGAAAAAAATAGATACAGAATAGTAATATTGCAGTGATACCATTAGAACAGCAGATACAACACTGATTTTTCATTTACACTAAGAATTGCAATTTAGTTCTCTCCCAAAATCATTAGAAAATTTTTTATGCTTTTACTTCAGAATGAAGGAACACTTCTGAAATTAAATGTATATATGTATGCCTTGAAATCAGAAGCATTCACACAGCTTTAGGGATATCTTTTAATGATGTCAGATACTAAGGTGTTTTATAATGATGCACTTTTTGAGCATGTTTTATAATGCTTTTATTTACAAAAATAACTTGTGCATATAAACAAGACATCATAAACATTTTTTAAATGCTATTCTTTGGGTTATTTTTTCCCTTGCTTTTTTGAAAGAGAAAAGGCACAGCGAGATATTCTTAGTGAAAGAATAAATTGTAAAATCTAAATAACCTGTTAAAACATCAAGCTCACAGAGCACACAACATATAGATTTCACTTGAAACTGTTCAATGGCAAAGGCTTTTGAGTGTCCTGAATGTGACACAGGGACATAAAAGGTTTTTAAGCAACTGAGCTTCAAGTAATAATTCACAAAGAGAATGCAGCACTCTGACTCCAAGGCTATAACAAGCATTTAACTAAGATAGATGTGTGTCCCTTCCTAGTACTTTCTAGAGAATAACTTGGATAGGGTTCTTGACGTGCAGTAAGGCAGATGCATGTGGCTGAGTTCTGTAAAATATTTTTAGAACAGTGCTGCTTCTTTCTTCTGACTTCATGCTGATCTTTATGAGATATTGTTTGAAAGCAAAATAATGCACTCCAAAAGCTACTAAACAGAGCAATAGGTCTTATATTCAGTAGCATGCTATTTAAAGGGTCATATTTCTAGTCATGGGAAACTCCACAGGATTTCCCTCACTCAGCATCTTTCAGATCTGAATTATTTGGGAGCAATCCAGGAAAACTTTGAAAAGGCAAGCTAAGATTAGACTCTGTGGGGTATATTCTTTTCCACCTAGTAGGCACATCAGCAGACTTAGGTACCTGAGTGAGATTCTGTTCCATGGTGATCAAATTTGTGAAAAACTTAACACAGAAAGTGGGTCGGTCCTTCTCCTCAATGCTGTTTTTTTTGTGACTCAGACTTAATGTTCAGATGACAGTGTGTTACAAAAGAAAGATGAATTAAAGGATTTTCAGAGGCTTGAACTGGGTTAAATAAAATCACATTTAGGCACCTAAGTCCAATGAAACATTTCATAGTTGAAATAAAATCTGGCCCAAGGTTTTCAAAATACAGATATCCCTTGAATAAGGGGTGGAATTTACACTTCCCTTCATGGGTCAGTCAAGGATTTTGAGAAGGGAAGGGTGCAGATGGTCTACTGCACACCATATAACACAGGACACATTTTTCTACAAGTAAAAAGAAACCAGAAGCTGTATTAAGATGCTAAGGTAGCAATGCTTTATCTTTTGGCCACTCTTAATATTACCCCATAACCTGACCATAGACATAACTGCTCATTGCACCCCAACACTTGTGTCCTTCCGACACTCCATTGTGGCCCCAAGGTACCATTCAATGCCCTTTATGAATTACTTCTTCCACTTCTAATGCCCTCTGGCTCCACTCTGTCCCCTGTTATCCCATATATCCTCCATGCTCAGCCCCACCCCATCGTGTCCCAAGCCCTACCTTCCTTCTCATGCTTCAGTGAGCCCTCCCCTTTCCCCCTGAGCAACCTAAACTCACAGCAGTTCCTCACATCCTCTGCCCTTCCCACACGTATCCACAATCCCTCTTGCTCCCAAACCTGCTCATATCCCATTTGATCCCTGTGGTCCCCATCACCCCTCTCAGCCCCAAATCACATATGCCAATTACATCTCTCACCCCCATAATGCCCCAGCTCATCCTGATACCACACCCCTCTACTAAACAGGCCCCCCTCCCTCTAAAATCCCCTTCATGCCTGTGAACCCCCGCTCAGGAGATCCTTCTTCTCAAAGCCCCTCCCAAACAGTTCCCTCTGCCCCTCACTGCCCCTGACCATGGAGCAGGAGGAGGCAGGTCTAACCAACCCCCTCATCCCTACAACCTCTCCTCCCCATAGCAGCAGCATAAGAGCATGGCAGGGTGCCCAGAATGACTGCTGCATACTGAGGGGAGGGAGGAGGAGGGAGACTTCCATTTGCCACTGCGATTAGAATTACATGACTGCAGTAAATGTCATTTTTTCACCTCCCCCCACCATTTCTGTTGGTGTCTGGGGCAGTTGCCCCTGTCACCCCATCCTAGTTACAATACTGGCTCATAGCATGCCCATAACTGGCCTCTACTGATCTCCAATCCCAAAATACAGAAACAAAGAGTTTGGGTTGAGTGATGACTCAATTCAGCCACTGGCAGTGCCCTTACCTGGGGCGCACAACCTCTCTAGATGTGCCTATACCTGGCTTTATGTTGCCTTAGTTGCACCACTGGTTCAGCTCTACACAGTATGCTGAAATTAATAACCCAGCAAAGGGTCACTACAGTATGTTACCTCTGTGTCTCATCTTGGCAAGTCCTTCCTGCATGTAACTGCTGTACCACTACACATCTCAGGAGGTCTGTAGTCCAACCCGCTGATCAAAGCAGGACCTTCCCCAACTAGAGCATCCCAGCCAAGGCTTTGTCTAGTCAGATCTTAAAAACCTCCGAGGATGGAGATTCCACAGCTTCTCTTCCAGTGTTTTACTACCCTCCTCCTGAGACAGTTCTTCCTCATATCTAACCTGAACTTTCCTTGCTGCAACTTGAGACCATTGCACCTTGTTCTGTCATCTGCCACCACTGAGAACAGTCCATCCTGTTTGGAACCACCATTCTGGTAGTTGAAGGCTGCTATTAAATCCCATCTCAGTCTTCTCTTCTCTAGACTAAATTAGCTCAGTTTTTGGACACTCTCCTCAGAAGCAGGGATCCTGATTTTCCCTGATAAAAAATCACAAATTATCTGATAACCCCCCCCAAATCCATGATTAAAATGAAAGGCCCCTCACCCCACTTCCTCCCCAGCCCTCTCCCAGCCCTACTTGTGCCCCTCACTCCCCCCCACAGTACCCTAGCCTTGCTCTTGCCCCTCATTCCCTAACCCCACAGCCCCCTGGCCCCTGCCAGCCCAGCAGAGAGGGCTCTCAGCTGCCAGAGCTATGAGGCCAGGGACCCAGGTCCTCAACTCCCTGACCCCTGCAGGAGGCAATGGCTGCTGCAGCAGAGTGGAGCCTGGCTCCCCCCCCTCCCCCCCGCCACTGCCTGCTGCAAACTTGGGTGGGTGGGAGGGGGCATCTCCCTGTGGCTGCACACACTCCTGGGGAGCAGAGGGGACCTGAGCCCTCCAGATCTGTGTGTGGGGTGGGGGTAGGCTGCCTGCTGCAGGCTTGGGCTTCCACCCTGTTGCCCTCCCCCAGGGCCTCCTCAGCCCAGTGTGTGCAACCTGGTGCTGCATGGCAGAGCAGGGCCACGCAGGAAGGCTGCTTGCCACTGTGAGCTCCACCCTGCCCTGGTGATGTGTCCCCTGTGTGTGCAGCAGCAGTGAGGGGCACAACCCCACACCTCCACTCCCCTGCTGCCATGCACACAAGGGACATGTCACCAGGGTAGCGCAGAGCTCCCAGTGGCAAGCAGCTTTCCTGTGTGGCCCTGCTCTGCCCTGCAGTGCCTGGTTGCACCTGCTGGGCTGCAGAGGCCCTGGAGGAGGGCAGCAGAATGAAAGCCCAAGCCTGCAGTGGGCAGCCCACCCTGCCACCACCTTGCATACAATCTGTGGGGCACGGGTCCCCCTCTACTCTCAGGAGTGCATGCAGCAGTGGGGAGCTGGCTCCACCCCCTGCCCCGTAGATGAGCCCCCCATGGCTCTGTCTCACTCCCCCCCGGGGCCCTGTGATTGCGTATTGCAGCCCCGAGCCCCATGCACCACCCAGCAGCGCAGCAGCCCCAGCCCTGCCCAACTCCCTCCCTCTGTTCCCTCCCCACCATTTACCTGAGGGAGCTGCTCTCCAGGCTGCCTGGCAGCAATGTACATCCAAGCAGGGTGCACCTTCACACAACCCCCCAACCCCAGATCTAGCCTGACTTTTCTTTTCAATGCATAAAAGCTGGCCCACAGTGATAACATATACAACCAAACTAAGCATGCTTAACATAGATGGGAATCAAAACTTTATTGTGTATTAAGTCAGGGCTATTTCTGTGCCTTGATACATAATATCTCTTATTTGTCACATATTGAAACAGATCACACTGAAGTCTGCATTTTACCAATTTGGACTTTAGAGGGTTTTCATTTAGTAAGAAAAAAAAATGTTTATTGAGTTCTTACCTCCATGTTGCATTTGCCCTCCCTGCAGGGCCTGGGACCATCTATACATTGTCCCAGAGTAAATATATTTATATAAGGGTAAAGGGTCAACATTTCAAAAGTAACAAGCCAAATATAATCTCCTGAAATTCATATTCAGACTCTTAAATGAGTGCTGAGTGCCCAGCAGCTCTCATTCAGACTGAAACTGCTGGGTACTCAATATGTTTTAAAAATCAGGTCATTTATTTAGAGGTTTAAGTATGGATTTTAGGAGCCTAACTTTAGGTTCCTATTTTTGAAAATCTTGGCCTAGTTATATCGGAAGCACTTCACTCACTACACAGTGACTAAGAAGGAAAAAAAAGATGATTAGTGCATCCTTGATACAAGTATTTCATTTATAAACTGGAATTTTCAAGTGTAAATCTCATTATCTGCTTATTTCAGATTTTGCCAAATATGTTTATTTAATTTTAATAGTGAAAACTGTGTTTTACTGTAAAAATGAAAGGAAAAGAGGGGGGAAAAAGAATGTATTTATTTGTACCCTTTGATCTCTG
>NW_005841842.1:1261515-1288710 GCF_000455745.1 Alligator sinensis | reverse complement strand
AGTTTGGGTCTTTTCTTCCTCCATAAGATGCAGGCACTATTCAACAGGGATTTGGGACTCTTTATTTTGCATAGCTGCACCTCACTGTCACTATTTGCCTGTGGTTTCATAAGCGTATTCTTATGGCAGACAATAAGAACTTGAGGTAAAGTTTTAGAGACTAAAAAACTCAAGGAACATAGCTAAAAGAATATAATAGTGTAGATATGTAATCAGTACAACTGATACACCAGGGAAAGAAAAAAACGTATCCCAAAAGAAGAAGACATGCAGTAAGTATGCATGCATGAGCATTTGCATGTAGCATATTGTATTGACAGTCATGTGCTTTGGATATCTAGCTTACAGGCTGAAATTTTCCAAGCCTGATCTCTGTATAAAGGTGAGCTTAGTTATGACGAAATGGAGGAGAGGATCGGTGAGTGGAAGAAATCTCCATTTTGAATGACTCCACTCTCAAAATATCTTGGGGTTAAAAGATGGAATTTCAGGGGAAAATATCCCTTACTATGAATCCCCACTGAATTGTTTGGTCTTTATTTTATGGCTTTATGAGCTGTTACAAATTAAGTTTCCTAAAAGAAAAGGTTTTATTTGGGGGTTTTAAAAAATATTCAGCAGTCTTAACAATCACATCCCATTCTGAAGGACAACATTGTTTGTTGTTCCATGGATGTGTGGTAAGTTAGCTACATTTTAAAGAAATGCACTTACGATTTGTGATAAATGAGCTGAGAGTCTCGTGGACCTTGCTTCATTCTCTGTATAACTTGTAAATATATATCTAAGCATAGCAAAACCAGTATACCAAAATATGCAATGCCACATGCATAAGCGTGTATTGTAAGACACAGCACTCCACAGGAGAGTGTGGGTACCCTTAGTGGAAAAACAGGTTCTGTATCTTATATAACCTGAAGCTGAATTTCATTCTAAAAGGTGAATTTCATTCATGTTGGATCTGAGCAATGATGCTTTACCCTGGTGGGCAAAGAAGCATTCTGCAATTCTTTCATAAGGAAAATGCCAGTTGAAGCTGCTCCGAAGAAAAAAGGGATCAGGCTTGGCTTTACCACATTTTAGGTTGACCCTGCAATTTTCTGGACCTCTTTCCAAGACAGATGAATTATTGCCTTTGAGAATAAAAGAGCTGATAGTGGGACCAATTCCAGGGGGAAAAAATCGTTTTTTGACAGAAATGGCTTTTGATTAAACAGAAATTTCCATGAACAAAAAAAGAAAAATATTTTCAGGAAGAGGTTACAGTTCTTGGGTTTTTTTATAACAACCTGAAACTATTTTTGGTTTGTTTGCTGACAGTGCAAAACATGAAGTTTTTGTTTTTAGTTTTAAGCCAACATCTTTTGTTATCATTGCTTTCTGGTGCCAAATTAGAAATATTTGGGGTTTGATTTATTCCACAAAACTTCGCATTCACTGAATTTTTTTTCAAATGGGAAAACAAATATGTTCCAGTCAATTGTAGGACAGTTTTCAATACATTTTTTTTTTTTTTGTCTAAGATGATGTTTAGTCATCTGGTTCTTCAACTTCCATACTCTACAGAAGGAAAGTGATGTATCCCACATTGTCTCACAGACACCTTTGTACACCTTCTGAAAGGAAACAAGTACAGCAGTTTCACAGCACAGTTTTGTGAGAAGAGCAGGATATACTAAGCAAGCATCCTAAAGATAGTGGCAGCAATCACTTCCCTTAACAGCAATTCCTTCAGGATTGGCAAAGTGTTAGGTGTATTTAGGGGAAAAATGAAGAGAGAGGAATACAACATTTAGCATAGAGGCCTGGAGTAATACCTTCCCTAAAGAGCAGCAAGGTCATTACTGTATTAATGTTCTTTTCCCCACAGATAATGTACTTAAAAATGCCTTCACTAAAAACAGTAATTTAATTCCCCTATTCTTCAGTTCCTCAGATCCCTGAAGAATGTAATTAGAGCAGCAGCTGACACCCCTTCTGCACAGAGAACCTGAAGGGTCATCATTGCTTAAGGAGAGAAATGAGCTTTCTTAGGAGGATGGTAGGCAAGGCCCTGGATTGGGACTCCCAGGGTGTGAGTCTTATTCTTGCCCTATGCTAAAGGTTTCTTTTGTGGCTTTGTAAAAGTGACTTTGTCACTCCATACCTTAGTTCTAAATTGTGAAAATGAGGATTGTGATGCATAGTTTTTCTATCATTGAGAAATGGTAATGTTTTCCTTCTTTTTCTGTCCTGCTCTTTAGTAGCAGAGGGCATCTCTGAGTTAATATAAGCCAAATATACAGACAGAATTTGGTCTGGTTCCTGTACCAGGTTCTGTACATATGAGTTCAATATGTTACATTCTCTATTCTTTTGGGGCACTGAGCACCTACAGCCAAGTCTCTCAAATTTTCACAAGAATACATCAAATTCTAGGGCCACTCACTTTGCATGACTTGAATTATAAAAATCACAGAGAACCACTTTTGGTGTTTTGGTTTGTAAGAAATATCATAGATGTCTGTATCATATATGGAGATCATAACACTCCATATAAAGTCTCCTTTGTGCATTTCTTGGTATTTAGCCAATACTTGCATCTTGATGCATAAAATAACCATGACAGGAGAAAAAAGGTACACATTTGTGTTTGTAAGTAAAAAAAAAAAAACCAGTAAAAAGTTGAACCTCTGTTATTGCTAGAGAGGTAGTTCCACATGTACTCTTAAGCATTCTATTACTTTTTCAGTCAATGAGTAAGTAAATCACTAGAAACATCACTTGGGTTACTAGATATTGATTTGCCTGCTAACTTAAGTCACAGTAAATGGACAGTGGCCTTGAGTTTGAAATCCAGGACTCTTTTTTTGCAGCACTTCCTCGATTCATGATCCAGTCCACAGCTCTTAGCATACTGTTGCAAAAACAGATCCGTAGAATGGAAATGCTAATATAGAGTAAAAAGTTAAGAGAAATATATTAAACTGAAGATTGGAAAAAAACCCTAAATGTAACTCCATAAGAGAGTCTTGTTACATATATTCTGTGTACGCCCAATATTGCAGACTTTGCTGAAGGAAAATTCCCACTGACATAGACCAAACCCTATAACGGCATGAAATTCAAAGTGCTTAATTTGAGAATCTGCTAAGTCCAAACTCCAAGGTCATAGATGACATTCCAAAGAAGAGTGTTACAGGGGCATTAGCAGAGAATCCATCCTCAGCAGCAGATTCTTTGTAATGTTTCCTAGTACTACTGTATATGTTGAATATGCTTCTTCACTCTTAAGAGTATTATGTTTCAAAACAAATCAAAGCTCTACATAGCATTGTTAAAGAAAGTAAGTTATTCACAGGAACTTCCCTGTGTTTTTCTGGCCTTCAGACTCTGGAGGTTGGGAAAAACACACTGTCCTTTCCAGCTGCATAACTATCTTGCTAGCGATTAATTACTTAGATACTTCTGAATAAATAGGATGTAAAGAAATACCTAACAAAAGCCTAATACATCTCCAATGATAGAGCCCTGTGCTATGTGTGAGATGAAATATCCTTTTCAATTTTTTTTTTGAAAGACAAGCAGATTATTCAAAATTATGGCAATCAGATACTGACAAAGAAGAAAAATAGTGATATGCTGAACAGAAACCACTTAAATGCTGTGTGCCTTGATAATATAATATTTCCACAACTGTTTCTGTTTAAAACTAATAAAAATAAACATAAAACATTCCCTTTTCCTCCTATCAAATTCATTACTTTGAGCGACAAAATGACAAAATGATTAGCTGTTAATAAGGCCCCGGTTTAAAAGATTGACTGACATTGCATTACTCATTTAATTTCCGCTTCTCCTAGGTTTTTTTTTTCTTCCTCCCAGCACAGAGGGAATTAATATTATCACATCAAAGGCCTCCCTTTAAATGGGGGAGAAAAATCATTTAAAAGGACACAGGCTGTGATTATTCAAACTAGGTTATTTGCACCTTGTATATTTAACGATATCATGGTACAACTTCATTTTGTTCAAATTGCTGTCAGTCACTAATAGAAGAAATTTGCTTCTGTTTTATCAGCACTATTGTGTTCAGTCAGATTTGTGAGTGTGGGGATTGGAGGGTGGGCATTAAATGTGGAATCTGATAAAAAGGATATGAACATGGAGGAAGTAATGCACCAAGTGAAGGGAGACTGATTGTAATTCCAATGTTCATAATGCAAATGTCTTTTTCTTTCTTCCTTCCTTTTTTCCTTCCTTCTTTTCTTTCATTCTTCCGTTCTTTCGTTCATTTGTTTGTTCTCTTCCTTCCTCCCTTTCTTAAAGGCACAGAGACACATGCAAAACCTAAAGTGCAAGCGTGGGCCTCCACGGAATATAAGATTTAACAATATGACTCTCTGTTGTGGTATTTTATTTCCTTTCACTTTGATCCCTGACAGACAAATTATACCAGGGATGATTTAACACCTAAAGATGTATGTCATATTCCATAAAATAGTTGTATCAGTGGGAAAAATTATGAGTGGCACAACCCTTGGCCTAGCAGCAGCCAATGATCTATCCGTATTTAGGTCTTGGCATATTGAATTATTCCCCTCTCTAACTGTAACTGAGTTAGGGCTTGCATGACAAACAGTCCACTTGTCAAATATTTATCCTTCCTCCTAAAAAAAAAATAAGGAAAAATTGACCAGGAGAAGGAGGGGGAATATAAGTGGTAAAAGACCAACCACAGCATGAAATATGAAACATAAATCACAGGGGTCAGAGAGAGCCAGGGAACTTGGTTACTAAGGCTCCAGATGGATTAAATAACCTGCATCCTGAGGGAGGGTGGGAAGGGGAGCAATAAAATAATAACAGAACAGAGTGCTTCTCTGTCAAAAGGTTTGAAGACAAGCCTTGTTAATTCAAAAACCAGCAAAGTTAAATTAGTCCATGTCCCTGTGAAAAGAAATGTTACATATTGTGAAGGAGAGATAAATTTTCACTCACTCTCTCCAATAGACTGGCCACTGACAGGTGACTGCTGTGAGTAGTTCATTAAAATGTCCAATTCATGGGAGATTTTCAAAATTTATAATGCTTCCTATGGACAGCAGGGTCAAGTTCAATGAGAAGGGAAAAGAGCAAAGTAACTAATGGAATTACTCACTAATTAGCTTCTAAATGAGTTAGCAATTTTTCTCAGCAAATATTATCTGGCTTTTAATGTCTCCATTTTTAAGCCACAAGACAGAAACAGAGGCCAGAGCTTACCTATAACAGCCCTACTTATCTTATCCTTTGGATGATGAGCATGTAAGTACAGTTCCTGGATATGATTTGCTCCATTGGGAGAAGAAGCAGGTCTTTAACAATTAGTGTGTTCTAGTCATGGCAGTTTTAATTTATCTGGAAGCCAAGAATATATATTAAAGCTTAATATTCATAGGCAGGACAGATAGCAATATATATTATTAAATTTGTTGGATATTTCCATTCATAAGAATCTGTCTGAATCTGTTAGGTTGATTATAAATGTTACCATACTTTTGATAGTTCAGGATGGAATTGTCTATGCCACAAGTATTCCTAAAACCAAATTTTGTGGGGAAATTTTAGCAAAAATGGTTCAGCTAGGGAAAAATATGTTGTTTGGCCTTTGATAAAAATGCCACTGAGCAGTTTGACTATCCCCAAGCTTTGAAGCAAGGAATGTAATACTGGCAGGAGGATGGTCTTTGTATCAGGGATGTGTCTTCTTTCTTTTTCTTGGAAATCCACCCAATTTTGGCCAAACTATAATTCTTAAAAAAAAAAAAAATCACAGCTTTCACATGCACAGCAGATACTTAGGCCTGACTCTAGTTCCACCTTTAGAAGAGAAAGTAGCACTTACACAGTTAAATTTAGCCATGTAAATGGTATTCCAGACCACTTATGTAGATTTCAGACCCCATTCTCTCTAAGAAGCTGCAACTCACAACAACAGAGGAGGAGAAGATGCCTTGGGTTCTGGCCCTTGCTCTCATTTGGCACTTAATGGCTTGAGATCAGCTGTACAGTCCTTCCCCACTGAGGTAGAGGCCAGAACTCAGGGCATCTTTTTCTAGCATATTGCTGCCACCTCACTGAGCCACATTCTTTCTGGCTTGCTTGCCTTCTGGCCTCTTATATCTTCCCCTCTTGGCTACCTAGTGGACCAGATTCAACAGAGATTGGACTGGGACCCCAAATTCCCAAGTCTCATAATTTCTCCACTGACAGCAAATATCTGTGAAACCTAGGGTCTAATTGCCCCCTCTATCTCTAATTCTGTTCAGCATAGAGGATGACAACCTGCAGTTGTCCTCATTTACTCCATGAGCTTAAGTGTCATGTCTGTGTGGTAGATCTGAAGGTTTCAGTTTGACTGATAACCTGGGTGGATGTCAGCATGAGACCATATGATGGCATTGTTATTTTTTTTTCAGTTTGCTTTCTTAAGAAACCAGGACATCTCTCAGATGAGCTGGAATCTGTCTGTACAGCTTGTGAATTCCAGCTGAGATTATAAAATTGTTAGTACAAAAATTGCTGTATCGTAGAATGTTGCTGTCTGTGTGTAACCACTATTACCTGCTAGACAAGGGGTAATGGTGTTATGACTCAACAATGGCCAACTTGCAGTGCAACAGTTAGGGACTATGTGGTTACTCAAGTTGAGAGAAGGTACTTCTTTCTCTTCTCTGAGGTAGGTCAATGTAGAAAACAGAAATGTTTAATCAATTAGACAAAAAGAGAATTGACAAAGGATGGCTTTTAAAAGGATTCACAGGAGGATGGAAGACTGGAAGAAACACACCTGGGCCAGGTGAGAAGAAGAAATGGATAAAAAAAAATTATGGTAAGGATACATTTAGAAATGCTTAGAAAGACTCTGTGTCTTTCTGGGTCTTTTTGCTCACACCTGCACATGAAACCTGAAGAGTTAAACTGTAAACCAAAAATTCAAACCTGCAGTGACACTCTGGTAAAGCATGTGCTTAAGCCACAAGGAAAGTCTGAGGAGCACTGAGGAAGAGGAGAAATCTGTCTCATTCAGTGTATAGAAGATATCTGTTGTGAGGATGGCAAAGAAGAACTCTAAAGTGAAGGCATCTCCTGCCTGTAGGACATGCATGGAAAAGGTGCAGGCTTCAAATATGTGAGGAGCTGCCATAAAGAAGGAGGAAAACTTGTATCTCTTGCTGCAGAGAGCAGAACATGGAACAATGGCTTGAAGTTGCAGCAAAGTAGGTTTAGATTGGATATCAGGAAAAACTTTATCACAATGGGGCAGTGCAATAAACTGCATAGAGAAGCTGTGGAATGTCCATCCTTGAAGGTGTTCAAGAAGAGGTTGGATAAGCATTGGTCAGGGATGATATAGGGGTAGTTAAGCCTATGCTTTACTATGGGTATTTCCCATACTTCTGGCTTTGCTGGTTGCCACGTGGGATTGGAAAGGATTTTTTCCCCTCCTATTGCTACACATATTGGGGCAAAGAGGGGGGAAGCATTGGGTGTTGGCTGTAGCCAAGGCCAGGGATTTTGATTGAGATATGCCAATGCTCATTGGCGACACATAAGAGGTGTGCGCTGGTGCACGTGCACCCCCTGAGATTGGCCGCTGCCACTGCTGGCAGTGTCTGTAAGCGGTCGCTGATTGCCACCCTGTGCTCACCACACCCCCTTCCCCCCTCCGCTGCTGAGATTGCTGGGGCCACCTGTGGGTGGTCCCTGCTTGGCCCACCCTCGCCACTGACATCGCCACGGCCACCTGCAGGCAGTCCCTGCTCGCTGCCGCCACACCCCTGCCACTGCCGCCACTGCTTACGGGTGGTCGCCATACTCCCCCTCCCCGCTCCCCAGCCTCAGGAGCCACGAGGCATTCATGCCAATGCTGCTCTTCAAATGTAAATCTCTGCTCAGAGTCACTCCAATCACTATATTTGGGGTCAGAGAGGAATTTTAATCTATGGTCAGATTGGGCGCTTGTACACATGATGGGGTTTTAGTCCTTAGGGTTGCATTCTATGCTCCCTAAATTGAAATGGTGAGTTTTTAATTCAAATGGTGGGTTTTATTTTTCCATTGCTGTATGTTATTGTCTTGGCAGCCGCAGGTGTATGCTGAAGGCAGAAGGGGTGAGGGACCCGGTCCTTTTTTTTTTGGTGGAGCCTGCCTGCCTCTCCCATGGCTGGGGGCCATTAATCCATGACATTAACCTGTTAGCTCACCCCAAAGCTGCAGAAGAGGTGCGTTGGCTCTGCAAAAAAAAAGGATTGGGCCCCTCACTACATCTGCTTTTGGCAGGCTCCTGCAGCTAGCAGGATGCCTAGGGCCATCTGGGAAGGGGCTGGCTTGCCCCTGGGCCATTGTGGGGAGGCAGCAGGAGGGCAACTGGATGGGTTAATAGCCAGAGAAGGCTGCAGGGATGGTGCATGGGGTGCAGGGCCACCCAGGAGGGCTGCTAGCTTCCTCGACTCGGCCTAGGCTTCCAGCACCCGTGCACCATCCCTGCCACCTTCTCCAGCCGCCAGCATACCCAGCTACCCTCCTGCCACCTCCCCATAGGGCCTGAGGGGCAAGCCAGCCCATTCCCAGGCAGCCTCAGGCATCCTGCTAGCCACAGGAACTTGTTGAAGGCAGAAGTGGCAAGGGTCCCAATCCTTTTTTTTTAAGGAGCCTGCCCACCTCTCCCACAGACAGGGGGTGAAGTTACTAATGGCTGCAATGTTCCAAGGTGTAATGTTGCAAACTAAACTACATCAGAATATAGTTTAGTTTGCAATAATGCAAACTCATTTAACACCCCCCCAACTTGTGTACATGTTATGTGTGATGCCATTAAGGCACACAAAGGGACATTTTCATCATGTGTATATCATGACATCATCACGATTACAAGCGCCCATCAGTACAGACTGTGAGGGGTTTTGTCATCCTTTGTGGCTGGGGATGTGGCCCTCTTCCCTGGATCTCTTGAGCATATTTTAACAACCCTTACAGAAGCAGCACACTGGCTACCAATGTCCCCCTGTGTTACCTGTAGCACATTAGGGTGTTATGCCTTATGGTTGTGTCAGGATTGACTGTGTAAATTTACTAATAGGCTAAACAATGGAGTTGTATAGGGATGATCCTGCCTTTGTCTGGGGGTTGGATTAGATGGTCTCTGAAGGTCCCTTCTAGCCCTACTTTTCAATGATTCTATGATCTGTTGCAGAGCTTAGTATGTGTACTGTGAATGAAGAAGTGAGATTACAGGAAGAGAAAGAATGGTCTTGTTGATAAGGCAGTCATCTTCTGCCTACAGAACAGATTTCTATCCCTTTTTCTACCACTGAACTTCTGGGGGAACAGACTATGGAGGTTTTTATTATTTCAGGGTTCAATGCCCTTCAGTAGCAATAATGTTGCATGCCACACTTTCCCTGACTAGTTTGTACACAGGGAAATAAGGAGTTAATTGTGTTTGAAGACATACCTGGGGGAACCAGGAATGCTCTATTAGTAGGGAACAGGCCATCAACAGAACAATGAACCAATTTGTATAGCACCCCTGGCTTCAGGCTTCAGCCCCTGAAGTCTCCTTGCTGTTTCTAGTGCCAAGGAGAGGCGTCAAAGCTCCAGTTTAAAGAGACTATCTGGAAAAGCAGAGACTCCAAGAAACAAAAGGGAGGAGAGGAACCTGAAAGTTTTTGGAGAAAAGAGCTGGGGCTTTTCTCTGACAGGACCCTGCCTACTGTACTGTTGTTGACCAATCAAAATTGTTTTGTTTAAGAGCTGTGTGCTTCACTGTATGTGACTTTGAGCTTAATACATCCCCTTGAAGAGGTAAAGTTCCTCTAAGCTAAGTCTGAAGTTATCTCTCTGAGGACACCACAGATAAATGTGGGGAAGGAGGTCAAGGTCCAAAAGTTGGGTCTTGGAGTCCAAGAAGCCAGAGGCTCACCTCTCTAGAAACTATGCCTGGGTTGACTTCAGGGAGTACTCCAAGAAACTGCATACTGCTAATTGGTCCCAGTCAATTGCTCCTCAGAAGAATCCATGACACTGGGCAAGTTACTTACATTTGTAATAGGTGGTACTTGATTGCATACTGTTGCATTCTGAGTCCCTTGACATGAGATTCTGGGATCTGATTTGTTGTGAACTGTGTTAAGAACTCCCAGCTGCAGTGGAAGTCAATGGTACCAGTGCTTTGACCATGTAAAGTGCAATATTATAATACCAATGTCTCAAAAAATATTGGGCCTAGGCATTTCACATTAAGCATCCAAAATCAGAGGATACTTTTAGCCTTATTCTCGCTGTCCCTTCATCAGCTCTGCAATCGTATATAGGATATGACATACTCCACTCACCTGCCAGGGGTATAGTAAAGATGATGTCTTGTTTTGGCTTTCCACAGAATATCTGACTGTAATCAAACTCAGTATAAGAAAAGCTGAGTTCCTCTTCAGAAATGGATGCATTTCAAAAGATTCACCTTTGTAACATATAACAAAAACTACAATACTGTAATAAATAATTATTGACATAATGCTGTATTAGTATTTCATTACAACTTAATGAAGTGTGCATTTGAGCATACTTCAGATTACTCATTTACCTCTCTCAAGGGTCCTGGCCCAACACAGTACTCCAGCAGGTACTTAACTTAAATCATGTGGGTATTCCCACTGACTTAAAATCAATAGTAGTTAAACACATGTGTTCATGCTTTTCTGCATCAGAGCCTAGCATCTGGCCTTCTGAAAACACTTAAGAACAGGCTTTTCACCCTTATCATTGTAAGCTATGAATTTATCCATGGTTTTAAATATTCACAAGGGAATCAGCAGATAGTCAAAAGAATGAGAAACTTTCAAAACTAATTGCCCTAATTTTTCGCTTCTTGTATCAACATCCACAGAAAGGGGCTATTTTAAATAAAACTCCTTAGAGTTTTCCTAAAACTGATTCCCCTAAAAGGTTCTAGTTGTCCTACCCCCTAAATAGGGAGAAGTCATGAGTCACTGCAGGTGACAGCAGGTATGACGGGAGCAGTGAAATAAGCTCCTTATCCAGCCATCTAGGAGTGAACTTTGCAGTGCAGAAATCCCTGAGGAGGTCAAACTGAAGTGCTGCTGAAGAGCAATGGTTGGATCCCAGGAATTTGGCTATGACATGGATGAACTCTGCCTGCCTTTTTTTGATCACTATCATGTTCATGTCATAAATCCAGAACCTATTTTCAAACATTTGGATGTCTTATGCAGGTTCCAGATATTGATATTGGTGCTATCCACAGCAACCAGGACTGGAGAAACTCCAGGACAGCCTCTCATTGGCCTGGGAAAATGTAATCAGGTGTAGGATGGGTAAGGACCTCCAGGAATTGGTCTGGGGTCCTGTAGCCCATGGCAGCTGATGTCAGTGGTCTGGGCATCCATCTTTGGGAGGACCCCAACATCTGAATGGCCCAGGCAGTGCTGACCTGTCCAGGACACAGAGGGTAGAATGGGTGTAGATTGAGACCTGCACGTTGTTCTGCAGCATGTCACAGAATTGTAGCAGAACACTGGGAATTAGCTGGTACTTTTGGATGCAGAGTCAGTTATTCAGGCCCTCATATGCTCACTGGGGCAGATATGCATGTAGCTCTGTCACACTGGTTGGGTCTGGGCTCAGAGCCCCTCTAGTCAGCACTTCACCATTGCAAGGCTGTAACTGTGACATGGAGCTACTTGTCCTTTTCTCTCTCCTATCAGCCAATGATAGGACTCCTGAGACTCCTACCTTGCTTCCTAACCCAGTGCTCAGCTACCCACAGTTTCCTGCAAGATTGCCTCTAAGCTTCCTGGGCTTCTAACTCTAGCTAGGTATGCCCTGTTCCCTGGTCCTGTGAGTCAACCCCAGCTGTCCCTAGCCTGTCCCTATGCCCTGCTAAGGCCCCTCTCAAATTGCCTGCAGCCCCTACTTCTCTGCCATGCTTCTCTTATGGCTGGCTTGTAGCTCCCACATGCAGCAGTATAACTAGGGCAGAGCAAGTAGGGCACCAGTCCAGGGCACCAATTTTGATCTCAGTTGTAGTAGCAGATATTCAGAGAAACCACAGTGAAGTCCTGTATTCTGCAAAGATAATGACACTGACCTGTTCCTTTACTAATAATACTGACAATATGAACAAACAACTGGTACAGACACTTAGGTGCACAGGTAGGTTTCAGCTGCTTACGTTATACACCAGCTCAGATGGCTATGGACACAGGGGATGACTGCCATAATTCACAAACATTTGGGGGTGGAGGGTTGTTTGTTCCTTTTTTTTCAAAACCTGTTTCTTGTTGTTATTATTGAATTATCAAGCTCTTATAGATAGTTGGGTAACATTTTGAAATTTAAGTTGAGAAATGTAGCATTTTATACAGTTTCTTTCAGGAACTCATAATAAGAAACTTTTGAGGATCGAGCCCCTCATGGTAATAGTGACAGAAGCCCCTAAATTGAAAAAGTGGGTTTTTAATCATCACAATTAAAAACCCACCATTTCAATTTAAAGGACTAGATGCCTGTCACGTGTACAAGTGACTTAGAAGATGTGTAAAGCTGATAGCAAAATTAAGGCTATACTGTTATTTAAAGATGTATGTATTTCAAGATATAGTGTTCTTCTTAGCAAATATAAAACAGAGAATAGCAGCTAACATAAAGAGGTCCACGAAAGCAGTGGTATAAATGGGAAAAAAAAATTAGTGAGATTCAATCCCACAGCTCATATCTTCTCATGTCCTTTGCAAATCATTACAATGCTGATGAGGTGTGTTCCCGTATGAAATATTCTTCTAGAATTCATTAAGCAGTCATATGCCTCTTCTGGATTTCTACTACATGCCTCAAGAAATTATAGAGTGAATAAACATACTCTCTATATTTCTTTAATTTCTTGGTGTAAATTCCAAAGAACTCAATTACATTTCTGCAAATTCCCATTTGTTTTGCCCTTAATAAATTGTAGCAGATTATACAGATTCCATTTCTCTAGCCAATGCTCTACCCAGGTGTCCATTGTACCACAAATCTCAGAAGCCACTTTAGCCCTGAAGTTATAATATACTTATAAATTATACCAGGTAATTTATTAACGTCATGTGGTGTACACTTAAATTGTTAGGGGAAGTAACATACCCTTCATGCTGAGTACACTGTTGCTTCATTTATAACTGCATTACCTCTCAACCATTTTTTTTTCTTTTTAGTTTTCCTACATGGCAAAACTGACCACCTCTGAGTAGTCAAATACAAATAAGTATATGAATTTTTACTTTTCAAGAATTGAAACTCACAATATTTCAAGGGCAGGGTACTCAAAAATGATTGTCTTGATTCTCTATAAAACAAACAAACTGACGGACTCAAAAGTTATATTGGGAAATGGTTGCAAAAAGGTAATTAGGGAAGGAAATGATAAATAAGGCTTAGCTTTATAGGTCTTCCCAGTCACTTATTTTATCTCTAGTCTGATGCTACAATAACACCATTCCTTCAGATTTCACAGTGAGAATTTAGTAAGTGGAAAATTCACCCATATTATATAATAGTAAATATTACAATGTATACAAGTGAAGGTTTATTATATAACTCTATCTGTAAAAACAACAGTTTGTACATTCTTTTTAGTTTAGTTTCCACTCATTTGGGGAAATTTGGTATCAAATTCACATAATGAAAATATGTTGCATTATACCAGAGTCTTCATTTGAATATCAGTTGACAGGGAGCTGGTTGGAGTAACAACCTCTATATCTGAAAGACTATATCTGGACCTTGCTTGTCAGGTTGCATGCTTGCCAATACTGATATATCAAAGAGGTCAGGTCAATAGTGCTGCAACACAAAGTGAGCAGAAGAGGTTCAAACAGAAGCTCTGAACCCTCCACTATTAACTGTCGGGAAAATGTGAAGTATATTTAAAAGGAGCAGACAGTTTGTTTGTTCATTTGGGATGATGTTTGCATAAAGATCACAGCATAAGTTTTGTTAATAAAACATATCTTATCAGTACTTAAATAGAAAATATTGGGTGCATCTACATGAGACATTTACTGCGGGGCTGACTAATTAGCGCTGCAGTAAAGTTTCAACATTTACAAATGTGGCCTTATTAGACCACAGGAAGCTAAGTAACAGTGGCATTCTTTAGCACACAGCAATGCACATGTAGATGCTGACAGAGCTGGCTGGGGTATGAAGGTGCTTCAGTGCTGGGCTACCTGCCAGCTAGCCCCACACTGGAGCAACTTTGTGCCCCAGCCAGCCCCTCTGCAGCACATGGAGCTGGGTTGGAGCAACCCTGGGCTGGCAGACTGATCCTCGGGGCCCCCTGCCAGCTGCAGTTGCTCTGACCTGGCTGAATGTGCACATGTAAATGTTCCTGGGAGCAATACACTTTGACACAATAAGTGCCGGAATTTATTGCTCCATGCTAATATCACATGTAGGTGCGCCCGTTAGGGAAGAAAGAGGAACATTTAAAAACTGGCAAATTCTTTTCCTGTCCCATGCCCCTATCATAGACAGTGGGCTGGAACGAAGTGGAGGTGATCAGAACTGGATGCTAAGCTCTCAGGCATTATCCCTGGGCAAATTTCCCCCTAGCTGGCACAAAGCTAGCTGTTTGAAGTCAAAACCAGGCCATGAACATGGGAAGATATAAGTACTGTTGAATCATCTGTTATGTGAAGGATACAGTTTGCAATCAATTTGCAACCATACTAAATTGCATAAGCTTTATTTAAGAGAATGTTAGGTCCATACGTTTTCATTTTTTTACTTATAAGTTTACAGCACTTAACAAGAGCAAAACCAAATAATGCTCTGGGACTCAGGAGAGCTGTTTCAGGTCTAGCTTTCTGCAGTGCTCCATGGTGTTTCCTCTCGAGGGGGAGGGGGTTCTGCATTGTTCTGCCTCTCCCCATTAGCCTTCATGTAGATATGCATTATATCTTCTTTATTTTTGTTTCTCTCTTGATCAAACCAAGACCCTTTGTGTTACATTAATCATTTTATGGCCAGGTCTACTTAAACAACCTCTGGACTTGACTTGGCAGACTCTTACCTTGGGAGCTTTCCATTTTTTGTGTGACATTCTCTCACTTCTCCTTGTTTTGCAGCACATACCAGGGGCCCTTTAAAAAAAACTGCCAGTCATGCAACCCTAGAGTTTAGGTACACTTCTTGCTATGAGCACCCGAGCATCATGGGAGTCCAGCTTAACAACTTATTAAAACAAGTACAGGCACTTGTGCATTTTAGAAGGCAATTCAGTTTATGCAACCCGTAATCATTGTCTATCCAAGCTATAAATAAAAGAGGTGAGGAGACAGGACCAGCAGCAACATTGTTCTTTGTTTTTTGGTCAGACCAAGAGACAGGAACAAAGAGAGATCTGTAGTGTCATGAAGGGAGGGAAGAGGCAATTGGGGCAGCAGCCCTGGGCACCAGCTTGGGAAAGAGGGAGACAGAAAAAAATCAGTTCCCACAGCTGTTGGCCAGCCATCACTACCACCAGCCCAGATGCTGCTGCTGCCTCAGTTCTGCTTCATCAGTACCCAGGGTGCAGAACTGGCCTGTTAAACCACTGAGAGAAATAACACCACATGCCTAATTGAGTCACCTGGAAATTCCTTCAGATGGTAGGTGCTTAATATTAGGCTTTGCCCTAGCTAACATTACTCACAAACTGAGATCATTTCAATTTGGCCATGAGGACTTGATCAGGGCCACAGAGTAAATCAGTGGCACAGCTGGAGACCAATTTGAGGTCTGTTAGAGCAGCAGACTGCCCTGCACACATTGATGACAACTGGGATTGCTTAGACTTCACATACATTCTAGTACGTGATGTTCCCACTGAGAGCCACAGTTGTATTTATCTGTTATTGATTTACACAGTATTTTCTGGTGCTAATATCCAACACCACTCTGAGGTGCAGAGAACTGCATGGCTGCTTGTTAGACTGCTGCCAGTGAAAGGGTATGAATACAAGTAAATACCCTGGAAGATTAGGATTTAGGTAAAGTGATTAAAACTGAAAGTCCGATGTGAAGACCCTGGGCTCAAATCACAGCAGAGCCTGCCCACCCCTGAAATAATGGTTCATCTCCCTCTGCCAAGAAATTAACTGGCTTAAGTAACCACAAAACGACCATAAACAATGAATCCCTAAGAATGATTTTTTATTCAAGGACACGATCGTATCACAATGGATCTTTGATATACTCTATCAAACTATAAAACAATTTACACTGTGAAGTACAGGTGATTTTGGGTGGCCTAGCTTTTGAAATAGTCCTCATAAAACTTTTCTGTTTAAAACAAGGGCAACAAAGCCCTACAAAGAACTTTGTCCTTTCAAAATGAACATTCACGTGTGCTGAGCCTGATACATTTTTACTACTATTAAGAGAGCTGCCCTTAGATCATTGTTCAACATGCTTAGTCAGAAAAAAACCTGACAGTGTGCAGTGTGCATCTATTTTTATTGAGTGCCCCTTAACAGAAAGTTGACAAGTTCCACACAGGAGGTTTCTGAACCTGTGATTACCACTCCCACCCATCTCTTCCTTTTTCAACGAGAGGAACATTCTCTTTGTTACAAGGAGAAAAAAAAATGGCAACCTATTTTTTCCTTCCCCCTTGGTTTTTCTGTTAAGGTCAACACTGCTTCAGAGTCCACCTATCGCTTCTAATCCAGTTGTTTCCAATATTCATTATATAATTTTCTAGCACAAAAAAAATATCACCTTCTTTGACTCTATCTGTGAGTCCTACTGCTCATCATGAAGAAATTCTGAGCTGTTGAATGATGATAGATTATTCTAAATAAAAAAAAAAAGTGCCTGCAACAACAACAAAATAAAAAAAAGAAGTGGAGAAGAAGGTTTCTGAAGAATGTGAGAAAGATAAATAGGACTGATACTTTGTTTCATTGTCAGTAGCACTCTGGGGTTATTTGAAGCACTTATTTATGCACTGTAAGCAGAACAATACTGTAGAAGAAATGATTAAATACCAGCTCTCCGAGCAATAGACATCTCATTGTGGCAGGCCTAGACTCACCACTGGGTGGTTTTGATAAAGGCAATATGAGTTGATAACTGATACAGTTTGCCAGGGAGTCATCTGGGGATGCTGACAGCTACTATGCTTTAATAAAATCATTAGAATGTAAATGTTTTTATTGCGAAATAAAGAGCCTCCAGCAAAGTTGACACTATCGCTGCTCCCTCCACTGAATGAAAGTACCGATTAGCATTCAAATGATATAATGATAGTCTGGTTATCTTTATTAAAATTTTTCAAATCGAGTCTTCATTTTGCATGATTGAGTTTTAAACAAATGCAATATTCAGTAGGCTGGTGAGCCAGTCTGAACACTCTTGAAATAATTAAAGTATGCCTTTTATTTTTTTAACATGTGTTTCATAAGCAATGAATTGGATTTGCTATTTTAATATGACAATATCTAGTTAGCTTTGCATAAAATAGGGATGTTATAGCATAATTATTGAAAATGTACAACTTTTAAACATATGTTTCATAAAGCTGAATTCAATTTTCTGAAATGTGACAATGCCAGTCAGCTACTGAAATGTAATCAAATGATGACTTGATTGTTTAGGTTAATTTCACGTAAGAGCTTTACTGTATCATAATTGATGCTAAATAGTATATTTTACTGTATTCATCTTCCCAGGAGGAACTGCATTTATTTCCCATAAAGTATCTATCTCAACCGTTTTGTGCATCAGACTTCCTACTTGCAAGGAAATTAAACAGAAACATAACAAAATATTCCAGTCCTGGAACAGGTGCAATGGTTTCTTTAACCTAAACCTGCAGAGGCTCTAAAATAGGAAGAGGTTGAGTAAAAGTGCTGAGAAATCAATTTACTCATCCAAGTTCATAACATTGTCTTCCACAGTCAAATCAATCAATCAATCAATTGATAAACATCTAAAAGTCCTTCGGGACCCAGTTTTCTTTTCAGTACTTCCTTCAGTCTTCCTTGGTTAGAGCTAACCTTTTTCCTGGCTTAACCATCCCTATAAAGCATATTGTACTACAGGTACCAATAAATATGCACTATTGTTAGCAAGTATGCTTTGGCTAGTTCTTGGTTATAAAGAATCAAGAGAATCGATGATGACATAAATGTTCCTTAAAAATGTGTGCCTGAAATAACTGGGGTATTGATTCCAACTTGAGACAGCTTCTGAGCTGAATTGGTAAAAAATATCTGAATAGCTGGCAAACTGTTTATCTAGTCTTTAATAATAAAAAAAAGAGATTCACTCTTAGCTTTTTACGAGTGTCTGTTATTACAATAACTTTTTGATAAGATACCAAAAGTTGAAAAAAATTCTAAAGAATAGGATATTTCATTATTGCCTTTCACTGAAGGATTGCCAGTGAGTATTCTTTCTATAACCTAAACAGTGTCGGATGTTAATATTCCTTTTGAATCTTTGGTAGCAAGGCTAATATATATGTCTTTAACTAGCCAAATGATGGTGGCTATAGTAGTATCTACTGAAAGAATGTGTATTTATATTGTTTCCCCACAGTTTAGCATTTTGAGATTTACTTATTACAGTAGGGTGGAATTAGAGAAATTTGCAGCAGTTTACAAACGTCCGATTAAAATGGAAAGTTATCATTATCTGCACAAAGAGTCTTGGATTGTCACTTGTCTGACGTGTTAATCTATAATTTGTATGCATGAATAGCATGTAGATAAAAAGATCTTTTCAAAACATGGTATCAACTGTTACACATTTTACTGTATGTACTTGTGTACCACACACACTTCCCTCCAGATAATCAGCCTTCTAAAATTGGGGCATGTAACTTAACCAAGGAAGCTGATTTTTTTGCACTGTAATAGCTGCTGTGTAATGGCTGCTGTAGGCTTTGCTTCCCTCCCAGCCCAGGAGGGAAGGGCAGAGTGCACTCTTCAGGGTCATAGTTAGTTTTAACCCTGTTTGTCTACTGAAAAATAGAACTAAGTGTTTGAAGCTGCAGGTAGAGAAAGTGATGCTGAGGAGTCGGCTCTGCTCCTCCTGCCTGGGGCCAGCGTTCAGCCATGTTGAACCCATGCTATGGCAGTTAAGATGCTGGAAGAATTTTTTTTTTCTTTCTTCCTTCTGAAAAAAGGATGCATATAGTGAAGAGCGGCTGGTATGCATGTAAATATGGTATTTAGATTAAAATGACCATAAGTAAAAAGACTGATTATATCTAACCCACTGTCTAGTCGCCATCATTTTATGAAGCAGGTGAGCAGTGTGTGACACTTTGATAGTTCAGTCCTTGTGGGTCTGAAGCAAATTCAAGAAATGGTATGGGGAAAGGATCCTTGATTGGCTGTCAGGAGGGAAGTGGGAGGCCTACCTGAATCCCAAAGCCTTTTGTCAGACTGACAAGTCTCCTGAGAATGTGATTGGACCAGGTTATACAATAGCCCTAAAATGCTTAAAGTGAGCTGTAACTAAAGAACTCATTACCCACTAGACCTGTGAAATAGTTTCTTGATTTTATTGGACTTGCACAAATTCTCATGATAAAACAGTTAATTTTTAGCCATTGTAATAGCTTCCTAATGGGGTAGAACCAGGGTGTAATCCAGCAATACTTTCGCTTCCTGAGAGGTTTGTGTGTTGTTAGTGTGTTTTTGATAATAAAGTGATAAATTCTGACCAGTACTTCTATTGGTGTACAATCTGAGAGGGGAGAGGAAAGTACTCTTTTTGTCTTATTGTATCCTTGAGAAGACTTGGTGAGAACCCGTTTGAGGAATATAGGTCCTAGCACCTTCATGGATGTCTAGTGGGAAAAAGAAGAGTGTTGGAATAAAGGCAGAGACTATTCTCCATCTCTGCCTTAGTTATTCAAGGGACCTTTATCTGTCTTGCTGATGTGTATTGAGGACTCAGCAGCTGCAGAAGCCCTTGGTTCCAAAAGCCCTGTCCTGAAAGCATAGTAATTCCCAAAGCACAGTCAATCTGACCAATAATAATTTCTTGGTACAATGCTATGCTATACTTTCAGTACCAAAGTAGAAAGTCATAGTGCCCAATTTTGACATACTTACATCAGTTTGAGTCTGGATGCACAGGAGATGCGGGTTGGGTTAGCTCCATTGAACATAGCCTTTGTTCTTTTTCTGAGCAGTATCACTATATTTCTGCTTAGTAAAAGCCATAGGAAAGACAATCTCTAAGAAGACTTTACTTTGAGTATCCAAAACTACAGAAATATTTCTTCTCTATTCATATTTTCTTATTTTTTCTTTCTTTGTCCAAGGAATAGCTGGAAGGCTGAAATTATGCTCCTAAATTCCCTAAAATTATGATGTATGTACCAAAAGCTAAATCTCTAGGCCTGAACACTTACACAGGTAGGAAAAGGGATGGACCATTTTCTACTCAGGGTTGAAGCAAAACCACATATGCAAAAAGCAAGGAACACTAGAGTGTTGGAAATCTGAATCCAAACCAAATTAGAATTTCAGGATTGTTCTTGGCTAAACCATCCTATCTAAGTCTCTCTCCAACCAGCTATTAAACACTTCCCTTTGTTTGCAAGTGATACGCCTGTTAATACAACCAAGTATGCTGTTGTCTTTTTTGGCAACAAGAGCACACTATTGGTTCACATTCGGCTTATGGTTCACTGTAACCCCCAGATCCTTCTCTGCAGTGCTGCAGCCTAGCCACAAATTCCCCAGTCTACATTTTTGCATGCAGTTATTCTGTCCCAAGTGCAGAACATTGCAATTATCCTTGTTAAATCTCCTCTGACTGGTTGTGGACCATTTCTCCTGTCTATTCAGGTCATTCTGGATCATAACCCTACTCTCCAGGGTATCTGCAATGCCACCCAACTTGGTGTCATTTGCAAATTTGCTAAGCGTGCACTCATTCAAATCATTATTGAAGATATTAAACAATGCCAGAACCCTGGGGAACCCTACTTGGTACCTCCTTCACACTAGAAATTGAGCCATTGATAACTGCTTGTTGAGCACAATAATCCAACCAGTTACATATCCACATTATAGTACTTTGGTCTAGTCTGTATTTCCTTAGCTTGTTGAGAATGACATGAGAGACAGTGTCAAAGACTTGCTAAAGATTAAAGGACGAAGAAGGAAGCATCTAATCCTAGAAGATGGGAAAGAAAAAGGCACATCTAGATACTTTGTGCCTTGTTTTCAACAGAACCACTGAAACTTTTCTTTTTAGCATCCTGGAGATGCCATCATCCTCAAAGAAGAGTAGGGAGCAGCTCAGCCTGTGACTTTACTTCTCTTTGGCATCCAATTGAGGAGCCACCTGGGTATGCTGGAGGTAGTAAGCTGCACTGCCTTTAACAGTTGATGTGGTGCACACACTCCTGGGCATTGAAATGTGGGAGAAATATATTTCCTGAATCATGACTATCCTCTCCTAAAGCTAGCTATGGGGTAGGGCATCACCCCTCCAGTTGCAAGAGAGGCACAGTCTTGTCCAAACAAGTATGTTTGGAGCTCGAGACTACCAGTATTGCAAATCAGGTTTTTTTTAATTTTTAATTCCCCATAAACTCTAAGTAGAGTAAAAATGGACTAATGACAAGGAGGAAGATTCACCAGATTTTGCAAAAGTAGGGTGGCCTGTTTTAGTAAAAGCCATTCCAAAGTCAGATCAAGACTGCGTTAAGTGCATGTCAAAGTCATCTTTAGAACAGGTACTGCTAAATCAGTCAGAGGAAGCCTGCTACAAAGTAATTGTTTCCAAACAGTCCTTCTAAAGCTGGCTGAGGAGAGGAGAAATTCTGAATAATCATGTTTTCTCAGGTTTCCAAAAAAATATTTTTTAATTCCCTCTATTTTTTGGCTCAAAGAAATCAGGGTTCTCCTAAGAGGCAAATTATTTTTTATATAGGAACAGTCAGATAAAACCTTAACTGTATTGTAGAACAGGGATCTATTTGAAATATGCATAAGGTACTATTCATGAGATCTAACCTGTGGTGCCTAAGTCTGGTCTGTTCATCCAGTTACAACAAAATAACCAAGTGAAATAAGGGCCTTTCTACTTCTTTGTCTGCAGCCCAGATATTATATTACTGATTCAGAGAGGAAATATGCTGAGCAAGTGCCCTATATAGAGCTGAAAGAATCCCCAGGGTCAATTTATAAAATGGAATTTGGGTACAGTTAAAGAACCATAGAAGATGCTTACTTACTTTCTGACAGGGAAAATGCAATTTTGGTAAAAGCAGCCTGGCAATATCTGATATGTATAGATGAGCACAGCCCAAACTGCAATGGATAGAAACTGGACAGGGAAGAGTGAAGTCAGACATATGTTAAGTGCAGAGAAGTGTTTTTGTTTTGGGGTTTTTGTCAGGCCTATAACAACAACTAAAGATATAGAGAAGAAACAAGAGCATATTTACAGCTGCCTGGCATCATAATCACTTGGCTGTGCAACATGTTTATTCTTTATTCTTTTTCTCTGTGTGTGAGACAATAGTAGAGAAACAAATTTCTTTGGAAAAGAAGTGTGCTTTTGTATGTGCATATCCGTGTGGGCAGGTGATAAAGAGAAAGAACGGAAGAGAAGGGGCTGTTTCTGTTGGGGGGAGAAAGTCGGATGTCTGATGAACTTTTTGGGGACACTTGTTTTTGAAGTTCTGTGTAGACTGAGGGTACGTCTAGCCAGCAAATTCATGTGCATGTGGCTGGGTCAGAGATGTTCCACTTTTAACTGAACTGTGTCACTTGCTTGATCACAAGGACAATTACATTGTGTGTGCTGGTTGCATGGGTGGCAAAGAATGGGAGAGGGAGATATGAGAGTGTGTCTGAAAAAAAAATGACGTGGGAAGAGTATGGAGAGATGCAAATTGGGCATATTTGAGAGGAAAGTGTGATAGAGGGAGAAAGGAGAGGAACCGCAAATTCAGGGGAAGTCAGTAATGATCAGAAAATAAGGTAAAGGATAGAAGGGAAGACAAGGAAAGAAAGCTATTAATACACAACATAGACAATTCTATAGGTGGGGACTGATGAAAATAGAAAAGAAATAAGATATGCAGCAGAGAAAACAAAACAGTGAAGTGAGAAAGACAAGGAAGACTGAATATATCTAGAAAAGCTGTTCATTAATAGAAGGGTTAAATGTACAACAATTAAAAATTAAGAAGATTTCTGTAAAGGTCAATAGAAAATACCTAGGCAACAATTTGCCTAAAACCCAGCCTATGGTATCATTCTGCCTTAAGTATAGATTTGATTATCATCTCTACCCACAACACTCTCCCTTCAGACTTACAGGGAGAAGTCAGATACAACAAAAACCTCTTTTTTATTTTCATAGAAAAAAGTAAATAGAATTTCTAACATGGATTAGCATTGGCTGCTGAAAGTGCTTATTTGCAGCTGTGCAGAGCTGCATCTGGAAAACAGAGCTGGATTACTCATGTTTGAGGCTGCATCTGCCAGATGGTGGCCAGACTCAACCAATTAGCAGGCTCTCTCATCCTGTGCCTAGACTTGCTGTGTGTATATTTGTCACATCCTGGTAGCGTGACTTAAACCAGTACCTTTGTGGTGTAAAGGTAGCCACCTTATCAGGTGAGCTGAATCAAGGCTTTATAGTCTTGGTGCAGCTGGGAGCTGCTCATTGTTGTGGTTTGTCCCGCTGTTCAATTAAGGTTGCTGCTCCTCATCTGTTAGACTCGTTGATAATGAGGGTCCAGTCCTGTGTACCTTATTCTGGCATAACTGGCATTCCAGGGCAATGGGAGGTTTGTATGAATAATGAGTGTTGGACCTAAATATGTCTATAAGTGATTTTCTTCCTGGATAGAATAATGAAAAAAATGGAATATAAAAGGGGGAAAATATTGATTTTTTTATTATTATTTTAAAATATAGCTTCCTAACCAAATGCCAGGTTCCATCAAAGCTACATTAAGGCTCATTACCCTCAAAAAACAAAGCATACTCAGCTTCATAAGGATTTCCCAGTGTTTGCAGTCACAAACAGTACTAAAGGCAAAAATCAGTTTTATTATTTGTATTTGTGGTCCATGCTGTGTGTTGGGGGGGGGGGGGGGGGCCTCTAGACTGATCTGTGCTCAATATCTGGCAAGTCTGGTGGCATGGTTACAGCCACCTTTTAGACCACACCATAGGGGCAGCTGCCAGGGACTCTTTTAAGTACTCAAAGTAGGTAAGAATTCTCCTACCCTGGACATTGCTCCCTCCTCCTCCATCTGGTACTGCCACTGTCCCCAGCTGACCAGGGAGCAGGAGAAGTTCCAGAGCCCCTCCTGTCCTGCTTCAGCTACACAGGGAGCTGAGCTCCTCTGGGATCAGCAGCAGACATCTTTCCCCCTGCCTTATCCCCCCAGGTGTCTAGCCTCCTGTGAAATCCCTATTCACCCTTATATCTGTGTGAAACTCACAATCCTTAGTTCACTTTAGTTTCAAAACACTTTTTGGCTGCTCTTATTACCCCATGTTGGATGTACCATGGCAGAGTTTTGCTTTGATTTTGGAAGCAAATAAACCTGAAGTATGAAATGTATTATACTGGTGATTGTCATCAATACCAGCATCCCAACAAGTTGCATCACTAAACATTTTAACATTAGCAGGTTCTGCTGATTCCATTATAGGCAGGCAATCAGGCATAAAGTTTGATAAACCAGTCCAGATGACCTCCTTTAACATCTACTCATTTTAAAGACTTTTAATACAGCAACAATGATAGGAAGGGAATACAAATAAGTCATTCAAGGAAATTTAAAATCCAGTGACAGCAAAAAAATTTGATGAGGGGTTGTTCAAACTTTAGCTAGTTTTGCTGTTGCTGCTGTATTGACCTGGTTACAGTCTTGGCTGAGAAAATTTTGTCCAGCCTTTACTCCCATCTCCCTCTCTCTCATACTTTGGTCTTAAGTCTTTGTAGAAGCTCTCTACTTGGGATGAAGGAGTGCCTCTGTTAACATGCATTGCTACTTGGTTAAACAATTTTATTCAGAATAACAACCTTCAGAAGTCACATGAGAGCCAGGGAAACACTTCAGAAATATTTTAAAATGAAAAATAAAATTGCAAATAATGTCCTCTGCTGAACATAAATTAAACCTAAGCCTTTTTTAGGAATCAAAAATGTATTTAATGTCTATTACTACATTCTTTCTATAATAATGGCTTTGTTTAGCTAAAGTCAAACTAGGAATTCAAACAAGCCATAGACCATATTTAAACATGATTACTTAAACTTTGTGCATAACCTTCATATTTGGATAAACCAACCTGGTTGAGGGCTGGAGTTCAGCAGAAATTGTGTCTCTACTGATATCTTGCCACTCAATATCTTGCCTCTGTGAGGGACAGCATTTTATTTTCTGTCTAGGTACAACATAACTTGAGGTATGGCTGGTATGCATCCTGCCATGCTGTAGGAGAAATCTTAGGAGGAACTGGGTTTCGAGATGCCCCTTTAAGTTATATCTCTTTGCTTCTTTCCTGCATTGAGGTAGAGTAATTTTGCTGCTGGGATAACCCCAATTGATTATGAGTACCTGTGTTTGCCAGAGTGCCATTGCATTGCCCCTTCTCGCCTTCTTCCCAACTCCCACTAATGCTTTATGAAGAAGAGAAAGCACATTTACTCCTGCATGTCACATGCAAAATTCAGGTATCGTATCCACTGATATAAAATGGGGTGTCCTTCCTTTTTACTCTTTTCATCATATGTGCAATCCAAGTCACTTCCTAACTTCTCATGCAGCTTGATTATTGAGGTCCAGCTTTTGTGATCTTTGCTTGCATTGAACAGTACATTTCGCCTGGTATAATCCCATTGATTTCTTTGGGACTATTCATTGTGTAGTACCATGACATACACCAAACAGCTTTGCCTAAAAGTCAAATAGAGGGGACAAAAAAAGCAAGGGGCTACGGAGGAAGGAGACTAGGAGACAGGAAATCTGTTTTTTCTCAATGAAAGACATGACAGGCATTTCAGGAAAGTACCTCAAAAGCCTTATAAAGGGTTTGGGAGCCTTTCTTGTTTCACGTTTCTTCATGGAATAAAAAAGCATATCTGCTTCAACCAGATTTTCATAGGTACGTTTTGCAATACTGACTGAATTACCTGACCTGCGGTTGGTGAGTGAGGAAGGGTGATTTTTTTGGATCAGATGTTTTGGGCAGACTTCAGAAGTGACCACAACTGCTGTACACAAAGGACATAAATTGGTAGAAAAATACAGTGTAAAAGACCTCCTCATATTATGCTCAAGGGGACTCCAGGGACCAGCCAATCCATGCAAGAAGAATAGTGTGAGCGAGATGGGTCCCAGGAAGATTAATCACCACTCTGATGCAGATTTAGCGCATTAGGTGAAAAGATAAATGTGTAAAAAGCTGTGTCAAAACCCATGGTGTGGCCCACACGGTAATTCAGGGTCAGTAATTGAACTTCAGTCTAATTATCCTGGGGAGATAATATTAACTTATAGTTGAGTGTGAAAGAGAGAGTCCATAATTCATCACTCGATGGGGCTGCTCATTGCATTGTGTTATTGAAATATGATGGCTCCATTTTTATCCTGTCATAATGACAACTGATGTGCTTATTTTCTTTCTCTGTGCCTCCAGGGGATGATGAAATAGTAAGCAAACATTCTTTCTGGTGAAAGAGCAGCACTTTATCACACTGGCTTCAGCGCTAAAAAAGCACTTGCAGACTCAGAAACAATTTCCAGAACCAGCACCGACCACCTTGACTAGTGGTTTAGTTATGGACAGGCAAATCAACAAGCACTGATTTCTTTTTTTTTAATGAGTTACAATTTCTTCCTCTTCCAGGTATCAGTATTCTCTGTTTATTGTTCTCTTAAGTCTTCCCAAATTTTGCATTCCATTTGTAATTTCTTAGGAGACACACTTCTAGAGGAATATTGTTGTAAGACAAAGGTTATTCATACAATAGCGATGAATTCCAGGAAGCTACATATCAATTTTCCATAGTTGTTTTTTTCCTGGGTGTCTACCATTCATTTGTTTTGATTTCCAAGGAACTCCTACATAAGTGTGTGTGTATAAATATATATATATACACACAGAGAGACACAGAAAGAGAGAGGGA
>NW_005841842.1:1256927-1261351 GCF_000455745.1 Alligator sinensis | reverse complement strand
GAAAGAGTCTTGCCAACATGTTTCATAAGTATCAGGGATTGAATCAGACAATAGACAAACCCAGTTTAGTTCTAGCCATCACAACTTTTTGAAGATCCATCAAATTCAGACTAATTCAGTATTTTTGTTTAAGTGTATAAATCCGACTTTTTAAACTAGCATAGCTTTTTAGGATCAGAGCTAATTGGTCTTCAGTTATAAAAGAACTCATCATCAGCCTTTGACTTTGAACAGCCTATCCACTAACAATAATTTGCTCAGACTATGTGTGTCTCTCACTGGTAATGAAAAGCTAGAAAAAGTAACACACTTTAAATACCTTGGAGCAATGATCACAGGAGATGCTACATCAGAAAAGTAAAAACAAGAATACCTATTTCGACTGCACATCTAGCAAAGCTAAAGAACATTTGGACAAGCAGCTGCATCACAATGAAAACGTAACACCACTGACTACATTCTGTTGTCATTTCAACAACTCTCTATGGCTGTGACAACTGGACATTCACTAGGGCAGTGGAAAAGCAAACTGAGACCTTTACAATGTGGAGCTTCAGAAGGCTTCTATGCATACCCTATGCTGCACATAGAACAAACAAATCTGTGAAAGATTAAATCAGACAAGAAGTCAGCAAATATGAACTCTTATTTGAAATCACAGGAAGAAGAAAGATGCAGTGATTTGGACATGTAAGAAGAAGGCCCAGCACCCTTACCAAGACCATCTTGCAAGGTGATGTGAATGGATGAAGAAGAGGAAGACCTAGGACAAGGTGGACCACCAACATTAAGGACTGGATAGGGTTAAAATTTACTGATTATACAAGGATTGCAAAAGACTGGGAAGAGTGGAGGAAAGTTATCGCTGCATCAAAGGTGCCCCAATCACTCGATGAGGCCTTGGGACTGACTTGGCTTGACTTGACTTGATGTGTATATCAATGAACAATTGGCGTTTTGCAAACATTTTTTTTTCTAACTGGATAACTAAGGCATTTATCAGAATTTAGATTGTGGTAGATTTCCACTGCAGGCATAAATTGTTAGAACAGATCACATAAAAGAAGTCACAGGATACTGCTGATGTGTTTTTGGGTAGCTGATTCAATCCCATTTGATCAGATCAGATCAGTCAGCACAGAAATAGTGCAAAATAGTGCCCAGCCCAAAATGTCTGAATCTCTTTAGGGCTGAAGTGGGGAAGCTTTGAAGAGTATTACTCTGGATACTATTTTTGCAATAATTGACACCAGACATACAGGAGAGGGAGCAAGTAAAGGCAGCATAAGCAGCACTAGAACATATTATTTGGGGGACTGACTGGGCAGTGCGGAGAGTGCCCACCTGACCCTGACCCTCCCTCCCACAGGGTCATTCTGGGGCTGGCATGCACTGGTGAGGTGTGCATGGTGGTAGAGGGGCACATGAATGGCAGGGGTGTTGGGCGGTGACACTGAAACTGCTGTGGCCAGCCCAGATTGGGGAGCTAAGCACCATTAGCCCCAACCTTTCACCACCTTCATAAAGCAGTGAACATAGATGGAGTACACAGCAGAGATGCATGGGCTCAAGTTCAAGAAAAGACAAGTAAATGCCCTTGAATTAAAGAGAATATTTGTGTTGTCAGCAATATTGTTCAGGTGAGGAAATATTTAGTGATGATGATGTAAAAAAGAGATATTGTGTGAGATGATATAGACATACAGGGCATTTTGCCATGGCAAAACAGGTGGCCTTGATTAGAAATGGAGAGGCCAGGTCTATATAAGATTCAGACACAGCTGAGTATAGTAAATTGTTGTTTAATATAGAGATGTGGGAATGTTCAGTGGGATCTTAGTTGAGCTAATTATTTTTCATTATTCCTTGTATGGCAATTCCAGCAATAGCTCTTTGTCAAATGCAGACTCTAATGATGCAGAAGACTGCTTTTTCCTGAAAAGTGTTCAGTGCAGGTCTTTCTCTGGAAGTTAATGCTGAACTTCACAGTTCTGTTGTGTGATTAAGTCACAGTGACATGGCAAAATTATGAGCAAGTTCACAACAGCAAGGCATGGCCTTTAGGAAAGCTCCTAATGAAGTTTGATGAAGTGACAAAATTGACTGACCAAACAACATCTGTAAGAAAAGCTTAGATTTCTGAAATCTGCCCCACTGCAGGTCAAACCTGTGGGGAAACTTATTCTGCTTTGGTTCCATAGCTCTGGGTCCTGAGAAAGCACTAGTATCTGGAAGCTCACACAAGAAGATATGAAAATTGGCAAATAGGCCTACTGTGTGGTGCACATTGGAGAAATATAACTAACCTCACTGAAAAGAGAAAAAAATAAGGTGGAAATGTGTTCACTCACTATGTTTCCTCAAGTTCAACCTGCTCTTATTCTGATGTACAGAGAACTGGTGGAAATTATTTTGTGCTTTTTTCAATTGCAGGATTTTGAGAAAGGCAAAGTCATGGGCAGGCACCTGCACTGGGAAAAAAGTTTTCATGCTATTCTTCCTCTCCATTCCCATCTGCATTTTAGTACAAAGGCTAAAAATAAGAAATTCACAAATGAGAAGCAATAAAGTTTGACTCAGGCATTTGTAATTCTAGATGGGTAAATATTTGTAGTGTTTGAGGGTTGGGATTCATTCCTGGATTTTTTTTGTCCCAAATTGACACAGGATATCTTTTGTGCAGTCTTCAATAATTCTGAAGTCCTTACAGACACAAGACCACAAACTGTGTTTTCAATTAACTTCACTGGGAGAAGAGTTGAACCAAAGGGAGATAGCAATGTGACTAAAGAATATTAAGGGACCAAGACCTCATAACTTTTTTATTTCTGTTGGTATATTGTCCTGAATGTAATTGTTTGTTTATTCTCTTGGTTTATTACCTAATATAATAATAATGATGACAGCAATGTTGGTATCATTATTATTATTACTAATATCTAATATGATTTAATTACTTTGTATTTACAAGATTAAAAACTCTTTTATTTTAAAGGTAGAAATTGATCATAGAACAAAGATTGGGAAGACAAATCAGAGGGAATATTTAATCTGAAACATGGGAGAAAATTCTGTTTCACCTAGTAGACAAGTAGGGCGTGTCCAGACAAGTGCTCAGGTGCCTGTTGCAACATCTCAAACCAGTTTGAGATTCCGGAAGAGGCACACTGGGAACAAAAAACTGTTTCCCACACTGCATATTTGCAGTGCAGGCTCTAAATTTGATACCTGGAAATCCAGGTATTAAAAAAAAAAATCTCATGGAAAGAAAAGCGGTGCAGGACATGCTCCTGCAGCGTACCCTGAGGCAACCAGAGGCTGAGTCCTCTAGAGAGAGGAAGGCTGAAGCATGACCTGGGCCTGGGCACTGTCCCTGCTAAGTGTGGGGTGGGGGGACTGTGAGGTTTCATGGATATGTTGTGGGTGTGGGGTGGGTGGGTGTGTGGGGGTTAGGGGGTATGCGGGAGGTTGTGGGAGGATTTGTGGGCTTACTGGGTGAGTGTATGGAGTTTGTGGGGGGTCTGTGAATGTGGGGTTTCTGTCGGGGTTTTGAGGGGGGCTGCCACATGCCCACCACCCACCCCCTGTGGTGCACAGCCACTGGTGCTGGCAGCAGCAGCCAGCCAGGCCATGCCCACTGCAGCACAGCCCCATAGGGTACAGTGCCTCGTGACCCACTGTCTGTACATGGGGAAAGGGCCCAGCCTGACCCAGCCCAGCCTTACCTGTCCAACGAGCATGCCTTTGGACAGAACTGGGATGGCTTCTGCCACCAACTGGGCTAGTGGGTCAGGCCAGGGTGGGCCGGACCCATTTGCCACGTACAGACTGCATGTCAGGCAGTACTACACACTGTGGGGCTGTGCTGCAACAGGTACAGCAGTGCTGGCTGTTTCTGCCAGCACCAGGGACTGTAAGCCACAGGGGGCAGTGGGGCAGGTGTGTGGCACCCCACCCCTGAAGCCCCAACAAACCCCATACCTATTCACACACTCCACAGCCCCCCACATCCCATCACCCCCGCCCCACCTGCACACACCCCACATCCCCCACACACCCCACACACCCCCACACCCCACACACACACACACCCCCCACCACACCCCTTCCCAACACCCTCCTCCTGCAAACCCCACATCCCACCCCACATTTCAGACTCTGCATGCCCAGCTGCCAGACAGGATGAGACCTGCTGGCAGGAACTGTGGCTGCAAGGGCAGCTGTCTGCATGTCCTGGTTAGTGGGTCAGGAGGAACTCTGATTTTTCTATGATAAGAAAAAAAAACAAAGGCAAACACCAAAGTATACAGACATTTAGAATTATTTTTATTATAATGATAGGGGCATGGGTAGACTTCCAAAATGCTTTAAAATTATAAATATAACAATAAAACATTACCCAACTGATCTCCACCCCCTTCTCT
>NW_005841842.1:1246871-1256903 GCF_000455745.1 Alligator sinensis | reverse complement strand
ATATAGAGTGTGGTGTTTTGTTTTAATTGTGGAAGAAAATGGAGTTTTGGGTATTTTAAAGAGTGAGTTCTGGATTTTTTTATCATAGAATTTGCAATTTTTTAAAAGAGAACACCAGGATTCTTGCTAGTGAAGCAAGTGTCAGGACCCAGGCAGAGTATCTTGTCCAGTGCTGGCACTGGGGATCCAGCTGGAGGACAAATGAGGTTGCTGACCTCTTGGCCATTTGGGTCCAGGACGACATGCTTTGACAGTTCAAAGTAGGCCGCTACACTGAGCACATCTTCCAGGTGATAGCTGCCCAGATGGCAGGGTGGGGGCACACATGGCAGCAGCACCACACAAAGGCTAACTGTGTAGCCACAGCTCACTGGCAGCTGGCCCAGAGGTGCAGACAGCTCTACTGCAGCACCCATGCCACAGCCCAGGCAGCTGTGTGGTCCCCCTCTGGGTCTAGCAGGTGTGCAGCCATGGGGCTACAGGTCCAAGAGGGTGGATGCTGTTGCAGGTGGCAGCAGGCCACAGCCAGACAGCAGGCCCCTCTGTCAGACTGTTGCAGTGGGTATAGGGGGCAGGGGCCACTCTAGGTCAGGACTACTGCAGCAGTCCACCTGGCATGGGGGGCTAGTGTCACCATACATCAACTGGCTAGGCCTCAGAAGCTCCTGAGAGCAAGTAGCCCTGAGCTGCTCACCAGGGTACCTTTTTATACTGCTGAGCCAGCACAGGTGCTGTCCCACCTTTAGCTCCCCCAGCTGCAGATCTGGGAGGAACTGGGCAGGGTCCGTTTGCCCCAAGTGGCACAACTTGCCCCACACTAAACTGCATGTTCAGGCAGATGTGCTGAGGCACAAATCTCCAGCACAAATTTGTGCCACTGCTATTTAAGCTGCTGCAAGTGCATATGCCTGCCCCTATAGTGTAGTTCGTGACCAGCACTGAGTTACTGACTCACAAGTACAAGTGATTCTGTTACCTCTCTAAGCACATAAATACCACTGTTATAGGCATGGGGGGGGAGTGTCCAAATGAGCACGGCCATGTGGTATGTGGCACCATAAACATGTCTGCAGTGCCACATACCTCACAGTCAGGCATTTTTCACACTGCATGGGTATGCTGCTTGTGTGTGCGCTGCTCAAGTTTTTTTTTTTTTTTTTTTTTCCTGTGTGTTTTTTTTACTCCTGGATATCCAGGAGTCAAAACAATCTGCGTGGAAAAAACCTGGAGCAGCTCATGCATGGATAATGTGCTGAAAGGCAGAGCCGGGCCACCCAGATCCATGCTCTGGCTGCTGGCCCAGCTCCACATGGCGGGATCACCACAGCTGCAGCCCTGGCAGGCCCCCAGGCCCCCAGGTAAGGCTGTTGGGATCAGCACAGTAATGACTCCAGCCTCCCCTACCGCCCCTGGGGTAATCTGGTGCACATCAAAGTGCATGTGGCATAGGCATTCCTTGGGGACAGGTAGCTGCGGTACAAGGTGCACTGCTGCTACTTGTCCCTGAGGAACCAAATGTCCATGCTCATCTGGACACGGCCAGGGAGATGTCTGCATATCTCCAGAGGGTGATCCCATTCCTATAATGAATGCACTATATAATAAGTAATAGATTTGCTCTTACACGTTTGTAGGGTAACTCAGAGTTAGTTGCTGGCTGCACTTTGATCATCCACTTGGTAAAACAGAATTCTGTTCACGGAGTAGACAGAAACATGTACACAAAATTACATGAAGCACATGTCAGTGGAAAGAGAATTAACAAAGCAAGACTCAGAAAATGAGTTTTTGATATTTACCACAAGGTGAAAGCCCAGGCAGATCATATATCAGTGCTTATAATTCATGTA
This sequence comes from Alligator sinensis, assembly GCF_000455745.1. Taxonomy (NCBI): domain Eukaryota; kingdom Metazoa; phylum Chordata; order Crocodylia; family Alligatoridae; genus Alligator; species Alligator sinensis. The sequence continues at coordinate 1,255,053 of NW_005841842.1, read as the reverse complement.
ACCAGAGACTAAGTGCTATAGCATGATGACTAAGAAAACTATTTTCTGTTGGTCTAATATTTACTATGTGCATTCATTATTTAATATTTGATAAATCAAATAAAGCCTATATGCAAAAATATTTTATTACATAGCTGACATTTTTCAACACTTTATTAAATACATTTTCTATGTGTTTATAAGGAATATTTTTTTCAAATAGTCTAATGTTTTGGGAGTTGACTTGTATGTTTTTGTAAGGAAATTAAATTATTTTGAAAAAAACTGTTAGCCACTTTATGCAATACTTTATTGTACATGTATAAAACCATGAATTACATTTACAACTGTGTACTGACAACTGTATATCTATCAGTACATACAGCAGAACATTTTAACTCCCACAATCCATACTCTCATACTACTGGAGTAGCTAATTTTGAACTTGAGAAAATACAGTAGAAACAATGTAGATATATTTCCTCAAAGGTTTCCTGAGAACTCACTTCGTTAAATTACAAATCCAGATATAATGGAGCCTTTCTGAAGCATAAAATAATCACATGCAGCCTCATGTCAAATAAAAATGGTTAGTGTATTGAGTTAATTAAGCCACTGATCTGTACCAGCGGCTACGTTCATCATCCAAGGATCCTGCTGTCTTTTAGAATGAGAGGGACTCAGTGTGTATCATCTATCTCTGATCTTTCAGCAATCCTACAGTCAACACAAAAAATTGGAAATAAAAACATAGAACGTAGAAAAAGCAGTATTTTTTTTCTTTCTTCCCATAAACCTAAACACTTTTATCTTTTAAAAAATGGTTACATTTACATTTACTGACTCCTGTATACAAGGCATAATGTCAAGAAATCCTTTTGCTCTTTAATAAAACTTATCGTAATGTCTAAATGCTTGATTTATAGACAGGTCTGTTGTCACCTTGACTGCCTGAACCCTTTCATTTACTTTAAGAGTTCCAAGACAGGTCATGATATTTACACTAGGTCGGAATAATAATGTCACTAGGTTCACGTTCCCTGACAATAGTCTATTTATCTCATTTAAATAATGAACATGATTGGTTGAAATTGCAAACTGAAGCCATAGCACATAAAGGATAGTAAAAATAAACTGTGGACAATATTAAGCAAAAGATTGACATGAATCATGACCCACTAACTCCAGTTTGTCAGTCATTTATTTTTAATTTACCTTGATAAAAGAGTTTTGATAAAAAATCCCAATGATGATGAGAAATAAAATGAAAATACGTTTTCTAAGCATGTTCTGACAAAGGGATTATACTTCCCTCAAATGCTAGAAAATGAACTGTGCTGATCTGCTGCAGGGTTGTCAACTCTCCATAAATTTATGAATAGTCCATAACAAAAACTGAGCTAAAAATGCCTGTCTGTGAACTCTATAAAAAAATGAAACCATCCATAAAAAAGCTAAGAAACACTGAGCTTATTTGAAGATCCGTTATAGCTAGGGATGTCCTGAAATTGTGATTTCATGATTTTCATGGAAAATATTAAATCAGGCATTTCCTGCAAAAATCAGAGAAATCCAAGAAAAAAGGAGCCCCACAAAAAAAGTGGGGATCTGTGTAAAAATAAAAGGTTTTTCTCCCCCCTGCCCCACCCCATGCAACCGTTAAGATGGCTGTTGCCCCTACACCTGGCTGCTGATTGTGTGAGAATGCTGCTATCATGTAGCCTCTCAGCCCTGCAGATTGGGCAGATAAGGAAAAGCACAGCCCTGCTTTTTTTTTTCTCTAGTAAGTGGGTGCTGCGGAAGATGAGGGATGGGGCAGGGGGGCATGGGGCTAAGCCAGGGGCAGCACGGCTGGGCCATGGTGGGGAGAACAGAGCTGGGCTGATGGGAGCAAAGCCAGGCCAGGGCAGAGGGGGCAGTCGGACCCAGCCAAGGAGCAGCGGTAGTGGTAGCCCATGTGTCTACTGGCCACCCCAGCCAATTAGAGGCATGGAAGGGATGGCCACAATCTGCATGTGAAATTGAAGTCTGGGGCCACAGCAAGCCCATGACATTTGGCCTCAGGCTCCACAATTTGAGTACATACCTTTAGAATGAGGCTAGATTGAAGTATCAATGGACAGATTGAGCAGAGCAGCACCACCTGGTGTCTAAGCAGGAGCACAGATTGGTATCTTGCAGGGAACTGTCTGTCACCTCCTTCCTGCCTTCTGCCCCAGCCATAGGCTGCCACTACATCTCTCATCTGTTGCCTATCTATAACAGCTGCTCAGTGCTTACCACAATGGTATGTAGGCCCACACAGGCCGTGGCCAGGCAAGATAGAGCTGCAGGTCTGGGATGAAGCTGCAGGGTGGGGGGAAAAGTTAAAGGTGGTTGGTTGGAGCATCATGGTGTGGAGTGTAGCTGGGGTTATCAGGGTAGGAGTGAGTAGGGGACCACTTGGGAGTAGGCAGCGTGGTATAAAACTATTACAGAAGTCAAGCAGGGTTACCAACCCAAGATTTTTCTTTTTATTGATATTGTGCAAAGGTTTTACTGACAACTATACTTTTTTATTATGTTAGTATTAAACCCCTAAATCTGAACTCAGCCCTTATAACTGCTGTCCAGGGCCTGGTAGAAGCATTAAATTTACATTGTATAAACATATATCAGTAAAATTTGTGTCCATAAAAAAGTTTGGTTTTCAGTGGGCGCATCTACATGAGATGCTTTACTGCACAGTAGAACGGTTTATTGTACAGTAAGTATCCATGTCTATATGTGCAGACACTTACTGCGCAGTAAACTGCTCTACTTATGAGTAAACTTGCTACCTGCAAATGCAAGTAGCAAATTTACTCACGAGTAGTAACTGCACATTAATATACGTATAGATGCTGACTCCCAGTTAACCACACCACTAGGTGGCCTGCTTTAGGCTAGCCCCAGAGCCCCAGGGATAGGAGCCTCTCCTGCCCCAGGGCTCAGCCAGCTCTATGCCTGCTCCAGCCCCAGGCCCTTAAAAGTGCGCAGGGTTGCTGAGGCCCATGGGCACATGCTGGCAGCCTGTGGCCACTGCTGGCCACCACATGCCCCCGCACAGGCCTCAAAACAGCTTCAGCAGCCTACCCACACCCTAGTGCTGCTCCCTGGCACCACAGTGCTACACGGCTGCCAGGGCCACATTGTCCAGCTCTTCAGAGTGCTGCAAGCACCTGCCAGGCCTGACATCACCCGGGGCCACCTGCTTCTGGCCACCAGGGCTGGGGCCACCAGAGCCAGCTCCAGTTGGCCACAGACAACCCGTAGCAGCCTGTCTGGACCCTGCACCTGCTGCCTGGCAATGCCTTGCCACACGCCTGCCAGCCCCATACAATGCCCCTTTGCTGGGCACTGCAGGCAGCTGCCCAGGCCTGGCAACATTGGGACTACTGTGTGGTGGTCCAGCAAGGAATTACGGCAGCCACACTGGCATGCTCCCTGATGCCACACACTGCCTCTCAGGGCCCCAGCTTCTCCCAGGAGGAGACTGCAGACCTGATAGCACTGTGGGGCAAGGCTCAGAAGTTCAACCAATTTATGTAGGGTGGGTGCTCTAACACCCACATTCATGAGGGGCTGTCAGGCCATTTGCAGGAGCACGGGCACAACCAGTTGGATTGCCAGTGCCGCATAAAGGTCAAGGCCTTGCAGGCACAGTGGGTCACCATCACTGACCACAACCACTGGTTGGAGACTGCCCACAAGTCCATCTCTTTATGAGGAACCTGGATGATGTTATCATGTCCTGGGACCCTGGGTGCAGCCATGTTTTGTATTTGATCACAAGCAGCCTACCTGAGCAACCACTATGGCCTGGAACCTATGGTGATGCATCACTGAGGGAGGACCCCTCAGGCCACCAGGAGCCATACCACTGAGTTCCCCACCCTCAACATTACCCACCAGCTCTGGAAGCCTGGGTCAATGCCTGTTCTACCAGCTCTGCATCCTCAGCCCTACCCATATGGCCAGACCAGCCATGGCACTGCCAGCCACCAACAGCTCCAGCTCCTCCCCAGAGGAGGCCCCTGCCCAGGCAGGTCCACACCACACTCCTCTGACTCAGAACACTGCTAGGAGCCACACGCCCTTGCCACCAGTTGGGAATAACCCAAGCATCCAGGCACACAAGGCCTATGCATCTCGTAAGCCCTGCACTGCGAGGAGGGGCCCTCCCCATCCCAGCTCCTTCCCTGGCCCCTGCCCTGGCCCTTGCCACTTCCCTGGCATGTATGCACTGCCATGACCCCCAAGCTTTCCCCACACAGCATGCAAGGAGGCACAAAACAGGTTAAATCTTCATTAAGCAGCCTGTGGCCCCTCAGGTAGATGGGCACCAGCCTCTCACACGCTGAAGAATGCATCAATGCCAGCAGCAATGTCATTGCTTAGCTGTGGGGGGCAGGGACATGTAGCACAGCCACAGGTAGCTCTCCAGGGAGTGGTGGAGGTTTCAGGGCAGGGTGGGCTTGCCTACCACATCTTTGAAGCTCAAGGTCCCATGCCAAGTGCACAACCACACCCAGGACACTATGACCATCAACAGCAGCAGGGCATAGTGGGTCAAGCACCCCTCAGTCTATGCAAAAAGATCTTCCTGCTGCACCCAGAACCTTCACAATAGGGTCACACTTGGGGCACAAAACTGCCATGGGGGGCAGGGGAGGCTGGCCCTAAGATGCCTCCCCAGAGAGGTCCCCTGTGGGGAGGGTGGTGATGCCTACAGCTCTGCATCCCAGTCATCTGGAATCCCTATGCCCCCCAAGCCCAGGAGCCATGGGCTTGGCAGTAGCACAGGAGACAGGCTGGCATGCAGGAGGAGGAGGTGGGGGTGGCTTTGGAGCCATGGCAGCAGGTACTGTCAGGACCCAGGCCTATCCTGGCCTGGGAACGAGGCAGGGGAGGCACCCAGCTTCCCACCAGCCTCTGGGGAGTGAGTGGGGTGGGGGGCTTGCCCAGCAGCTGCCTGAATTAACATGGTCCATTGACACCCATGCATGTGACCCCTGATCTGATAGCCCCTGGTACACAACATCTTATCTAAAAAAATGTTGCAAACACTCACAAACAGTCCCCTAGATCTGCAGCTACACATGGGGGAGAGCCACCAGTTGGCAGGTGAGATGGCAGCTCAGGGTCACTGCACACCCCCAGTATCATGCTCACTGTGGACAGTTCTCCAAAAAGCACTTTATTCCACTCACAGAAACAGACCCCCCCTCCCTCCCCAGCAACAGAACCCTTCCCCACAGAACCCCTCCCTATCCATAGTCCTGGCCCCACTGGAAGCAGGTCCTCCTCCATACCTGTGTGGAGCCAGGGTGAGAGGCAGGACTGGGCCCAGGTGTGGGGCACTGAGTGGTGGGGGACCTGGGCTGGGGGCTGGGGTGGGGGCTCCTGGATGATGGAGGTGGCACTGCACCTCCACCCAGGCCCATGGCGGGGACTTGCTCCTGGGTGGCGAGTGGCTGTCAGGGGCCAGGTGAGGCTGTGGCTGGAGGTAGGGTAGTGGGCAACATGAAGGCAACCATCAGGGCCAGGAGAATGTCCAGCACCCAGAAGTGCTCCTCCATCACCTTCACTGCCCTGGACACCAGCATAGCCTGCCACTCTGAGGTCTTGATGTGGCATGTGTCCAGGGCCTTTAGTAAGGATGACTGGCTCTCTCACTCATTTAAATGAAACAAAACAAAACAAAAAAACATGTTGGAGAAGGAGAACTGATGCCCACATTTTTCCTAAAAGCCCAGTGGTTATAACACTTGCCCAATGATCTGGGTGTCCCACTGTGAGAGTTCCAACCCACCTGTCTTCTCCATTAGGATCATGTCCTAACAATGAATTTATAGGCTAGGCTACGTGTATTTTGGAGAGCGAGGAAGGGACCCTCCCTTCCGTTGAAGACCATGATATACTGAGGAAGAATAATACAAGATCCATTAAGCCACACGTAGAGCAATGAAAAGGAAGCATGGCTCTTTAGACAAGGGATGAGGGTAATCCCCAGGGAAGGATAGTGACTGCTCCCAACAGAAGCATAGCTGGACAGCTTCACTGAAGATACAGCCATGCAATGCCACAGAGCTAATTTTTGCACTCCATTCTCACAAAGGCAGAACCCAGAGCTGCTACCCCAATCATGGCCTCCCTCACCAATTAATGCATTTGTATCTATGATTCTAATATAATATTAAGCAGTTCTAAGAGCAGGAAGTGAAAGAAATCTTAGGTGCTTACAGAATTTTTATGGCTTTCTTATTTGGACTTGTTAGAACTTAGGTGTTTAAATTCTTAAATTGATTAAAATGGCAATGCACCAGCAGCCACAAATCTCATTAAGTACCTAAATTCATTAGGGCTCCATTTCAGGTTGCAACATTCCTTAAACTTCATCCTAGGCCCCATGAACATGCTGAAAAGAAATTCACATGGAGGACTTAGGCACACCCCAGCCTCTGACTGACCAAACTTCATAGACATAGTGTATTTCTAAGAGGCACCAGCACTGGCTGTACGGAGATCCAAGACCCCTAAACAAGTCATTCTGCATTGTGCTCTTTAGGCACGAAGGTTATCAACAGTTAAGCAGGACAATGCTTAGGTGGAGGTGCATAATGAAACACTTTGGGCAGAATCCTATTTCACTTTACATGGCTAAATAATAATTTCAAAGCTGCATAACTTTAGGTTTTCAAACTTATGCCCAGGGAGCAGGAGACCCAGGCTTCAGGGCCCTGCAACTAGCAGGATCTGAACTTGCATCTCCTGCTCTCCAATAAAAGTGCTGTAAGACTATAGGTGCTGTAAAACCATAATGCACTGTAAAATCACATTGCCCACAGCCCTTTCTATCCCTCCTCCTGAAGCTGGTTCACTGAGCAATCAAAAGAAGGAGGTTAAGGGGCACCTGAAAACTGAGGTTCCTGCTATATGGATAAGTGCCCAGGGGTGGATCCAACCTGCCAAGTGATTTCATCTGGCACATGAAACCTACATATTGAGAGCATTTTGGGAGCAGTGGCATTATGCAATGTTCCATGACAGCCAGGTCGCACAAGCAATGGTGGCAATTCAGTGCCAGGGAGAAGTGGTGGTAGTGAGGGCAGCCAAGTTAAAAGCACCTGCCCTCCTCAAACTGATCTCATTATTTTGGTCTGATGCTCTGAAAAGGTTTCCAACCCCTTCTCTAGACTAGAGAGCTAAAAAAACCCAAACGAACAACAGAGCTCTGCCTCCATTGTTTTGGTTCTAATGAGTATTTCAGACATGTAGGGCAATTTTATTTCATTACAGGGTGAAACGGAACCTGAAACTATGCACAAGTGCTGAACTCCATTGCTGTGAGCCTGCCATTTAGGTATGTAAAATGAAACAGGATTCTACCCTTTGTATCCTAGACTAGGCATAATTAAGCACATCCTTTTCTGGATCTGCCCCTTTCTCCAGGTGTTGGCTATATTGTACCTTCAGACACAGATTGGAGCTTGCATTTGTGGAGAAGTTGCATTATGTCAGAATTAGTATGGTAATCAAGAGTCATGGAGTCAGGAGGACTGTGCTGGGGCCAGAGCCAAAAGGGTTCTACTCCATGACAGGGCATCAGGTTTTTTTTTCCTTCCTTCCTCCTGCTTTGGACGTTACGGACCAGGCTTGCTTGGAGTTGTGTGGGGCGATCCTGAGCATAAGACTCCCTGGCTTCCTATCTCCTTTTTTTTTCTGACTCCCACCTGTCTAAAGGTCTCTTGTTTCTGTTTATCTCCCTTTCTGATTCTTTTCTTGCATTTTCACAGTGTTTTTTCTTCTTTCCTCTGCTGTCTGTCCCCTCCCCCCTCACTTCCGGTTTCTTTGTCTGTGAGTTGCTAATTTACAGCTTTTTTCTTTACTGTTTCTTTTTATTTCTCGCTCTCTTTTTCACTTGTTTGTTGCAGGGAGTTATCTTTTTCTAAATCTTGCCTTCCAAGGGGTGCTCTTAATCCCCCCCCACACACTTTTTTTTTCTATTTTTCTGTTTGTGTTTTTTTTCCTAACCCTCATAAGCCCCCCCCCCCGACTCTTTTCACTCCACACCTTTCCCCCTCCCATTTAGTTTTTTATGGCCGCATTCCCAGACACTTATCTCTGTTGTTAATATACACAACTTTTTTTTCGTTCCTTTAGTTTTAGCTTTTGGGACTAA
>NW_005841842.1:1229907-1246840 GCF_000455745.1 Alligator sinensis | reverse complement strand
AGGAATGGCTGCTCCTACACCCAGCAGCAGGCATGGGGATGCCCCCTATGGGGTTCACATCCCTCCTTATGTCGGGGTTGAGGTCTGTGTAGGTGCCCTAGCTGGTCTCCTGGGACAGTGTAACATATGTTATGTGGGTCATGTTAACACGGTCCCAGTGATTTACCTGGGCACTTCCACCCTGGTCAACAGGGTGTGCACGGAGGGTCTGGACATCATGGGCGTACACTATCTTATCATGCCCCTAGATACCCAGGCTGATTTCTAACATGCCCCCACATGTGTCCAACCAGGAGCTGGCCAAGGGACTCGAATCCTATGGGGTTCCTATGAGTCTCTTTCGGTGACTGACTATCGGAAGCAAGGACCTGAAGCTGAAGCATGCCCTGTCTTTTTGAAGACAGGTTTTCATGCTCCTCTGGGAGGGCCTTTGGTCTCTGCCTCACTCCTTGAACCTCATGCTCGATGGGTGGTTTGTGATTTATTTTTCCTTGGGGGACAGCATGTTTTTCCAGTGTGGTAGCTCTTCCCACCTAGCAGCCCCGTGCCTGCATGGGAAAGCGGCCAGAACATCGGCAACTATAGCAGTGCTGATGGATGGCGCATCCAATTCTGGGACATAGGCCATGCCCAGTGGGGCCAGGAGCTCTTCCTGACCTCCTTTCACCCTCTGAAGGGGTGAGAGCACCATCCAGTAGAGGGGCTGGGGACTACTCCCCAGTCCTCTCCCCCACTAATTCCACCTATGGTGCCCACCCCCCTCGGTGCAGAGGCCCCACCAGGTGGAAGGGGTGATGTCTCTACTTGCCCTCTGCCTGCCCCAACTGCCCCAGCTGAGGTGGCTGGGGTGGCATTGACTTTGGTGCCAAGGCCCTGGTGGATGATGGGGCTCAGGCCTCTTCCTGGCCACCCTCCACCGTGGCCTTGTCTGAGGTGGCTGGCCCCAGGGAGGTGGGTTAGGAGTGTTCCGGCCCATCCCCTATGAAGTGGCTACCTGCCACTAAGAAGAAGGAGAACAAAGAGAGAAAGGTGAAGGGGGCTTCTCAGGACACCCTATCCCCACTGGGACCCTCCCTGGCTGGCACTGGGTGGGGCCCTGCTGGAGAGCCAGACCCCGCTGCAGCTGTCATGCCAGCAACCCTGTTGCACATGACCACAGACGGGGATGGCTTGGAGGTGGGGGAAGTGGTGGCAGGAGTCACCAACCCCTCGCCTGTCTCCCAGCTTCTGGAGTCAGATGGTAGTAAAGATGATACAGAGTGCCTCTTGTCACAGACCACTAAGATGCCCTGCTCCTAAAGAGGGGAAACTGCTAGGGAAGGAGCCCTAGCAGTGAGTAAGGAGCCCAGCTGTTGGTTGCCAGGACAATGGGAGCTAGCAAGCATCTCACACCTGCCAGCAGTTGGCTGACTGAAAGGGGCAGGGCCTGGCTCCCTTATAAACCCTAGGGGCTGAGGCCAGGCTGGCAGTTCCCTACCAGCAGCCAGGGAGGAAGGAGCTCTCCCTAAGCAAAGCTGAGAGGAGAGGCCTGACCGCAGGTACAGCCTGAGCCGGGTAAAGGATGAAGCATCTCTGGGGTGTTTGGAGTAATGTGGTTATAGCCGGGCGGCTTCAGTTTATGTTATAGCTGAGGGGCTTGCATTTTGTTTACTGTTTAATACTGGTGGTTTGGGTGAAGCTATTAGGGGTTGGAGGAGGTCTCATAGGGGACCCACAGCAGTGTGGGGACCCCAGCACCAGCAAGGGTGCAGCATTCAGGGTGCACTGACCCCAGCCCCAGAGAGGGGGGCAGTTGAGAAGCCCCAGAGAGGGGGCATTGGTGAGAAGCCCCAGTGCAGGTGTGGTGAGCCCCAGAGAGAGGGGGCAGCATTTTGGAGAAGCCCCAGAGAGAGGGGGCGGCATTGACGAGTGCCAGAGAAAGAGGGCGGCATTGATGAGTGCCAGAGAGAGGGCGGCACAGACGAGCACCAGAGAGGGTGCCGAGTGAGACCAGGGCCGCAGAGAGCCCGAGCACCAGAGGGCGCAGAGCCAGAAAGGGCAGCCCAGGGCCTAGAGAGGACAAGGGGCCACATTATAACAAGGCCATGAATGCCGAGTGAGACCAGGGCCGCAGAGAGCCCGAGCACCAGAGGGCGCAGAGCCAGAAAGGGCAGCCCAGGGCCTAGAGAGGACAAGGGGCCACATTATAACAAGGCCATGAATGAACAATGTCAATTCCATCTGCGAGGCTTGGGGCATGGTAAAGGAGTGGTTGGAGCCACGCATAGCCCATAAGGCTAGGGTGCCCCTGAAGCACCCATTGCAGAGAGGGACCCACTAGGGGTCCAGGAAGACATGGGGTCAGAGTGTACAGCTAACCGTGACCAAGAGGGCATCAAAGGCAGCCTACCAAATATATATTTTGTCATCAAAGACGTGGCAGGTGAGGATCAAAGGTGCCCATTGGGCCAGCTTGGCACAGTAAGAGGACCTTGGGGAGATCACGGCCATCCTCCAGGACCCCGCCCCGTGACACCTCTCTTCTGCAGGCCTGACCCAGGGGGCAGCAGAGGAGTCTGACCTCTTGGTTGCGTCCCAGTCTACTGGATTGGATGGGGAAGCTAGTGAGATGGAGATCCAGATTTCTCAGTGTGGGAAGTTGAAGGTTTTGTTATATGTACTATTGGATTGAGCAGGGTAGGAATAGTTTGTTTATAGAGGGCTTTGGTCTATATGACCATGTGGCCAGGTTTCCCAACCACATAATGGCATGTTAGACACAATGTGTAATACAGGAAAGGTGTCTGTCACGGTGTGATGTTATGAATTCAATGACATGGTGCTCTTGGTTTGATGGTGATTGGTTTGTCTTTGCTTTGTATATTGGACCTGGACCCTGGAGGGGTCAACTTTTTGTACCCCAAGCCCCTGAATAAAGTAGTTGAAAGTCAAAAGTCCTTCCTTCCTTCCATTATTTGTCTATTTGTTTACAGGTTAAAGACTGAGTTGGGAGAAGTTGTTGAGATGCTCCTCAGGAAGCAAACTTACCTGCTAATGTGAGCAGGCTGTCAACACACGTACAGGCTGCCAAACAGGAATTTCTGAGAGCTAGAAACACAATTAAACTTATTTTCTATACAGATTTCTGAACATGATTCTAATACTTCATTTGACAATATATTTATATTTGCAAAGCACTGGTTTATAGTAACAAGGGCCGGCACAAAAGTGCTATTACACTGGCTTGAGTCCTTACCTGGGACTTACCAAGTGAACAAGTTTTCCCATTTGCAAGCAGGGTTTCTTAAAGGGGGAAAAAGGAAAAATGTACAACCTTTAGGGAAAACCTTAAAAGTTAATAGCTCATCCTAACCAACTATTAACTATCACCATCAGAGATTTCTCTCAGTTCCACACAAGGTGAATTTGGTCTAGTGAGGTTAATGTAGTTACTAGCCCTGAACTTTTCCCTATCCTCTTGGGATGACACAGTTACCCCCTTAGAGAAGGGTGCTAATCCTGCACCAGAGGACTGTTTTGCTCAGTTACAAACAAATTAAGGCAAACTCTACCACCTACCTCAGCTGCTGGAAAGGGAAACTCACCCAGGTTTGCCTTCCATGGGCTACCATTTATGCTAGTCAAAGTGGAAGGTTCTAGGTAGAGGCCCACAACAGAATTTGGTGCCATTCCTTGCCACCAGAGGTTGTCACTGCTACCATTCTTTGCTGTTTTCATGCTGTGCCCAGCTTCTCTCACAAGCAGTGTCCTGGTGGCAGGGAAGCCTGGCTTAAGCCTGGGATGGAGGTAAGTGTTGCAGGGAAACTGGCACTGGAAGCTGGGATCAGACACAGTCCCAACCTTGCTCAGGCTGAGCCAAGCAGTGCAGCCCACTTTGTGGGGCAGGGAAAGCAGCACCAGACACTGCAGAAAGACAATGCAGCCCCAGCCCTGCCTGCACTGCACTGCACTGCTCCCTTCCCCTGCAGTGAGTTGAGGTGGGGCCTTTCCCTGCTGCCGGAACCATGGATCCAGTGTCTACAGCAGTACACGCTGCAGAACCCAGCACAGAGTGTTAAGGAGACTAATGTGACATTAATTGTTTTACGTTGCCTTTCACACCCAGTGTAACTGTGCAATAAGGCATCTACACACATCAAGCAGGTATCAAATTTACACCCAAGTCAGGGTGTGTCACCATAGTTACTGCATAATACAGGTGCATACATGTTAGCACCACCTGTATTGCATAGTAATTTTTAGGTTACTGCATAGTAACTTAGGTTACTCTGTAGTAACGGTGCACGTGTAGACATTCCCAGTGTCCTGCAGTGGCTCACCCATTTAGTCCTACTCACATATGCAGAACATCCCAGTGAAATTGGTCCAGAGATACCTTCTTCCTGCCCCGAAAACTACTATCAAGCCCTTGGCCTTCAGTGTGTTTGTGAGAAGCTGCTTGGGATGTCTGTTAAGTAACTTTAGTATGATTACATGGGCACATGAGCAGGGCATGCCTGAGAGTCTTTGCCAGAATCCCTTGGTAAGGATTTTGTATAGATATACCCAAAGTGTTATTTTGGAAGCTGTGTACACAGCAGGTGTCTCTCATCTCATTTTCCTAGTTTTTTGCTTAAATGCAAGAAGATTTTAAGGGCATTTACTTGAAATATTTGATGTTTTCTCTTCCTTGCTTCTTTTTAACTAGTAATAAAATGTTTTCTTCAGATAAGAATACAATAATTCCTTCAGAAATCAATGGAAATTACTCAGAGCTATTATCATGTTGACAGCACATGGCAAGATTAGTAGAATAGTTTCATTATGTTGATAACAGCCCTCTGCTGGCATTTGACTCCAATAGCCCTAAAAATAAATGCTCAGAAAAGTAGATCTACAACTGCTCTCAGTACTTGACAATTACTTTTTTTTTAAACTGAGCTTTTTTTATTGATTTGTAAATACATGTAAAAAGCATATGGAAACAATAGAAGGTTTTTGTTTATTTTACAATGGCTAAACAAGCACTATTTTTAATGTGCATGCAGATTTACTATTTGCTTCCCCATTGTTGCCAAATGTGATTTTTAATGGCTGAAATATTAATAATCAAACACTTCCTTTGGCTAAAAATATTCACTTACATGGGTTAATTAAACTGGGATATGGATCTGATTAAGATTTTGGACACACTGGGTGCATTTACACAAGACACTTTACTGCACAGCTGACTAAGTTGCTGCACAGTAGCGTCACCATCTACATGTGTGTGTGGCAATAAGGGCACAGTAGACTCATTTACTGCACTGCCAGATATTTCTGTCAGATTCTAGTGGTATCCAGCAGTGCAATAAATTAATGTGCTTAAATGCATGTGTAGATGGTGACGTCAGGATTAATTTACGCCAGCTCAAATTAAGCCAGAGTATATTCAATCACATTAATTGCATGTGTAGAAGCCCTCACCCCCACCCCAAGAAAGGAGCAAAATCACTTAAGGTTATTATTAGTATCCCAGAGCCAGGGATGATTCTATTACTGTATTGCTTATACATCAATTGAAACAAGATCAACTCATGTTCTTCCATTGTAGAAGCTAGAGCAAATCCACATCTCCCCTCTGAGGAGTGGCCTTAGGCTGCTAAGAGCAGGGACACTCTCCCTCTCTTATTGAAGCTGTGACACTGGGCAGAAAAAAAATCAAGATATAATAGTAGACTCAGATATGAGTGACCTTGGGTCAGACTCTATTTCCCCTTTATGCATCTATGTAGCAGTAACATTGTTACCTGGCTTTTAATCTATTTCCACATGTGATAGAATAGGATTGCACAGATATGCATGTACCTGTGCTCAGTAAAATAAAGGGGGAGCTAAGGCGGCGTGGATGCCAAGGCGTATGGTTGACAACCCAGAGGTTGCAAGTTTGAGGTCATAGCAGAAACATTGATAATATGGCCATCACATTCCAACAAATCTGCATTTTTTTTTCCAAATACCTTATCACAATGACACAAAAAAGGAAAGGAAGTAAAACAGAAAAGGATAACCATCCAACATTTAGCCCTAGTCATTAGGAAAGGAAGTGAGAGACTGAAGTTCAAGGTGCCCTTACCCAAAGGGCTTTAAACCTACTTCTCCCGTTTCCCGCAAAAGTGCTGAAACTATCAGGACATGGACTGGTATTACCCAGTGCTGGTTCTAGCTGTTCTACTGAATTTGGCACATTGGGCAGCCAGAAAGGAATGACATGTGGGGCCTGGAGGATCAGAACAACTCATAGGGAAGGTGATTCAGAGCTACAGATGCTGCCCAGAGAGTCAGAACCCTGGGTTCTGGAACCTGGTGACTAGCAGCTTTTCTGCATCTTGCACTTAATCTTCACTGGATAAAAAGTATAAGTGGGCAGGGTCAGGGCTCTAGGTCTTGTCTACATTACTGAGCCACCCCCTCTCTGCCTTGTTCTCCTCTTCCTAACCCCATATATCTCCCCTTTCTGGCTGTCCAGTGGGCCAGCTTCAAAAGGAGGGTTGAGGCCTGTGCTTGGCAATGCTTTACCCTGATCTGACAGTGACAGTACTTTGCTAAGTGACAAACCCAGTTTCAACCTCACTCTGTATGAGAGGGGGACTAGAAACTGGGTCTCCTACTCTTAAATCAAGTTAAGATATACCATGCTGATATTTTGTACTAGTAGAGTTTCACTCACTAGTACACCAGGTAGATATACAACACTAGTTTATTTCTTTACTGATGTTGTTTGATACAAGATTTAATTTCAGAAATGAAGGTAACACAAGACATAATAAAGCCAGCATGAGCATACATGTAGGCACTTTGAATTATTTTGCAAAATAAATGGTTGTTTACTTGTACAACTGTCAGTCTAATGGACAGCAGCTGACTAGCTCTAACTTTCCAGTGATGTAAAATTATGCAGCAGCTATACAACTTGCAGCATTTCCTAATTGCCATACAAAAGAGTATTTTTTTTAACTATGCATTTTTATGGGGGGTTTTCCCCTATTTCCAGATTTTTAATAACCTCATATTGACTCCCTCTACCAAATTAAACAGTTTTCTTGAATAATCTAAGTTCAGAGATATCCCAGTGCACTGTACGGTTTATTTATTTAATGATTTGCAATACCATTAGCCAGGATTATCTGGAAGAGAGCAGTCCGTATGGAAAAGAATAAGTCTAACTGGGCAATTATGCCTTTTCAGTTTTGACTCTCAAATGATTGTGACTACACACACAAGCCAAAATGATAATGCCAAACGTTGGAGAATAAAATCAGGATGCTTGTTTTGTTAGGTACTTTGTGTAGTTAAGATATTAAAGAAAAATTTAAACGATCTTGGGAACAATAGAGATGAGAACCCTTTTTGATAAAATATGTTTCTTCCACATACTATGTGTAAGCTGCATAAGCTTTATAAAGCTAGTGGCTTTTCCTGTAAAGACAGTGACAAGCATAGTTCACAAAACAAACTTCTGCAAGGATGCTGAAAATGACACCACAAAGGGCTAGCATCATGTCAGAGGCATTGTCTTTTATTGTGCTTGACGTTGTGTCAGAGACAGTGACATGAGTGCGCTCACATCCCTACCCCTCTAATAGCAGCTGTGCTCTGCTGAGATGTAACACCTTCCATTCCTAACCCACTTTGTTCTTCTTACCAGTTTTTTTCCATATTACAAAAAGCAAAACCCTCATCTATCCCAAACAACTCAATCTTCATAGTTTCTAGAATAACCTGCCTCACAAAATTATTAATGGCAAGAATGTGAAAAGTCATGAAGAAAGTCTGTCAAGTTAGGATACTCCCCACAGAAATTCTTGTTTACTTTACATTTGCTACTACTTGATCTCCTTTAACTTGCCCATCTATCAACATACTAAATCTCCATTCTCTGTAACTGGCCTTGTGTAACTAAGCAATGTCCAATTGGAAGATAAATTAACTGTATGAGGTAGAATAGTATCATATGCTCTTGAAGGTCATTTTAGAGGATGTTACAGTTTCAACTTGTCAATATGGTTTACAGATGTGCTGCCATTGAAGGTGAAGGTACCTACCAGCACAGAGTTAATTCAGAAACTGATAAAGTAAAATACCTAGTCTATAGCACTGTAGGAATCCCAAGCACCAACTATTTCAGAATTCTCCAAATGTTCATTGGACCCATTCAACCTTTCTGTGCAAATCACTACCATGTACTGTCTTTGCAAGCAACACTTCCAAGTGCTGTCTGTCCATGCAAAGGGAAATCTGCAACAAGGAGAATTATTTGACAAATTTGATGAAGCCTTAAGTCTTGAATATTTTCTTCTCAACTATGTGATATTAGCAAAGTTCTCAGATGCCTGGACAATGTGAATAACTGCCCACTGAGGATTAAAAGCTGTCAAAATACAAAATAAAGCCATTTTACTTCATTTTGCATGGAGCTTTTAAACTTGTGGTCTAGGGAATGTGTTTTATTAGCTTATAACCACCTGTCACTTCAAACTATATAACACCATTTGCTAGAGAGAGCAATTAAACTGAAAATTCTCAGAGGATCACTTTAAGGAATGAATTATAAACAACAAGAGAGAGGAAGTTGATGTAGACAAATATTATTTATATCACAAACTAAACCCATGTTGTTTACCATTCTTTACTCAGCACTACAGATTTGATTAGATTTTAGGTAACATTTTAGCATGTGTACTATTTTAAGTATCACCACTACTACTGGGGAGATGGATCCTTTTGTTATTTTCAAGAAAACGGTTCTATTTTTCCTCCCTGTTTTTTTGCTTATCGCCCATACATTTTGAATTAAAATTTCAAAAATAGAACAACATTTAAAGCAGAAACTAGAAGACAAATTCACAGTCTAAGATGGTCTAAGTCATGTGTAACC
Organism: Alligator sinensis; assembly: GCF_000455745.1. Taxonomy (NCBI): domain Eukaryota; kingdom Metazoa; phylum Chordata; order Crocodylia; family Alligatoridae; genus Alligator; species Alligator sinensis. Next base: position 1,237,944 of record NW_005841842.1, on the reverse strand, counting down.
CATGCCGGCACACTAGGCCGGGTGATGTACCAGATTTTGGATCCTCAGGGTGCCAGTAGCCCTGGGAACCCCCATAAGGCAGGTCTGCTGACTGAGGTGTCCTGTGGAGGGGTGTGTGCCTCACCCTAACTACCCAAGAATGTACTTGAAACCCAATAAACACACTGGTTTCTTTTTTATATAGAATTAGATATAGAAAAGAAATTATTACTCAAAAGAAGAACTCTTTCCCTAGGTATCCATGTCCCTGATTGCATAGCTCTGACCCAGGTGAGAAATCAGCTTCTCATGGGATGACTCAGGCTCTCCTCCATCCTGATGCCCTTGCCCCATCAAGCCTCAGCTCTGTTCCCTCTGCCTGAGGAGGGGGAGGGGCTGAGTCTCTGCCCCTGTCTCCAAGCTGGTGTTGCTCTCCTCTGGCTTCTCTCCAGCTGCTTTTACCTCCCTCAGCTTTTTATGGCTCCATAATAGCCGATCAGAGCCTGGGGTTTGCAATGTAGGCTCTGGGCACAGTTCAAATGCTCCAGTAAAAAACATACAAAAAACTAGAACTCTTGGTTCCAAAATGATACCTTTTATTAGACCAACTGGAAAATGGCAAGAAAATTGTACTTTTCTGCAAGCTTTCAGGATCAAAGTCCCTTTGTCAGGCTCTGGGAAAATTGTTGATGGTACAAGATGGTAAAAAGTCCCCATAGGTAGGAAATAAACTTCATTTTTGCACAGAGGGAGCTGAAGGTGAAATTCTTCCATGTTTCAGGGGTGTACTTGGTAGCTGTGTTGGTCTGAGACAAAAAGACATACAAAAAACTAGAGCTCTTGGTTCCAAAATGATACCTTTTATTAGACCAACTGGAAAATGGCAAGAAAATTGTACTTTTCTGCAAGCTTTCAGGATCAAAGTCCCTTTGTCAGGCTCTGGGAAAATTGTTGATGGTACAAGATGGTAAAAAGTCCCCATAGGTAGGAAATAAACTTCATTTTTGCACAGAGGGAGCTGAAGGTGAAATTCTTCCATGTTTCAGGGGTGTACTTGGTAGCTGTGTTGGTCTGAGACAAAAAGACATACAAAAAACTAGAACTCTTGGTAGCCGTGTTGTATGTCTTTTTGTCTCAGACCAACACAGCTACCAAGTACACCCCTGAAACATGGAAGATGCTGAATTTCAGACAATTTTGGATTTTAAACTTCACTGCAGAACAACAAGGAAGTTTTTTTTTTTACCTCTCTGCCTCCCATCTGACACTTTCAGAGAAGGAATTCTACCTGATCAACACATCAAAGAGCTACTCAACATAGCTCACAAAGACACTCTCCTGGACCCAGAGGGACAGATTTCCATCTTCAGCTCCCTCTTTGCAAAAATGATGTGTATTTCCTACCTCTGGGGACTTTTTACCATCTTGTACCATCTACACTTTTCCCAGAGCCTGATGAAGGGACTTTGATTCCAAAAGCTTGCAGTAAAGGACAATTTCTTGCCACTTTCCAGTTGGTCTAATAAAAGGTATCATTTTGGAACCAAGAGCTCTAGTTTTTTGTATGTCTTTTTGTCTCAGACCAACATGGCTACCAAGTACACCCTAGTTAAAAACATGCATTATGCACAGCATACCCTCTGTTTGGAAAAGCTATTGCACTCTCTGCAAACTTTTTGCCACCTTTCTTGCAAAGTTCTTAGGCACAGCTCACCCACTCAGCTTGCAGCCAAGCAAGCCTTTACCATTGTTACACACAAATTATAGGATACACATTTTCCTGTTCATTCAATGTTTGGACCATTTTAAAAATTCAAACTATGTGGTGAAAAAGAACTAAATATTTTTCCCTAATTGCAAAGTGAGAAGGTTGATGGTATACAATTGAAAGTCCTGACCTTGCTGAAAAAATGCAGAGAAGCTAATGCTGATGATATTTTACTGATATTCACAGACTAGGAAGGAGAGTGTTTTATGCAGTTATGATGATAAGGCTGTACATGCTTTTCTCCCAAACAGCTAAGCCAATTGATTCAAATGGACCATGTTTACACAAATACTTTTCAAATCAGGTGATTTTGTTAATTCAGTGCTATACATAGGTCTCAGAAGGAAAACAACTGTTTCTAGGTGTCAGCCAGACAATACCTTCTTCATTTTTATTTTAAAATAATGAAATTCCTTAGCAGCTTGGAAGCTAATAAACCTTTACCAGAATAGACATGTTGAGTAAAAGTAAATCAGTAATCACCAGAAGAAAGTTCTCAAAGCCATCAAGAATACAGTCTTAAGCAAATTACTTAATGTCCTTCTGACACACCGTTCCTTACATTTATAGAGCCAAGGCAGGTCTGCTTGGCTTCAGGTTACTCCTAGACATTCTCCTATTCATCATATTCAGAGTCAGATTTGGTTTGTTTCCTTAAGCTGTGCATAAATCTAATAAAACCAATAAGCCTCATATGCCATACATCTTCTAGCATACTTCAATATTTTCAAACTATTTCATTTCAGTTAATATTCTGTTTCAGAAGAAGCTAGCTACAATAGATCATGCTTTAATTTAAATAACTTTTTCCTCCAGAGAAAGCTCACTTTTGGGATCCTCAGCTGCTCTCTAGGTTTTGTTGTTAAGTGTAACATGTGGTGCTTCCAACTTCAGGCAGATGAATTTGGTGAATATCCATAGGCCTTACAGTTTTCTGCTTGATTCTACCAATATCTTTACCCATTCAGTCTTAATGTATCACATCACAAATATCAGAGATTTTTTGTGCAGAATGGGATATCCCTAGACAGCTCTGTAGCTCCTTCTCCAATGCTATCACTCTACTTCCACAACAGCATTGCATCACCATTGTGCACCTGAAATTAGGAATGGATGAAAGTACTGGAGTCCATCTCACACCTAATCTCCTCTTTGGTTGAAGATCTTTGGGGCAGGAGTCTGGCATTTATACATCTGTAAATCTGGAATGGATACACTTTTTTCTTTCATTGTGGCAAAGAAATTACAAATTTCTGACAAAGATCTACTTGTGGAATCCCATGCTATCAAACGACAAGTGCATATTGCACAACAAGGCATACATGCATGCACCTTGGGAGATGGAATCTCAGATTAAAAGTTTAAAACATTCTTAAGCACCTAAATAAATGGGCTAAGCTTTAGAAGTGCTGAGTACCTGGCAGTAAAAAGTCACTATCCCACAGAACACAGCCCAAAGAACAAATATGTTTTGTTTGTGAATCCTTAATATAGAGAAAAAGTGCAGTAGAAATAGTAAAAACTAAAAGGAAAAATACAGTCTTGATCATTTTTATCAAAACAAAACATTGGCAAAAAGCCAAAATCATACTGGGTTGTAGGAGCATTACTTGCAAATCAAGGATAGCAGTCCTTCTCTATCCACACTGCTGAGGCCTCACCAGTAGTACTGTGTCCAGTTTTAAGCCCAAGTCTTCAATAATGATATGGACAAATAGAAAAAATCCAGTAGAGAACAACAACAATTATTAGAGGTCAGGGAAACATGACTTACAAGGAAATGCTGAAGGAACTAGAAAAATGAAGAAGAATTTAATAAGAATCTTCAAATACCTGAACAATTGTTTATGAAGAGGATGGATAGACTATTCTCTGCAGTGGAAAAACTAGGGTGGGGAGACAGGGGCAACATCTTTTGCCACAGCTGCATGATTGTGATCATGGCAGCACATAGCCACATTTTTATGCTACTAGTTCTCTGTGGCCACAGGGACAAGACTAGGAGCAATGGTCTCAAATTGCACTAAAGAAAATGAATTCTGGAGATTAGGAAGAACTTTCTTACTATGAGAGTGGCCAAGCATTAAAACAGGCTACCCACAGAGATTGTGGATTCCCCATCTTTGGAAATTTTCAAGAGCAGATTAGACAAACATTTGTTTGGAATAGTTTAGCTAGAGGTGATCTTGCTTTGAGCATGGGATTGACTTCTTGTGGTCCCTTCCAACCCCACTTTTCAATGATTCATATCCAAATCTCTATGCATTTCTGAATAGCCGGGAAAATTTGTGTAAAAAAGAATTATTGTATTTATTCAAATACAAGATGACTTAACTTGCACTGACCTGTCCTTGTGGTAGGTTTCCATCAGTATGTTTGCCTAATATAGGCCACTGGTTTTATAGGCATGCTCAGTGCTAGCTGCATTTAATCAACTTAATGGTCAGTTTCCATTATTGAGCACATGCTGCTTTTGGCAGGAGTTTACTAATAGACAACATATTTATTTTTCCTGCTGTAGCTGTGGGAGGGGAACAAAATCAAGGTAAACTTCCAATAATTAAAGTTTGTACCATACATTTTCCATACATAGAATCTATGTTCCATAATTATTGGGGGATAATCTTATATGCAGGGTTGTCTTATATTCGAGTAAATATGGTATGCACTAGGCCTGTGCAAAGTGGCTAGTATTCACTTCAGATTCAGATTCGGTCAATTCGGGGGACAGTGATTTGATTCCGTGATTCAAATCAATGTCCCAAATCAATTCATTCAAATCTGATTCGGAGAGTCAGCCGCTGCCAAATCAGCCAAATCTCTGAATCGAGTGGGCCCCATCCCCCGCCCACTTTCCCACCCCATGTCAATGGCTGCCCTGCCCAGCTCCAGCATCCTGCCCAATGGCCACTGCAGCAGTCAGTGAGTGCATGTTTTTTTTTTTTTAAAGAGCCAGGACACTGGGGCTAGGCAGGGCCACCATTGACAGGGCTGGGAGAGCAGGTGGGGGATGAGAGCTCATGGCAGAGCTCCCCATGCAGCATGGGGCAGTGGGGGAGGGGCAGCAGGGATCCCCCCGCCCCCTGCCTAGCAGGAGCCAATGAGTGCAGGGCTATTTTTTCTAAAGAGCCGGGATGCTGGGGCCAGGCAAGACAGCCATTGATGGGGCTGGAGGAGCAGGCAGGGGATGGGGCCTGGTGGGGGTCCCCCCATGGTCTCCTCCCCCCTCTGCAGCCCCCTCACCATCCCCTACTTACCAGCACAGAGTTTGGGTCCAGCTCCCTGCAGTGGCGAGTGGGGACTGCCCGAATCTCTGAATCTCCCTGAAGCTCTCCGAATCTTTTACAAATCAATTCAGAGAGCTTCGAATCAATTTGGACCTTTTTACTGGTCTCCTGATTTGATTCAGATTTGGAAATTCATCCACCAAATTGTACCAAATCTCCTCCGAATCGAATCAGTGCCTGAAGCTTCGCATAGCTCTAGTATGCACCATTAAGATTCAGATACATTATGGATGCACAGAAGTACATCATAAACCTCTGAAATTGTATTTAATAAAAATCAATAACCAACAACAGTTTGGGGTTCATGTGTGACTACCTTTTGGCCAGTGGTTAGAGTACCTGCCCAGACAAGGGAGACTCAGATTCTGGTCTCATCTTCCCATGATTTCTTACATCACAGGACAGTAACTGAACCACCAAACACAGGCCAGGGAGAACTGAGAACACCTCACATTTGGGAGTAGCCACTGAGCAACCTGGAGGTTGCTGGGGAAAAAAAGAGAACAAGCAAAAGGAAGCCTCTCTTAGGAAGATAGACGTTGTTCTAGAGTGAGCCATTGCTTCCACTTTTTTTTTCTATATTTTTCTTTACAGGACCAGCAGGGGCCAGAGAACAGGTTTCTTCACATGGTGCTCTAACAGCCTAAAAATCCCTCCCTTAGGATTAGAAGAAAAGCTTAGATGATACTATTTAGAAAGTCTTTGAGGGACAATCCTCATTCTAGTACTGTTTCATGCAGGAGAGGCCTATGGGGGGACCTGACACCAAATCACTAACAAGAAGGAGTGTCAGCCTGTGTTTGGAAAGAGGAAAAGAAAGCTTGGTGGACTGCTAGGAGGAAACCTGAGATCCCTGATTTTCCTTCCAAAAAAGAAAACACACATGTATACAATACTCAGGCTCCTCCAGCCCCCCAATCACAGTCTGCCTAATGGGACACTAGCTGACTGTCCACTGTCAACTCTCCTGAAATCACACATCTCCTGTGACACCTCTCCTCATACATCAAGCTAAAACAGGGAGGTTGGAGTGGGACCACTAAGGACTGATAAACCATGTGTATTGAGATACACTTGTGCACTGCAGGCCTGCCTCCATTCACACTGATGTGGCTTCATTGGGGAAATCCTGCCTCTTGTTACCAAATGGATACCAAAATAAATTAATTACTAAATATAGTCTGACTCAAAGTATATGGCAGTGTTTACAATGCATTTGGCATTAAGGAGTCATGGGCTAGAATGAGGAAACATCCTGTTAATATTAAAAGTGTTATTGCAAAAGGTGGGTGAATCCTTGTTTTGTTTTTTTGGTTTTTTTAATTCAACCTTAAGAATCAGACAACTATATGTTACAAAAGTAGATCCATTCATGGATTGGCAAATGCAGTGTTCTACTGAGATTGCTAAGCATATCATACACTTCAATTGCTTATTCCATTTTAGACATAAGCAAAAACCAAACAACAAGAATTTCAGTATCTTAGAACTTTGTCACATTCTTGTGACTAAAATGTGTGTTTGAAAGTTACAGAAAACCAATCAAAATAATTAACAATAATAGGTTTTGTTAATCTTTACTGAATCCTTGGAATGGATATGCAAAGGATGACAATCTTATTAATATTATTCTAAATGATACTTTTAAAACAAAAACAAAGCAATTGTGCCCAGTCTTTTTTTTAACTCCATTGGATCAGTCTGGAGCTCAGATAGTAAATACCATGTGTGTACAGGGAGACTCTGTTTCACACTGTGAAGCAAAACACACACACACACACACACCTCTGCTAGCACTGATGGGCTTTGCCATATTTTCCCAAAGCCCATGAACCAGAACAGTGGGTTAAAAGGAAGTTGACCTGACACATCCAGGTAGACTGATAAACTGAGCAGAAAACATTTCATCTTGCAGCTGATGCTAGGTGAAGCATATATGACAAATTGTAATGGCTTCAGGGTAATGGATCACCTGTTAGGGCTCAGCACTCACTCACTAACTCACTTTCTCTCTCACTCCCTGATCTCCACACCCCCCGCCCCTCTTCTCTCTCACATAGCAAGTACCTGTTTTTCCTAACAAGTCTTATATGTAAGGGCAAATCCTGATGTTTCCTTTTGGGCAGAAGTCATAAATGAAGCAGAATAACTGTGTTTTTTCAGGCATGTATTTGGACAGGATAGGGAAGTAAAAGGGCATGAAGGCTGCTGAGTCAAGGTCTCCCAACATCTTAAGATCCCCTCCTCAGACATGTATACGATGCTGGACTTTATTTCCTGATCATTTTATGGCCTTCTTGGTTTTACTCTGGTCTAGAATTACAAACGTGTCTAAAGGATAAACAGAAAAGTCATTGGCTGCCATATCCCATAGAAGTCAATGACCAAACTTCCTCTGACTTCAGAAGGCCTGTGGGGGTTTTTCAGCTCTCATGTACATTAAGTATTCCCTTATCCCACTTGCAAGCCCATTGGTTTAACTAGAATTATTCATTAAGATCCTACTTAACACATGAGTGTCAGATCCACTAGTTGCTAGAGGTTAAACAAAACCTTGATATTATCTAGTTAACTGTGGTAGTCAGTAGATGAGAATTATTTTTAAAATTTAGTTGCCATTGTGGAAAAATTCTATAGCATGTGCTAGAAAATAAATGTAAAAGATTCTATGGATATATACACTGGAAGATCCAGGATCCTGGAAAGGGGGATAGGGGAGCAGTGACCCCTGCTGCAAGGGTGAGTGCACCCTGGCCCCCTGCAGCAACACACACACTGGGAAGGGCAAAACACACTACAGGAGTGGCAGAGAGACAGTACTTGTCCCATTGCAGCCTGGCTGCACATAGAGCCAGGCTTGGCTAGAGACAGGAGAGGCAGCAGGTGGGTTCTCATCTTCCTGCCTGCTTCAGGACTGGCAAGGAACACTGAAGGGGGGAAGCAATAAGCAGAAAAGAGGGACCTACCCATTGCTGCTGCTCTCCCTGGCTGAGCCCAGCACCA
>NW_005841842.1:1220919-1229876 GCF_000455745.1 Alligator sinensis | reverse complement strand
AGAAGAAGGAAAGAGGGGCTCTGGCTCCTCCCCTGCCACTAGAGCACAGAGGGACAATGGAAGCATTCAGCAAGGGAGTGGGGAAAGGAAGGAGAGAGGAGAGAATATGCTGATGAGCATGGAAGGGAATGGAGTGGGGGGTTCTTACCTACTTCGGGGACTTAAAAAAGTCCCTGGCTGCTTTTCCTGTGGTATGGTCTACTGAAAGTGGGGTGTTTCCATGCCACTTCACTCCCCCCACCCCCAATCTACCCCTGATTATATCATTGAGGGTCAGTAGAAATACTGAAAGCCTAAAGAATTTTAAAGGGAGTGACATTATTCCTATACTATTTTTTAATATTTTAATTTAGTCTCTGGATTTAACTCTATAGAATTCCTTAGGATATGTCAACACATATACAAAATTATAATTTCCTATATATTTCTATGGGATTCTTCTACATGAGTGAACCCTACTCAATATTTTAAAATTAATATCTTTTACTGATATCCAGTCTTTTAATAGTTGGTTTCCAAGATTATATGAATCTTGTGCAGAAACACATTCTAAGCTAAATAAGCTGATGATGGGTTACTCTTACCTGTGACAACAGTTCCCTACCAAGCTATCCCTGACAGGTAATCAAACACCTCAGAGATTTAGAAATAATGAAACATTTCCCACAATTGCTAAATGAATGTTTTTTGATTGCTTGCTGCCCCAGCTCAGTGAGACACGGCCTGCCAGACATCTGGAGATCAGGATGAGTCCTGATCTCCACGTGGCTGGGAGGTAGTTGCCCAGCATCTGGGACAGTTCTCCCAGCCACATGCAGATCTTGCAAGGTCCCAATTTCCATGTAGCTGGCAGGCAGTTGCCTAGCAGCCAGGACAGCTCTCCCTGCCACATGGAGATTGGGACAGATTCTGATCTGCACATGGCAGGGAGGCAGCGGCTCAGCAGCCAGGACAGCTCTCCCTCAACCCACAGAGATCAGGACCAGATCCCGTGCCCGCTGTCATCTGAGGAAGCCTGGAGGTCCCCTGGCTGCTGCAGGGGGACACAGCAGGGCAGGAGCACCCTTAGACTAAACTGTTCCTGTCCAGAGCAAATTTGTTCCCAATGCTCAGATGACTGTTGAGGCATTTAATGTGCCTAAATTTTCTACCCAGAAAATTCAGGCACATTAATTGCACGTGCAGATGTGCCCACATAGCACCTAATTTACTCTGGTTAAATTTACTTCTCAGTTACACACCTCTGTAAGTCAGAATCAATGCCATTTAAATCAATGGCACAAATTGATATAAATAAATTTATACCAATAAATTTATATAAATAAATTTATACCAATAAATATTGGTATAAAACTAGTTTTAATGAAAGGAAAATCAGTCCCAGAATCTTCAGTGAATATTTCAGAAAGAGGAATATTATTCTGGCAAAATGATTTTGTACCTACTGAAAGTAAATCTGTAATGTAGCATCCAGAGATTCAGGAGATAAGACATACATCAGGGCATCACACAATTCTTCCATTTCCTTTTTCACCTTGTGTCAGCTCAGCCACCTTGTGGGAAGATCTGGTTTTAACTTTCAGTATTTTCATATTATCATACATGACAAATTCTCTGAGTAATGGTAATACAGGTAAGTTATAAAATAGTAGTAAGTAGCAACAGATATCCAAAATAAGTTCAGGAACAACACGTATCATTTAGATTGATTTGTTTCAGTACAAACAGTGAATCTCTGCACTCAGAATTATGAATACAATAGAACCCACAGACATTTTCCAAGGTGTGGTTTCTACCCCCATGAGGGTTTGCAAAGAAACAGGGAGGGTGTAGAGTTGCAGCAAACAGCTGAATGGGACCTCTGATGTTCTCGAGCAGATTGCTGAGGCTTTCACTTCAAAGGGCACTGCCTCTCCGATCTGCTATATAGGACCACTGATGAGCTCCAGCTGAGTGGAGAAGGGGTGTCTTTTGAAGTAAAAGCTGCAGTGACTCAACCTTATTTTAGCAACCTGCTGTGAATTAAGTGAGTTTTGAACCATACAGACATGAATGATCTGGGCTCTAGTGTATTAAAGAAGACAGAAAATAATGCAAAAAAAAATCAATCAGATGATTATAAATGAAGGCAGACAATAACAAAATCAAGTTCCATTCAGAATAAAGAATCCAAATATATCTAAGGAACAAAGCATCATAACAAATGAACTAGTTCTTGGTGACAAGACTGGCAAGTATGTCTGCTATCACAGAAGAGTTAGGCTGAGGTTGATACCGGTTCACTAGGGTTTTTCCTGAGGCAATTAATTTATTTTATGTAGCCTACTTAATCACTTTTGGCTGGCCTGTATCACCTAAGAGCTAAAATTCTGTATGACCTATGGACATAATGCAAACCAAAGCATATTTCATAGATTTCATAAACATTAGGGCTGGAAGGGACCTTGCAAAATCAGCAGGTCCAGCCCCCTGCCCAAAAGACATGAAGTCAGCTGGGATCAGATGACCCAGCAAGATAAGCACCCAAACATTTCCTGAAGGTATCCAGGGTAGGTGCTTGGACCACTTGTGGGGAGAGTCTATTCTAGACTCTGAAAACTTGGACGGTAAAGAAGTTTTCCCTAATGTCCAGTCTAAAATGGTCTTCTAGCAGTTTGTGACCTTTGAACCGTGTCTTCCTATGGAGTGCCCTGGTGAGCTGACATTCTCTAAGTTCCTGGTGCATACCCCTTATATACTTATTGGCTGCCACCAATTCTCCCCTGAGCACAACACAGGCTGAAGAGTCCTGTGTCTCTCTGCCTCTCCTCATAAGGCTTGCTCTCTTATCTAATCATGCACATGGCTCTCCTCTGGACTCTCTCAAGTTTCTCCATGTCTTTTCTGAAGTGTGGGGCCCAGAACTGGATGCAGTACTCCAGTTGCGGCCTCACCAAGGCTGAGTAAAGTGGGAGGATGACTTCTTGGGTCTTATTTGAGATGCATCGGTAGATGCAAGCCAGGGTTTAATTTTTTTGCCAGCTGCAGCAGTGCATTGGTGGCTTATGTTCATCTTGTGATCAGTCATGACCCCCAAGTCTCTTTCAGTCATGGTGCTAGTGAATGTAGCACTGCCAAGCCTATAAGTATGTTGTATATTATAAACCATTATCCTTAACATAAATGTGACTTTATCTATTTTGAGTTTTCTAATGGGTTCTAAGAACTGTTGGAGAGTGAGACATACAGACTTGACACAGAAACCATTCCTCTTTCTAAGGTGTTGAAAGTGACAACACTCTCATCAGACAATATGCAGCATTTAGGAAGGTAATAGAAGGCTTGCACTGTTCAATGAACCAATCATCCAGCACCCAAAAAGATTAACTATAAAGTCAAAGGCTTATAATTTACCCTAAGGTAAACATCTTATTGTAAAGAAAACAAAAATGAGGATAATAATATTAGATATCATCACCGATAGTTTAAAAGCAGATTTTTTCATAATTATTGTTTTGTTGGAAACACAAGTGCCTGTAGACATGCAGGGAGGCTGCTTCAATGCTGTAATTACAGTGCCTTGGAGCAGGCTCTACTGGAGCGTGCTAATTAGCATGCTCCAGCAGCCTCCACATCTCTTGTAGCAGCATCCCCACACTTCAAAGTGGAGGTGGGGGTGCTTTAACTAAAGCTTATTTGACAAGCCTCCACCATTATTTTGAACTGCAGGGATGATGATACACCAGACGATGGGGACACTTAAATTAGAGTTGCTCTCAGAGTCACTGTAATTAAAGCACCCCTCACACCCCTGGAGCACATGTAAAAATGCCCAAGAATGCAGCTGAATGTCCTTTTTCAGTAAATGGTAAAATACAAGCACAATATCCAATTTTGTTTCCTTTCTGTTTCCTTCTGAATATTCCTTTCTCATTTTTAGCACTTACCAGTAATCTCACTTTCTCCTGTATTATTGTCCCCCCCATGACAGCATTTACTTCTTCCAACTGATAAATAATTTTCTCTTAGATTAATTTATTGGGCTAGAAGGGGCCTGAGGAGGTCACCTGGTCTAACTCACCACTCAAAGTACAATCATCCTTATCTAAATCATCCCAGACAAGTATCTGCCTAACCTGCTCTTGAAAACTTCCAAAGATGGCAAGTCTACAACCTCTTAATCTGCTTCCACCCTTATAGTGCAAAACCACTTCCTTTTATTCAACCCAAATAGCCTCTGCTGCAAGTTAAAATTGATACTCCTTATCCTGTCTCCTGCAGCCACAGAGAAGAGTTAATTACCATAAAAATAGTTACCAAATTGCACCTTGGTCTTCTTCTCTCCAGACTAAATAATCCTAGTTCTTCCAACCTTTTTTTAAATTCATGCTTCCTAGACCTCTAAGCATTTTTGTTATTCTCCTATGGATTCTTTCCAATTTGTTCGTGTTTTCCTCTCAGTACAGTGCCCAAAATTAAACCCAGTACTCCAGATGAGTCTTACCAAGTAGAAGAATCACAAGAATGACTTGCACGTGATACTCCCCAGAACACATCCAAGTTCCTGTAATCTTTTTTTTCCTCACAATAATATTATGCTATTGATTCATATTCAGCTTGCAGTCCAGGTCCTCTTCTGCAGTGCTACAACCAGGCCATCTTTTCCTGTTTTGTACACTACACTAATGTTCTCAACTTTGATTCATCAGAATTAGAGGACAAATGAAAATTCAACCTTGTGCTTTGATATCTGAAGAGGTTCCATGAGGAGCATAATGCAGATTAAATAAGCTTGTTTCAAAATGCTGTGAGGCAGAAGGTAATGTTTCAGTTACCACTGATGATGATGATGGTAATAATAATAATAATTTAGTTTCTTGGAGTATTGCTCTATTTTGCATGCAATATGCAGAATACTGAGTAGTATGAACAGGTAACTGGTCATAAAAACTACTAACAAAAACCTACTCACCCTTTCTTTGGTGTTGCTCCTCATCTCAGCAGCTACTTTTCTTAGTGATGTTATTCCATTGTGTGCTGCAGTAAGATTCTTCTGGCTGCTTAACAGCACTGTGAGGTATTGTATGTTTGTGACAATGACTTGAAGCTGTGTTTGCCCAGGCTGAGCATAGGTGCTTCGAGTCAGTGAAGCAGACTTAGGTCATGTCAACAAAACATTAGTACATTCCAGAGAGCTTTAATGCATCATCAAAGTGTGGAGCCTCACTCAGCAAGCAAAGAGTTTTCCTGTATATGAAAGCCTATAGGTGTTTTTACAGCAGGATGAGTCCTGGATGTAATCTGCAAAAGACATACCAAGTAATTAAGATTTCTTTTGGTGAGGAAGATTGGATAAGACACACAGGTATAGCAATTGAAATGGGAAAAAGGAAGAGCAGTGGGGGTAGGTGGGATGTATTAAGTATCTAAAAGGAAAAGAAAGAGTCTGCAGCTCTTGTACGTATGAGCAATATTTCTTTTCTTTTATCCTGTCTGTCAGTTTAGCAGTTCAAATGAAGTAAAACAAATTTGTACCACTCATTTGCTAAGACCTAGTGTTCCACCTCAAGTCCTTAGCTTATATTTGAGTGTTACAGGTCCCAGGGTGGATTTCTAGCCAAACACTGCCCAGGCACAGGACTGCTTAGGTAACAGTATCAGATGAGATCAGGTGCATTAAGCCTAACATGGCCACTAAAGTAACTTTTCGTAATCAACGAACAGCAGTACTCTGGCAAGGGGTAGAAGCAGGGAGCAAGACATTGCCCAGCCAGGGTGGGGCACAGGGTGCAGCCTCGAGTGGCTTGTTTGGGGGGACATGGGAATGGGGGGAGGGCAGCTACCGTCACTGCATGGAGTCCGAGATGCGTGCATGCAGTCCCAGATGCGTGTGCCCCCCCAGATCTGTGTGTGGGGTGAGGGTGGGCTGCCACTGTGGGCTTGCCCTGAGCACCAAACGTCCTTGCTATGGTACTGACAAACAGTGCTGACCATTTTACGGATAGGGAGACTAAGGTAGATACAAAATTAATGCTATGCCCAAAATTAATGCTATTGAGCAGGTCAGTATTAGAATCAGGCTTAAAATATGACTTTCCTGTCTGTCTATGCTTTGCACAAGCTCATTAAACTAATATGCCTTATAGGCCAGTCATTTGTTTTACGAGAATCAGAGCATGATGATGCTGTAAATGCACTGTGTCAGTTAGTGGGATACACAACCAAGCTGAAGTGTTCTGCATATGTTCTCTCCCAAACTGGATGCGGTATAGCTGCATTTGGATTGAAATGCAAGATGGTGCTAACTAATCTGCCCAAGTCCCACACCAATAGCAGATGCCGCTTCTGGTGGGAGAGATAGTAAGAGATGAGCAGAACAGTGTATTGGAATATTTTGCCACTTGTAACATAAATTTGCAATATAGACATGCCCTTAGCTCCCACACATGAAATCCTGGCCTATATGGAGTCAATACCAATTTTGCCATTGATTTCATACCAGATCTCTATTGGGGAACAACTACAAGGAGGTGATCCTCCCCCTCTATGCGGCACTGGTCAGGCCGCAGCTGGAGTACTGCGTCCAGTTCTGGGAGCCGCACCTTAAGAGGGATGTGGAGAGCATCGAGAGGGTCCAGAGGAGGGCCACTCGCATGATCAAGGGACAGCAGGGAAGGTCCTATGAGGAAAGGTTACGGGACCTGAACCTGTTCAGCCTCCAGAAGAGAAGGCTGAGGGGGGATCTTGTGGCCTGCTATAAACTAGTCAGTGGAGATCAACAGGCACTGGGGGAGTCCCTGTTCCCCCGGGCGCCGCCAGGAGTGACCAGGAATAACGGTCACAAGCTGGCGGAGGGAAGGTTTAAGTTGGACATCAGGAGGCGCTACTTCACGGTCAGGGCGGCTAGGGTCTGAAACCAGCTTCCAAGTGAGGTGGTGCAGGCTCCCACCCTGGGGGTTTTTAAGAGGAGGTTAGATGGCCATCTTGCTGGGGTCGTTTGACCCCCAGTACTCTTTCCTGCCATGGCAGGGGGTCGAACTAGATGATCTGCCCAGGTCCCTTCCAACCCTAGAAACTATGAAACTACAACTACTCTAAAAGATGTGACGGAAATGTATGTTCCCTCGCAGATCATTCATAAATAGAGGCCAGAACAGAACTCAACATTCTGTGATTCTTGAGCCATTGTTTAATGTATCTATGCTACGCTGTAAAAAACAGTACCTATTTGTACTGTAATATTTATATTCCAGTGAGTTGAGCGGCCTCAAGGATTAGGGCCAAGGGTAAAAGGTTTTGCTGAAAATGTTACTTTCCTTATCTACAGTCATCATTACTGGGTTCTTTACAATTCAGGATTTACAGAGAACTTTAAGTGAAGCTGTGATTTTGTGAGCATAATTCCTTGAAAAAGTACAAGACCAGGACCAGGAGTTTTACATAGAAATTAAGGCAAGTACAGTGGATGCATCTGCAATGAACATATGTTCGTCAAATTATTTTTTTAAATTCAAGATTAAGGAACTATATATCTTGCTAATGTCCCTGACATAGTGTCTCTAGTCCCTCTCAAGACTCAGCTAATCTTACAAGCAATGGGTGAGGGACCAATGTGTAGGTTTTATCCCATGGGATGTTTTACATTGAGTTACTTGCAAGAAGTATTTATCTATTCCCTTAGCATCTTGGAGTACAGTTGGGTATCCAGTGTTTAATAATGTGTATTCTGTCAAATGTAGTTGAAATATGACCAATGGAAAATGAAAACTAAAAGTCAGTGATACTGTCTTTAGTGCCAGTGGCAAGCTGAAGATCTGCTCCTGATGTCTGTCTAAACATATGGTCTTCATTAATGAAATAAATCCATTGAGACCAATAAAAATGGTGTTGAACACCTTGCTCTTCTCACATATCCACGATATATTTCCTGCACAGAGGTTAGATGGCTTTGGAGAGAAATTCTTCTGTATGTCATAGATATAATCTGTCCTGTAAAAGGGAATCACATTTGGCAGGTTTTTTTCTTAAATGTGAAAAACAATATACTATAGAGCTTTGATTGAAAGAAGTTTTTATAGCATCCTTATGAAGAACAAATGTAACCTCATTCTGTAAAAAATCTTAAAGTATTTAAGAATGTATATAATCAGTAGGAACGGATGGCTCAGATATATTGATCCCAAACCCTAAAAATACTATTTTTGCATGCACTTAGCAAATGTGGCTTATACAAAAACCCCAGACTGGAACATCTTTGAACTAGCTGTATGACTGGCTCTAAAAATAAAATTATACATTAGGCTCCTAATTATACATTTGGCTCCTAAATTAAGTCAGTTAAATAACAGATTATTTAATGGCGTAGAAACTGGGAGTAAATAAAATGCCCAAATGTCAAATGAACATATACACACATCAGCATATAAAATACAGTATCTGAGAATCAGGATCATGCTAAAATGGTTCATTTATTTTGTGTTTTCCCAAGCTACAAGCTCTTTTGGTTTGTCCCAAAAGAGAAAATGAAATGCCAAAATACTAGGAGAAAGGTCTGGCATCTCCAGCCTTAGCAGTATCCATTAGTGTGGGAAAAAAAAATAACTTGTAAAAAGCAGTTTCCTGTAATGTTTCCAACCTGATTTCAGGACTAAAGAAGTTGGATATGCTTTGCTTCAGCACACTCCCCAGATCCTCAAGGATCACTGATTACCACTCTGAACACATACTTCTTTGTGTAGATGTTATTTTTTTCTTTAAAGTATTACTCTAATATTAATGAAGAGAACATGTTCAAAGTATTATTTTTTTTTAAATTAGTAATGTAAAAAGAATAAAATAGCTCAGTCAGCATATTTACCACTCTGACCAGAAGGAATTTAATCAAAAATAGCTTAATTCTGATTAGTTGTTAATATTTCTCTCCTGTTCTTCATTAGCTAAATACATAGTTCTTTTTTCATCATCAACATAAGATTGTC
>NW_005841842.1:1211851-1220888 GCF_000455745.1 Alligator sinensis | reverse complement strand
CACACACTCAGTACAGTCAGGATTTTTTACAGTTGAGGATCACTTGAACTATTTTATTCACTGCATAAACACATCATTGGATTTCTGTAGTATAAAAAAAATCAAGCACACAAGCAAACTACTCAACATTGCCTGTGTTTTTCTACCACGCATTTTCCCTCTTTTTGCTAACTTATCTTTATATTTATTTATTTTTAGTAGATCTTTTATTTCCCCCAAGTGGATTTAGTTATGAGAGCCCTAGTATACTAAATCATTTTCTAGCAAAATGTGTGCTGACTTTATGGGCTAAAGCATCCAAGGAATTTCACTCTTGTCTTCCACTAAGATTTTCTTACCTCATTGACTAACCCTGTTGCCACAGCATGGAAGCAAACACTCTTAGTTAACACAAAAAAGGATATAGACAGACATAAACATTGCACTGCACAACAATACTGATATAAGCTGTGATGATGTAACTGTTATGTTTGCATGCTTCATGTTTCACTCACGATTAAAATACAGTGATTAGGTAACTTGAAATACTTCAGGAGCATGCAGATATAACAATTAAATTACAGTAGCTGACATACACTGACGAGCAGCAATTCTTCCTCTCCTTTTAAAGCAGTTGCCATCTTGGCCTGGCCCAGGAAGAAATTGTCCAGGAAGGAGGGAAGGAAGGAAGAACCACTGTTTACACATAAAATCAACACTTACCAAAAAACACTACTGTGAACAGCAACAAATAAGTTTGGGTTAAATGAAATAGAGATTTCACAAGTACCATTACATTTACACAACCAAAACATACAATGTAAGAATAAATGCCAAAGAAAAGAATTGAAAAGGTACACCTGAGAGTTAATATAGATGCTGAAACACAAAGGTACCATTCACAATATAGGAGTTGGAAAAGTTTATGGAGAGGATGGGGTGGCAGAGAGGGGATTTCTGTCCCTCTGGTTAGGATGTATGTCATGTTTGCGGCCTCCATATTGCAGTGCAGAGTGAAGGATGTTTGTTCTTCCCATGCTTCTGGGCTTTGCTGGTTGCCACATGGGGCCAGGAAGGTATTTTTTCCCTTTCATGTGGCTGTGTGTGTCAGGGGTTGTTTTTTTTCACCTTCCTCAAAAGCACTGTGTGCTACATTCAGTCAAGTCATGGGGTGTACTGATGCTCCTGCTGGTACTAAAAAAACCCAGAGGTCCTGGCTAGAGGGTCTTGTGCCTCTGCCCAGGATCAGACCAATCATCAAATTTGGCATGAGGAAGGAATTATATACAGTGGTCAGATTTGCATAGACTGTTGGGAAAGTGGAGAAAGGGAACAAGGCTGCCTTCCTCTGTAGTCAGGGATGGGGCACGGTCCTTTCCTTTGGATTCCTTGAGCATATTTAATAACTATATCCTGTCCCTGCAGAGGCAGAGCATTGACAGTACTCTCATCCCCCTACTTTACCTGTGGCAAGTTAAGGTGCTTTTGATGTTTTATGCATAGTGTCTGGCAGCTGTACATTTGTAGGTCTTTACCAATTCTGTAATTTTGGTTGTAGCCATGTTGGTCTAAGGACATAGGTAGTAGGGGTGTGAGAAGCGGGCCCTATTCGATTCAGATTCAGCCCAAATCAGAGACAGTGATTCCATTAATTGATTTGGATCACTGTCCCTGATTTGATTCAGCTGAATCTGAATCTGAAGAATCAGTGATTCAGACATAGACACAGATTTAATTGCTTTTTCTATATATCTTGAGGCACCAGGCATGGCTTGTGAATGCTGCAATACTAAAGCAGATGGAGCATCCCACAGGAGTGTGGGGGGGCCCTTCCACATGCTCGGCGGTGAACCTGGAATTGGAATGCATGCCCCGCCCCCCCCCATTGTCTGTGGGGGGACCCTGGGTGCTCCCCAGCCCTCCGAACCAGGAAGCTCCAGTCTCCAAGCCAGGAGGGTGCAGGGAGGCCCCCTGCATGCTCCCCAGCGGACCTGGAAGTGGACAGGAAGTGCTTCTGGTCCACTTCCAGGTCAGCTGCCAAGCATGCTGGGGAGCCCCCCATGCTCCTGTGGGATGCTCCATGGGCCCCAACATCACAGCATTCATGAGCCCCTGCTACCTTGAGGTATGTAGAAAAAACTTTTAAAGCTGTGTCTATGTCCAAATCTTTCCGAATCTCTCCGAATTGATTTGGAGAGTTCTGATTCGATTTGCAGAGATTAAAGGTTCCTCTGATTCTATTTGGATTCAGAGATTTGGCCACTGAATTGGGCTAAATCTCCACTGAATTGAATCAGGGACCAAAGCTTCTCACAGCCCTAATAGGTAGGCAAGGTTCTTTGGTTAGATGTGATATCTTTTATTAGACCAACTGAGTAGATGGAAAAAAGTTCTAGACAAGCCTTCAGGCACAGTCACCCTTCTTCAAGCATAGAGAGTTTCTGCTGGTCTGAGACTCCAAGGAATAAGAGAAGCTAAAAGTGTGGCAGCATGTCAGTGAAAATGTAAATAGGTAGAAATTAGAAAGACAAAAGGTAAAGCATGTAAGGGAGGGAAAAGAAAGCAGGAGAAAGAAAAGGCCAAAGGGAGACAACAGTGATAGAATACAGGGTAGAAAAGAGGCTGTCTGTGAAAAAGGATATAGTAGGAGATCAGGAAAACAGGAATGATAGAAGCTAAACATGTGACAGGATGTCAGTGAAAATATAAAAATGTAGAAATTAAAGGAAAAAAAAGGTAAAACAGGAAAGGGAGGGGAAAGAAAGCAGGGGGGAAAGGCCAAAGGGAAACACTATAGTGAGAATAACACAAAGTAAAAAAGAGCTCTTTCCAGAACCTCTCATCCTAGCCTTTAAACAAGCACTGCACCTCACTAACCTCATCACCAGAAGCAAACTGCCTATAACCCAAACCACACCCAATGGATCCAGACCATGCCAGGACAAGAAATGCAAAACCTGCCAACACATCTCCACCACCCCCATGATAACTACACCCCACAACAGAACCATCACCATTCCTGGATCTTATACCTGCACCTCCAGAAATGTAATATATATCATCCAGTGCACCAAATGCCCTGATGGAAAATATGTAGGAGACACCAAGCAACAACTGCGCACCATAATGAATACACACTGAAAATCTATCAAAGACAAGAACACCCAGCTACCTGTGGGTGCGCACTTCTCACAGGACAGTCACTCCCTTTCCAATCTCTCAGTCCTAATCCTCAAAGAGATCTTACCAAACACCTTTCGTAGATGAGCCTAGAAACTTCACTTCATAAATCTACTGGATACAAAAAAATCATGAACTCAATATAGACATTGGATTTATGACACATTACAACCTGCCTGACAACTGATTCACCAGGTACCTGCCTGACCTGACCTCTGACATTCTTCTTTTCCTCCACCTTTTCTTCCCCCCACCCTACTTTTCTGCCTTTTGTCTTCCTGATTTCTAACTATTTCCCTTTTCATTGAGACCCTCTTTTTTTACCTTGTGTTCTCCTTTGGCGTTTCCCACCCCCTCCCTACTTTCCTCCCCTCCCTTCCCTCTTTTACCTTTTGTCTTTCTAATTTCTACCTATTTACATTTTCACTGACATACTGCCACACTTTTAGCTTTTCTCATTCCTTGGGGTCTCAGAAGAACAGAGACTCCCTATGCCTAGAGAAGGGTGACTGCACCTGAAAGCTTGCTGAGAACTTATATCCAACTATTCAGTTGATCTAATAAAAGGGTGCTCAGTGGTGGCTGTGGCTGCCACATGCAAGCTTCCCCCATCCCATTCCTGGGAGGCGTTGGTGGTGCAGGTAGAGCAGCAGGGGATGGGGGGACGCACACAGGGCCAGACGCTGGGTGTGGGGGAGTGCATAGGGTGGGATATGGAGCAGCGGGGGGAAGAGGGGAGCAAGGTTGAACCCAGAGTGGAGGGGGGTGAAGCTGAGGGGTATGGAGCAGGGCCACACCTGGAGCAGCAGGGGGGGAGGGGAGAGTGGCGCTGGACCCAGAGTGGCAGGGAGTGGGGCAGAATGGGGCCGAACTCAGGGGAGGGGAGGGGAGTGGGGCGGGACTGGGGGGCGGGGAGTGGGCCCGGGCCCCGGCCTGAGCAGTGGGGGCAGTGGGGCTGGACCTGCAGTGCCAGCAGGAGGGGTGGGAATAGGCCCAGACCTGGAGCGGCAGGGGAGGCAGGGTGCAGGGCCAGACATGAGGCTCCATCCCTGCCCCCACCATCTTCTTGATGGGCAATTTGCTAGTATTTATAAATAAAATATAAATTTTATTATATACTGGATTTTTTTTTAAATTTCAGTATAAACTTCATTTTTCAATTCAAAGAGTGGCAGTATATGTCCTTTACCAACATATGATGTGTGTTCTTGAGGGATTATACCATAGTTTGGACTCTTTATCCAGAAAGGCAAACTCACAGCCCATTTATATTCCTCTGAAGCAGTGGTTCTCCACCTTTTTAGATGGCAGGCACCCCTTCATAATTTTTGTAAATTGAGTGGAACACTATTTCAAAAACTATTCATTTTTTACAGTACTTACCTCCTTACATAGGGGCCCGGCAGTGGGGGTGGGAGAAGGAGCAGCCGGACAGTGTCAGCCATGTGCTTACCTCTTTGCAGAGTGGGGTAGCACTGGGGTAGGGGAGCAACCAGGCAGGGGAAGCCTGAGCCTGCACTTATCTGGTTATTTCCTTGCATTTTTTGGTATGCTTCAAAGGATTTTATGGCTCCCCACAGTGCTGTGAACCCCAGTTGAGAATCACTGCTCTAAAGCTAATAATTTTTTTTCTTTGTTTTCAGTGAGAGCAAATGAAGCCCGCTGATTAATGACAAGCAAACGTGTGATGTTTTGGTAAGCATTGTGCTTTTTATTGTAATTCAAGTAGGCAATAGACAGACCAAATTGCTAGTAGCACAGGGAAAATTAGGAAGATGCATCCTTCATTATCCCATCCTTGGATAAATTTGGTATATTTTTTATTCTTATTAGATGTATATGAGGCCAGACTATCAGTTGGTATAAATAAGTGTAGCTAATTTGACTTTAGTGGAGTTTCATCTGCCTACATTAAATCTGTTTATACCAGCTGACACTGGTTCAAATTATTTAAAATGCATAAGTAGAAACCTGACAGAGGAAAAGTGCCTTGTGTCCCAAAACTTGACTAAGATCTCTCCCAATACTTGGTCCAATAAAGGATATCCTCCCCCAAAATCCTTGACTCTCTCATATTTCCTGGATTGCCATGGCTTCAACATTATTCCAATACTGCCATGAGATGTATTGTCATGAATCAAGGATTTATGGGGAGGTTATGGCCCCTTAATAATAAATTCCCATTAACTTCACTAGGTCTAGGGTTTCATCTTTAATCTTTAATACTGTTGGCCATTACATGGATTTTTAAGGCATCTAATGAAGTAGGCTGTCACCTAAACAAGTTTATGCATCTTTGAGCCAGTTAGGCTCTATGGACCTTGTTACATATTAATTTAGGCAGCTCCTGGAACTCTTAACCCCTAAATTGTCCATGCATTAACACCTGAACATAGTTTTAAGCACACTTTAGTTGGCTTCAAGTTATGCCACTCCAGGGGAAATTTCTCTCTGATATGTGTTACCCAGCTCATGTTCCATTAATGTGTGACCACTCCCCATGGATGAATGGCCCAAGCTGCAGTCCTCCAGCATCCCAGGTACAATGTCCCCTCCCCTATCCTCCTGTTCTTTGTGGAAAAATTTTTCACTCCTCAAACACTACTGCCAAAGAGGTATTTCTGGCACCAAGAGGTAGTTCTCCACCTCCTGCCATTCCAGGGGTGTGACATTCCTACTCCCAGGGGTGCAACAGAGTGAAAATGAACTGCAGAGCACATGCCAGCTAACCAAGTCACAGGGCACAGATGGGTCTAGGGGTGTGATCTAGGTGGTATGGGATGAGGGGAATCAGGTAGGGGTCTGGATCAGGTCCCCAAGAGCTGGGGCTTTCTTCCCAGGCCCGGGACAGTAGCTCCCCCCAAAATGTCTTCCCTTACTGCTCCTGCCTCCCAGCCAATCCAGGAATCATGACCAGCACCTCCAATACCTCACACCCAATCACAATCCCAATTTATTAAAACATAAGACATTCTTTAATTTACTTCCTCTTTATTTCTTTTTAAATTATTTTTTTACTTCTTTTTATTTTATCCTTCAGTGACTAACTTCCTTCATTTCATGATCCTTCTCCCACCCCCATTTCCTTTTCACTTCCCATTTAATTAACCACCCCATCCCATTAAATCTCCACCTCCCAGCTTCATGTTCCTGCCCCCCCACCCCCCATAGTGCATACACTAGGCACATCTTAATGAGAGGCTGACTGTGCAGTAACTGAAAAATATTGTGCAGCAGTGTTTCACAGCATGGACAGTGCTAATTCACTACTGTGCAATATTATTAGGCTACTGTGCAGTAGCATCACCTAAAAGACGTTTCCTGGTGTACTGTGCAATAACTCCAGTCACTGCATATATACTTAATATTTACTAATACAAGTACTAAATGGCATCTGGTTTTGGCCAGAGCATCTCTTTGGTGCTCCTGCTGCCCCCGGTGCTGTTCTAGGTAAGTTAGGGAATGGGGTGGGGAGTTATGGGTGTGAGGGGTGGGAGGGGCATGGCAGGATGGCCCCAGGGCTGTGGGGGCAAGTGGCTGGAGCAGCCTAAGAGGGATCTGGCCCAGGCCAGTACAGGTCATTAGTCCGGCTTTGCACTGGAGCAAGTTGCATGGCTCCGGGAGGTGTGCACAGAAGCTGCACCTCCCAGAGCCATGTGACCTGCTCCAGTGAAAAGCAAGACTAGTGAGCCACATGGGGCTGGGCTGGGTTCCACAGTGTGCCACCTCCCCACAGGCATAGTGGGGCAGAGGCAGGACTCAGCATGGTAGGAGTTTGGGGTTTCCTCTTCCCCCCCACCCCCCGCCAATTTGCAGTTCAACTGAGAATAGAAATATTTAATCTGGCAGTGATAGTTGGGGGTTGTAATTTGCCCCCCAAGCTCTTTTTCTCCTTTATGGATCCTCTCTGATGATTCCTTTACCCTTTTTGTGAAGGAATCAGCTTGACTGGGATAGTTTGGTCAGGGGTGATTCTGCCATGAGCAGAGGTCTGGACTAGATGACCTTGTGAGGTCTCTTTGAGCTCTACTTTCCCATGATTTTAAAGGTTTGTTAATCCTGTTATTCCTTGCAAAAGTGCTCCAGCTGGGGATTTCAGCCCACAGAGGAGCAAGAATTCAAGAGCAAAAAAATAGACAATTCTTGAGAAACACTACAACTTACAACTTTTCCTGAAATATTTGTTCGTTTTTAGCCAAAAGTGTTTGGGGAAAAAAATAGAACTTTTCAGTTAAAAATGACGAAATGTAAGGTTGTGGAATATATAGGTTAGTGGGAAGAAACAGGTACATGTTACACCAT
The DNA here is from genome assembly GCF_000455745.1 of Alligator sinensis. NCBI lineage: Eukaryota > Metazoa > Chordata > Crocodylia > Alligatoridae > Alligator > Alligator sinensis. Next base: position 1,213,427 of record NW_005841842.1, on the reverse strand, counting down.
TTAGATTCTCTTTAGCCTGACTAAGAAGTGCCTAGATTCATTTACACTTTTCTCTAGATCTGGGAAGAATCTAAAGGAATCCTTATATAGAAAGTATATGCTATCATCATATTTAACATCTCTTTAGCTCCATATTTTGCATTTTAAAATTAAAACCAAGGTTACTTACACCAAAACAAAATCTACTCTTTCTTCTTGCTTGTTGAACCCTTTAGTTTTATTGATTTTACAACCATACTTTTATATAAATATGCAACAGTAATTTGTAGTAATGGTCCACATTTACAATACTGTTACAATGGGGTAAAACTGAATTAGAAATATTTCACGAGTTATCAAATAAACCCCACTGATAGACCTAAATATTCAAGATAAAATGGAACAATAGGGCAACTCCAAATACATAATGTATAAAAATATTTTAACATGTTTATTAACCAACTTTTATTATGGTAAAAATACCAGATATGTTGCCATTATTCTCTGAGTGCCCATTTTTGTGATTTTTAGATAAACGGTGTAAAAACAGTCTTTACCAAGGAAGGCAGTAGCACTACCTGTCAATACTTTAAAGTCTCAGTTAAGGATATATTGGATCTATCCTTTGCCTACTACCCTGCTTCCTACTCTGCTTCAAGTTTATAAGCTTTTTAGGGGTAGATCTTAATCAGAATTTTAGTAATATTTGCAAGTAGAAATAAAACAGAGCCTGTATTTTTTTTTTATTTTCCATGTACTCTCACTGGTATTACATGATTCAACCACCATAGAAAACTGTCATTTGCTGCTAAAGTACCCCTAAGGGAGAATCAGACAGAAAAAACAGAGCTCAGTCTGCCAGCCTGAGGGAAGGTGGAGTTCTGGTGGCAACAATGTGGCACCAGGTTCACTATGACCTTGGCTAATTAAAGAAAGGGCCCATCACAATAATAAACTAAAAATTCCTTTCAAGTGGCAACATTCTTCTGCACCGGTGGGTAGATACATTTTCTCCTTTTTAAAGTGAAGTAATAAGTTTTGGCTTATGAATTCAAGATTTGATAGGCAAGGTCTTGCGTTTCAAGTTGGAAATACAATCTAGGAGGTGTCGCATGCAAATTGCTTCATAGGAATACTGTGTGGAGTGTGCATGCAGGGGTAGAAGTTCCGCCCTCTTGGAAGCTATGTGATCCTCTGTCAGCCCTTGTGTCTCAAATGTATTTATGCCCACTGATTTCCCAGCCTCTGTCCCCAGTCAGCTGTATTGTTCAGAGAAACAAGGAGCACATGGCCCCAGTACCCCTCCTTTTGCATCTTTTCAGATGGTGCCCCCCAAAAGATGTTGATAAAGAGAAGGCACAAGGCTCCTTAGTGAGATAAGGTAAGACCCTTGACATAGCACAGAGATGGCAGACATCTTTCTGCCATGTGCACTCATCAGGAAGCAGTCGTACATTAGCTGCAAGTTGCTTAATTTTATTTCCCTGCCCACTCAAAAGAAGTTAAAAATAAAAGTACAAAGGTAGATTGAGAGGTAAACATCTCCCCCACCCATTCCAGGCTATCCCCCTGAAACACACTCCCCCAGGGCTCCCCT
>NW_005841842.1:1205038-1211841 GCF_000455745.1 Alligator sinensis | reverse complement strand
CCCCCAGGGCCCCCCTACCTCCACAACCCCCCCCCCCCCACCCCTGGCCTTGGCCCTTGGGGTTCTCCCTTGCCTTCTGCCTCCCCCTACACCTGGGGTATTACTTACTTGTGGCCACCCATGCTGTCTGTCCCAGGCAACCTGGCAGGGAAGGATTAACCTGCCTGCAGGGCTGTTGCAGCTGCTGGGCTGCTGCTCTTCTGGCCCAGAGAGCAGCAGTGGTGGTGGGCAGGCAGGCAATTTAACAGACAGCATAGACAGCCACAAGTAAGTGGAAGGAGGGGCAGGTGGTGGGTAGTGAAAGGGGATGGGGGGAGGAGAAGTGGGCCCAATCCAAGTCAGTAGGGGAGGGGACAGGTAGGGTGTTTACACAAAGATGTAGCCTAGAGTGAGTAGCCTAGCTGTGAAGCATGGATCAGAGATAATCCTGCCCTGGAGTGGTGTAACTTTGAGCCACATAATGAGTGCTTAAAACTGATTTTAGGTGTTAATGTGCAGACAATCCAAAGGTTAAAAGCTCCAGGAGCAGCCCACAATTGCCATGTAACAAGACCCTAACACAGCCCTCACTCACCAGACATGCAAATGAGCTTGGCTTCTCTAGGATGTTTCTTTTACTTAGCAGCAGCTATGGGCAGAAGACTATGGGGATTTTCTGTATGTCTGGGGTTCTTGGGAACCTGTGAGCTGCTCTTCTCTGCTCACCAACAGGTGTTGACAATGACCTCTTCACTCTTTTAAGACTTCAGATCACAGGTCTTATGTTTGTATACATTTATCACTTTAGAGTTCACATTATAATGTTCAAAGTGTGTGTATAAACACATACATGTGAACAAAAGCTACTTGTTGAAAAATTCACCCATGTGGTCCTCTTGAAATCCATTCTCTGATGTAACTGCTATGCTGAAGACAGATAGACAGGGATATTTCTTTCAGCATTTCTATCTCACATTCCTGGGTAGACAACTTTTTCAGCCAGCCTAACTTTCCTGCTCAGACAGCCATCTCCTCCTCTGTAGGATCCATCTCTAGCAAGTGATGTTGATAATCTTTGTATTATTGTAATGAGCAAGAAGCCTAGACACAGACCAGAACCTCATTGCATTAGGGACTGAAACAACACATAGCATAAGCAGCCCTGGTTAGTGCACTGAGAATTGTTATTTATGAAATAGACTGGCATTTTTTTCCTTGCGGCAGCTTGTCAGTGTTAAATTGTTGGTTTCAAACTACTGTGTAAGTAAGTTCTGAACTTTAGTCACCAAATAATGTATGAAAACGTATAGAACAAAATTTAAGGTTGTAAGGATACAGAATGAACTCTAACTTTAGAAATATGATGCACAATGATGACAAAAACAAAAATTCTGTAATATAAGACGGGTTCATCCATGGAAGTGCCTTTATTTTCCTCATCTTTTTATACCAAACAATGGTAAAAAAAAGAAAAAAGAAAGAAAGAAAGAAAATTCCAATAACAGATACACCTGATAAAATACAGGAAGTAAATGATGAATAATATATGGAGTCTCATTGTATGTTCCTTTTTTGGAAAACATTTGCATTAAACAACCTTCTTGACTTGCCATTCAAAATTAAAAATAAATCTGTCTTCTAAATGTAATATTTACAGAGAGATAGCTTTCCCCTTTTCTCTTAGTGCAAATAGCACAGTACTGTACTCAGTTCTTTCTAGAATTGGTTAGCAGACATTCGTTGCCGAGATTCATCATTTGCTAAGTTTAATTCTTTTTGTTATCATCTGCAGCAAATCATCCATTGGTAACTTTTTTTCTTTATGTCACTCTAAACCACGGAGGCTTGGTTATGTACACTTCTATATTCTTTTCATGAATCAAGCTAAATAAATTAATAAATAAACATAGTCTAGCACCTGATTATTACCTGCTGGTGGCAGGGGACCTATATCTTTTCTCAGCCATCCTTGACATTGACAGTGGAGGGCAGAGTGACTAAAAATTCCAGAGGTGTAGATGGGATATTTTTCATTCAACGTTCACATTGAGATATAAATGTACAGGTAGTTTAATTAGAACATTGCTCACTTTTCTCATGTATGGAAAATTTAATGGGAGTAGAGTTATCCTTTGGTCTCCCGAAAAAACATGGGGAAAAAACACAAATAAAACTAGACTGCATACATATCTTGATGAATTTAAGAAAATGTAACAAGAAAAAATGACATATGCTAGACAGTTCTGTTGAAAGTGGTTGTAGATCTTCACGAACATGGGGCAGTCCATGTGCTACTTAATTAAACAATCGAATCAGAGCCAGAAATCCAAAGGATGCCTTCTCATTCTTACAGGAATGCACATGGTTGCACCCACACATTGCTGTGACTCAACTTCCTGTTGACGCTCTTATACAAAAGTGGCAATATTTACTTCAAAAACAAAGGTTGCTTATCCAGTGGCTTAATATCATTTAGTTTCCTAACTCAGACCTACCCTTACAAAAAACCTGAGCACCCCGGGATTTTCACTACATCAGAAAGACCTCTGGTTTCTGAACACCACATCTTGTTGGGTTAGATTTTCACTCCCACCCATTTGGTTCTCTTCCACCTTTGGTGGTTGGCCCCTATTGCTGATTTATTTTTTCAGGTTTTCCCACTTACTGTTTTACTATGTACCTCTTTAATCTTAAAAAAGTTCTCTTTGTTTAACCCTTGGGATTCATTGCTTGCAAGTGGAAAATTATTGCTTTTCGTAAGCCCCCAGACAATATTAGTTAAGTTTATGAGGTTCCTGGGTGAGGGTTTGAGCAGTGCTGTTTATGTTTTTTGAACACAGCCCTGTCTGCCACCATATAGCCCTTGGCAGAAGGGTTACATAAATGGTAGGGTTTGAAAAATGTTTGACCATGTGTTTATCTGCATAACTGAACACACATAGTTGAAGGGCAGATTTAGGTGACTGTACAGATATTTGTCCTGAGTTTTTTTTAATGCTCTCTAGAGGTAGTTCTCATTAAAACACTTAGCACTGGAATGCCAGTTGTACTACACTACCCATAATTCTTCAGAAGCTGATAGGTGACTATGTTTGTCTAATTTTTAACAGAAAACATTGCGGCTTCTGACTTTACTGAAAAAATTCTCATCTGTTTGCAATATATCATGCTCAGTTTGTCAAGTCTGTAGTGAAATATTAAGTGTTGTGGATGAACAGTGAAGGGTAAAATAATCCAAAACATAAGTAAAAACGGGATGTTAAAAATGCCTGATTGGAAGATGTGGTGGCTCATTCCTCCATAAATGCCTAAGGCAGAGATATTCCAATTTGAACAAGAGAAAATGATGGGATTATAGTGAATAAACAACTATGATTCGTCACTCCTTGATTATAGTACTAATCTACATGGAAAGAATGAATACATGATGTGTTCCTTTGAAATATTTCTGAGGCAGTGGGAAGTGGTAAATATATTTTAGAAATATAACCATATACATAATGCCTCTCCTCCTTTTTTGTTTGAGCGATGTTTAAGTATATATTCGGGTATGTATGCAGCCTAAGCCATGGTAGTTCTTTGAGAAACAAAAAACATACAGTTAGCTATGTTGTCAATTATTTTGCCTAATCTAAGATGCAGAAGCGAACTACTTGACTCACCCTGTATGAATACATTTTTTCAAGATTATGTGGCTATAGATATAAACAAAACCCTTTAGTACAAGGAAGACAGAAATGTGAACCTCAAAAGGTTGAGTGCTGTTTTCCTATCAGAATATACTCATTAAAAAAAGAGTGGAAGGGAAAACAAGGGAAGTTTTTTTGTTTGTCTGCGCCACAGAAAAGGCAAGATGGCTCAGTGCTAGATAATTTTGTCAGTGTCATCCAAATAATAATTTATCTGAAAACCTTTCGTATCTATTTCTGAAGCAGCATAAATATTTCTCTCAGATGACTCTTATTGATAGAGTATTGTATGTTTTACATACCATGCAGCCATTTAAAAAGTACTTTTTAAAGTTATTTTCATTTATTGTTGATGTTTCTTTTGAGTTTGCTCTTTCACATGTCACATGTCTTGCTGAAGCCTCATCAGTGATCTGTGAGGCAAGCAATTCTACTTGTCAGCTTACCTCTGTCATGCAAGGAAAATGAACATGGGGAAACTGAGCTTAAGTAAGGCTCAACTCTGATTTAAAAAAAAATCTGGCAGAGTTTGGTTATATTTTATATCCTTTTCTCTTCTGCAACATATTCCTGTTTTCAGCTTCAAAAATGAACATTTCATTTTCAAAATTTTTTCTTCAAACCAGAAATTATACAGTACAAATCCTCTTGGATTATACCACATTCCCAGATATTGATTTATATATTTTTTTCAAATGTGTACATAACCCTTTGATTCTTTTTACTCAATAGGACAGTGATAGGATATTGCTTTTGCATGAACAATCTGTTATTTGAGATCTGAAGATTCGACTAGCTAAGAGGAAGTACTAAAGATTTATGGAGAGTTCTAAGTGGGACAAAATGCGCAATTTCAAAATGTTCCTGGAGAACCATGAAGATTAATGATTGCAAACAAGAGGATGGACCAAACATTCAGAAATAAGGCATGATGCATTAGAAGTTAGACCTGCCAACTCTTAGACTAACTCAGATTCCCCAGAGTCTGGTTCTCCAGATTCTCAGACTCCTTTGGACTGTTTACATGCTCTCTACCTTATGAAAGACAATCTAAAAGCTTCTTGGAGAACAATCAGGGTGCATCTACACGTGCTGATTTAAGGCGCATTAAGGGCACAAGTCTACATGTGTGCACCCTTAATGCACCTTAAAAATGGCAATTTTAGGCTATTTGCGCCTAAATTTGATACCTACAAATTTAGGTGTAAAAAGCTAAAGTGCCTTAATACATGTGCAGGTGCACTAAGGTGCATCATCTTTAGTGCACTAAAGGTGCAAAACTTCAGTCCCAATGTCAGGTTTGACCTAGAAACCACTATACAAAGCCCAAGCAAAAGTCTCTGTTATGTAACTAATGCCCATCTGCAATGATAAGGAGGAGACAGTCTTAGATAAAGGAGGCTTGAAAACAAAAGCAGAATCAGAGGACTAGGGCAAAGAGCTAATTTAAATATTAAGAATCACACCCCTAGGTGGGGAGAAAGTATGCTAATGAAACATACATGTATGGAAATGAGATACATAGCTAAAACACAGGTATAGAGACATGCTCAGTAAAGAACTCCTTGCGTCACTCCCTTATAACCAATTAGCAAACAAGAATGCTTATGAAGGTCCAATACTCCTGTATAAAAGATGCTTAGAATTAAGAATCTGTGCGCATTGTCGTGGAAACACACGCAGCATACTTTTGGGTCAGGTCAGCAGAAGCTTTTATTTAAAAGAAACTATAGCTGTAGGGGGATTTTCCAAGCACTTGGAAGGGGTCCCCCCCCAAGAGCAAAATCAGGAGGCTTATATACTTTTTAACAGTTGCTTACAACTCACGTGATCATATAGTGAAATTAGCATGAAAAGCGGCTATAATGTTATTTTATTATTTCTTTGCTGTAATCAGGATGGGAACTAATGGGGGAGGCGAGGTTAGTTCACAAACCTCCTTCTTGTACCTGCAAATCAGAGTTGTACATACTTTTTGCTATCTTTAAGGCCGGGTGAGCGAAGCAGTTGCAGAGGAGTTACAAAGAACAAACACTTTCCCTTATCTGTTCTACTGTACAGATTCAGCAATTCTCCACAAAGCTGTTATGTCATCTTATAACTCAAATGATCAAAGTTTAAGGCATATATTTTTTTGATTCCACAATGGTGAATCCTTGGCAAGGGAAGGGGCTGGGAGGTGGCAGGGAGATCTGCCCTACAAAGGGCTATGGACACTGGCTGGTTGGTTTTGGACTCAAAGCTCTGGAGAGGGCAGAGAGCCCAGCCACAGGGATACCGTGTTCAGCGCTGGGGCTTTCTGAGCAAAGACTGCATTACAGAGTGCTGCAAAGGGCAGGAGGGCAGGGGAGCAGCAGGCATCCAGGGGTACAGGGTACTGGAGAGAGGCTGAGAAGCAAAACCTGCCAGACTGGGCTCAGGGGATGGCAGCAGCAGCTCTTTGCAGACCCGATGGGCACAGGAGATGGCCAGAGGCAGGCCCTGGGGGCATTTGGAGCTGGGTGTCTTGGGGAGGTCACCGTCTCGGGAAGGTGCTTCTTCTCCTTGCGTGGGGGGCGGCTACTTTTGTCAGGTTCGACCTAGAAACCACTATACAAAGCCCAAGCAAAAGTCTCTGTTATGTAACTAATGCCCATCTGCAATGATAAGGAGGAGACAGTCTTAGATAAAGGAGGCTTGAAAACAAAAGCAGAATCAGAGGACTAGGGCAAAGAGCTGATTTAAATATTAAGATTCACACCCCTAGGTGGGGAGAAAGTATGCTAATGAAACATACATGTATGGAAATGAGATACATAGCTAAAACACAGGTATAGAGACATGCTCAGTAAAGAACTCCTTGCGTCACTCCCTTATAACCAATTAGCAAACAAGAATGCTTATGAAGGTCCAATACTCCTGTATAAAAGATGCTCATAATTAAGAATCTGTGTGCTTGTTACGTGAAATTATTCCGCTTGCACCTTGTATTGCTAGCAATAAATCTTCTTTATACTTTCACCCCTGGTATCTTTATTGGCTTTTGCATACCGGGCACGATCCCAGACTTGAGCTGGGGCTCAACAGTTTTTGGCGACCCAGATGGGACTGCCTTAGATAACTTTGCCCGGACTAGCTGACAACCAGACACAGCTC
>NW_005841842.1:1180773-1201888 GCF_000455745.1 Alligator sinensis | reverse complement strand
TGGCTTGGCAGGGTTCAAGATGATACGCACTGGTTCAGCACTCAGCATGTGCCCCACTTCATTTGCATGGGTGGACCACAGCTGTGGAGGTACTCGTGCCAACAGTTCCTCTTGCAAGTAGGAAGTGTCAGGTTCAGAGTACTCCTGGGTTAGCAAAGCCACAAGCTCAGTTTCCCTATGTTCTGGTACCTCAAGGTAAACACCATCTGGGCTACAATAAATCACGCATCCCAGTTTACACAACAAATCCTTACCAAGAAGGTTGACAGGTGCACAGGGGCTAAGAAGAAAGGCATGATTTTCAGACAAAGGGCCAATAGAGATGGAGACAGGTTCAGAGACGGGATGTGGGATAGGTTGTCCGCCTATACCGACAGCATTTATAGTTTCAGGAGAATAAGGTAGAAAAGGAAACTCAGCAGCCTTTAGCGTGGAGCGGGATGCTCCGGTGTCGACAAGACAGGAGACAGGTTTACCAGAAATAAGGCATTCAACAAACGGACCAGATTGGTCAGTAGCAAGCAAAGGAGCGATGATGTCACTGTCCCTCAGGCTGTCCTATTCAACACTGGGAAAATTGACAGGAAGTGGAGGTGGGGGCAGGGACTGGGGTCTGGGTCCTTGGCCGGGGCGCTTGGGGCATTCTGATTTCCAATGTCCTTCTTGCTTGCAATAATGACATTGGTTCCCATAGCCTGGGTTTTGTGGGCTCAAGGATCTATCTCTTCCCCTGAATCTACCCGGGCCTCCCCTTCCCCGTCCTCGTCCCCTTCCTCTACCTGGACCCTGCAACTGAGAAATCTGTAAGGCCATTAACTTAAACTCGGCATTGTCTTTAGACCGTTCCAATTTGTTATGAAAATGGTTAGCCGCAGCAAGGACTTCAGTCAAATCTTTAGTTTCCCAGCCAATAATTACTGTTTGAATTTTCTCAGCAATTTTAGGGTTAAGTCCCTGGATGAATGCTGCCACTATTGCTTGTTTAGCATTTCCGACTGGGTTATCCATTCCTGAGTATCGTTCAAATGCCTGTTTGAGGCGTTCCAAATAGTCACTGGGGTGTTCATTTTTGTTTTGTTTACAGGTATTTATTTTGGTCCAGTCTGCCTTTTTTGGGCAAATTGTGAGAACTGCCTGAACCAAAGCATTTCTCTTGTCAATAAAGTCTTGGCCAATCCCTGGGTTTTGATCTGGCCAAGTACAGGCAGCATACAGACGTAGCATAGTTTCCTTGGGCAAAATCGATCGCATGAGCTGATTAATGTCAGCCCATGTTGGATTATAACAATTTATAACAGTCTGCAATTCTTCCTGAAATTTTTCTGGGTCTTCCCTGATTTTGGGGAATTTTTGAGTTAAATTGTAGAGATCACCTGGAGTCCAGGGTGCATGCACGGTTACTATATTTTGTCCATCGGTGCCAATGCCTGGCATTTGTCTTAGGGGGTAAACTTGTGCAGCTCGGGATCTAAGATTGATGGGAGATCTTTCCATGCCTATTCCCATTCTTCTAAATACACCTGTGGTGGGTTGTGACCCAGGAGTAAATTGCCACACTGGTGATGATTGAGTGGCAGATATGGTGGATGAGTCCAGACTATTAAGCTCCGTGGATGGATTTACTGAAGGAGCTTCAGCTAATGAGTTACTAGCCTGGGCTGCAGCCTGATGTTGAACCGGTTGTTGCTGATGTGGGAGTCCCAGGAGAGCAGGGTTCGAACAAAGGTCAAGGATATCCTCTGCTGGCTCCGGTGGTGGGGGCGCCCCGGGCAATGCTGGATACATCGGAGCGGTGGCCGGCGTGTAATTTGGGGGAGCAGCCAATTTCTCCCGAACAGCTTGTAACTGCTGTTTTAATTTTTCTTGAGAGTCTTTTAGGCTCCTAGTTTGAGATTCTGTCCGCCTTTTGGACATTTCATCATACCAATAAAAGAACGCGTCCCACTGGTTTTGTGGTGTTTTGGATCCACGGGACTCTAAAGCCCCTCTTAAGTGCACTATTTTATCCTGATCAAATGTTCCTTCTTGTGGAAAATGCTTCACAGGATCATCCCTAGTATACCAGTTCCACTTATCCAGGTACTTGCAAGCCTCGGGAGAATAGTGTGTGTACATAAAGTACGCCGGAGTCCCCTTAGGGGGGACGGGAACTTGTTTAGACTGACTCGTTCCCATTTTCAGTCACACAGGGAGACGTAGGAGAGGCTTATTTAGGATGTCCGGGCCGCTCAGTGCCTTGCCCCGCAGTTTTTCACTGCCCAGACAAAAGGCTTCTGACCCGACACCGGCTCATAAAATGGAAATGGGAATGGGAAACACAAGAGGAATCCTTTCACTCCTGCTCTCGGCAGAAGCTACTGGGACAAGGGGTTTGGAAAAGACAAAATCACTCAGACGCCCTGTCCACTGGGTCACGAGGTTTCAGCTGGGCCCCCTTGCTTTCGACGCTACCTTTTTTAGGCAGAATCGGGGCGGCTAGACCCAGCCTTAGTCCCAGACCTGGTCAGTGGCTCATTTTTCTAAATGCACACACACACATTTATTCAATCACTGGGAAGCCCTGTCCACTGGGTCACGAGGTTCCAGTTGGGCCCCCTTGCTTTCAAAACTGCCCTGTCAGGCAGAATTGGGGCGGCTGAACCCAACCGTAGTCTCAGACCTGGTCAGTGGCTCATATTTCTAAATACACACACATGCACATTCATTCAGTCAGCCAGACCTCCTCCCCCACACCGCCTTAGTTAATTAACGACAAGCCCGATGTGCTGTAGGATGAAGGTGCTTCATACAGTTTCTCCCTAAATAAAACGTACGTTACCAGACACAAAATGGGATCCTTTACCAGACAGAAAATTTTAGCCGGCAGTAAGGTTCAGACTGACCTGTTTTAACAAGGTTCAGATCCAGTTACCACGGCCAAGTTGGGAGCCTACAGGCAGTCCTCCTCCGAAACCCCAATAGAGATTTTGAATTAGGTCTCTTACCTCTCAAGTTTGGCGCCTCGGGGTTCGGGGGGGGCAGTCTGCGGTCCTCCTTTCTCAGCCTGTGTTCTGGATCCGAGTCACGGCACCAGGGATTGTCGTGGAAACACACGCAGCATACTTTTGGGTCAGGTCAGCAGAAGCTTTTATTCAAAAGAAACTACAGCTGTAGGGGGGACTCCAAAGTGACATGGATCTCCCAAGCACTTGGAAGGGGTCCCCCCCCAAGAGCAAAATCAGGAGGCTTATATACTTTTTAACAGTTGCTTACAACTCACGTGATCATATAGTGAAATTAGCATGAAAAGCGGCTATAACATTACTTCATTATTTCTTTGCTGTAATCAGGATGGGAACTAATGGGGGAGGCGAGGTTAGTTCACAAACCTCCTTCTTGCACCTGCAAATCAGAGTTGTACATACTTTTTGCTATCTTCAAGGCCGCAGTGAGCGAAGCAGTTGCAGAGGAGTTATAAAGAACAAACACTTTTTCTTATCTGTTCTACTATACAGAGCCAGCAATTCTCCACAAAGCGGTTATGTCATCTTATAACTAAAATAGTCAAAGTTTAAGGCATATATTTTTTCTGATTCCACAGCTTGTTACGTGAAATTATTCCGCTTGCACCTTGTATTGCTAGCAATAAATCTTCTTTATACTTTCACCCCTGGTATCTTTATTGGCTTTTGCATACCGGGCACGATCCCAGACTTGAGCTGGGGCTCAACACCAAGTCAGTCTACATACCATGTTAATGCATCTTAGCATGTGCATGTTTAGACATGAGCCTAAATCACTTTAATGTGCACTAGGCAAATGTGCATTAAATTTAGGCGCATGGAAAAGGACACGTAGAGGCACCCTTATAATCCTAGTTTTCCTAAGAACTAAATGGACCATCTCTAACATCAAGTAATATCCTGGTTCTTAGGACCCACACAGCTTTCTGTGATATAATGTACCAGCACTTAGAGATCTAGACAGATATACTGGGTGCTTCTACACAAGATGCTAAATATGCAGTAGACTAATTGTGCATTAGTGCATCATGGTGAAAGTTGCACTGTTGCTTTAATATGCAATAGAATTAGTTTACTGCATATTAGTGCCACTTAAAAGGCATGTGCCGGTGCTACTGCGCAGTAGCACCAGTTATTGTGCATTTAGTTAGTACCTGTTATTATAGGTACTAAACTTAATGGGCAGTAACTACAGCACATTAATGTACACGTAGACATGCCCACTGAAACTCTAAATAATGCTTTCACTGGACTTGAAGAGAAAGCCTGGGAATATGCAAGTGACCAGATTCTATTAGGCAAATAAAAGTGTAAGGTGCCAAGTATGATTCTTTTCCACCCTGCTCAAGTCCCTGAAAACAGTTAACACAAAGTTTGGTAGGTTCTCCTCGTCATTGTTCCTTTTTTGTGACTCAGTCTTAATGTTCAGGTGATGGCTTGCTAAAAAAGATGAATTCATAGATTTCTAGGACTTGAATGGGGTGGAATAGAATTGTACTTGGGCACCTAAGTCCATTTAAATCCCCACTATGTGGAATACAAAGTGTTAGGTAACTTGACTAGTCTGTGTCACTACATTTCAAATCTTGCCAGAGATTTGTTTGCCTGGTGGGGGGTTTGTATTTTCCAGTTATACTAATATTAAATTTAATGCTTATGATCTCCTTGTCTTCTATGCTACCTATAAAAAGAAAATTTGCTTATATTTATGAAATAATGGATTATAAGTGAAATGTAAAGCTTTAAAAGGTGTGTCTAAACTGTTGCATGCTTCTTCAAATTTAACTTCTGATAATTTTGAGAATTCTCCACCATCAGTGTCTGGCTTCTGTATACTCCTTGTGTAAGTAATTATTTTTCTTTAATTTTATACAAATTGTTTCAGCTCTTCTGATTTTTTTTTACATATTTAATTGTAAAATATGCACAAATATAGGCCCCACTTTGAACTCTTGGAAGTCATTGAATTAAAAAACCCCAAAAACCTTTCTTCTCCATGTACTCATTCCTATTTTCTTTTTAAATTAAAGAAATAAAAACTCCACTAAACAGAATATCCAATAGCAAAGTAATGGTAATAATAAAAACTCCTTAACAGACTGGAATCTAAAATATTAGCTTAAGAGACAGAATTGCTGAACTGTTGAAATGCTGGCACTTCAGTGCCACTTGGGGAAGTACAGGAGGTATATTTTGCCTCACAACCCCATTACGTTAGGCAGACTGAAACAGTAGAGAAGTTTACACTATATTAAAGTAGCTAATATAGAATGACTGGCCTATACATAAATCACATGCTTTATTAATTAGATTCTATTCCATGTTACTATTTGGTCAGTCATAACTACTACTTAGACAAGATAAAGACCAGGAGGACATGATCATGTTGGAAAGTGTACTAAAAAAATCTATACTCAGTTTCCTTTGCTCTTTCTTTCTCTTTTTCTTTCCTTCACATTCCTCTAAAACGTTAATGTGATAATTTCACCAGCCCCATTTCCTAATCAGTAAAGAGTACCCTGAGACAGAGCTGCAGAGTTTGTCTGGTCTAAACAGTTTGCATAGCCTGAACTCCACAGTCACACTGGGACTTTGCAGTATTGGATTTGTTCGTTTATTTTGGCTCTGATTTGATGATCACTGAATTCTGCCTTCTTAGATTTTACAGTGGTGGTTTTTGAATAGGAGTCACTGTGACCCCAGTGGAATTTTATATCCTTACAGTCAAAGTAAAAAAAACCCTGGCTTAAATAGGTGAGCTGTGACTGGTAGAGGGATGCAGATAGAGTTTTAGATCCCTCAGGTCTTGCAAATAGAACCTTTCCCCCTCTTTCTCTCAGCAAAAGGCCATGTCATGCTGCCTGTTTTGTTTCAGAAATAGATGGGACACTCTGGCCCTCCTGTATGAATGGGGAATACGAGAAGGGGAAAAAGTGGCTGGATTAGATTTGGGCTGAGTAAATGTTGATCTTTCCTCACCTGCTCTTGACAAGTCTTCACCTCACTGAAACTTTTTTATTAAATTTTAATCAAAAGCACAGAAAAGATTGTTGATTGTAGAAACGTCTAACCTTGCTGTAAGTCTCCTTGCCAGGCCAATCATACAGATGTTAACAACATTTCAATAAAGACATCCAGTTTAATGTTGGAAATACTTTATTTTATAGTCTAAGTATACTAAATATTCTCATGTAATCCAAATGGAGTCAGAGAATTCCACAACTAGTGGGTACACACGTATAGAGGCAAAATGCATAAGACTTCAGAAATAGTTTGGCTTTAATTTTAGTTCAGAATTTTCTCCTGGATCCGCTTTTTTCTGGTAGCATCATATACCTGATTTAATATGAATAATTTTATGATAATTTCCACATCTTAGCTGAAAGTGCTGATATATTTTGGCTCTGGGTGTGTTATTTTTTTTCATTCCTTTCATTTTTGTCTAATGCATATCTTTCATGAGGCAGCCTTCAGTCACAAACACAGGAGACATGCTGTGCTCACGACATGCCTTTCTTTTAGAAGTCATCTTCAAGCCAGGAGATCCCTTAGTGAGATGTTCCCCTAAAACACATTAAGGCTAAGTATAGATGTTCAAAAAGTCCCTGGCAGAAACTCTCTAACTATTGTGCTTTACTTAAAGTGCTATAAGTTAGAGCACAAGCAAACGGAACAGATGTTCACTGGTGGGGTGGGGCTTGGAGCGTACCCACACTGGCCACTGGGAGTGCTCCTGTGCACCACCCAGGTGGCTGTTGGAGTGGCCTCTTTCACCAGCTGGCAACTGTCAGGGTTGGGGGGAGACCCCGGACTCCTTCTTCCACTGCCCCCCTGGTTGGGTAGCCCTCCCAGCTAGCCCAGGGGAGCTTCAGGGGAAAGGAGTCTGTGCTCTGTTTACCTGCAGCAGCCCCAGCCCCTCCGTGTGCCACTTCCTGGTCAGGACAGCTGTGGGAGAAGGGCTCTGGGCTCTTTGTACCCATAGCAGCCCTGGCCCCAATGCTCACTGCAGCCTGCCAGCAGGGCTGTGGAGGAAAGATTTGTGGGCTCTGTGTTCCTCCAGCCCCCTGGTCAGGCTGTGGCATGCTGTGGGGTCAGGGTCGCTCCAATAACAGATCCCTTTATCCCTCCCTTCTGCATAGCAGGTCTTGTCCCCGCTACCTCCTGAACCACAGAGCCTTTCCACCAACCACCCTACCCACCACCAATAAAGCACCCTCTTCCTTGTGCAGACTATGTACAGTGTGCTCTGTATGCTGTCCCAGGGTGGGGTGTCTAGCGGGCAGAGCCTGGGGACAGGCGCCCAGCATGCCAGCCTCTGGCTGCACCAGTGTGGGTGTGCACGCCACAGCCGCAGTGCTTCATGCCAGGGAAAGCCCACAGTGTCCTGCAATGTCTTCCACTGCCTGCAGGGATACCTGTGCCTATGCTGCACATCTCTGCCCCCACCCACCCCCCACAGCCAAAGGCAACATTGCTGCTGGCATCAAAATATTTCTTCTCATGTGAGAGGTCCATATCTGCCCAGCTGAGGTGGGCACAGCTGCTGCTTAATAACGTTTTGCACTCTCCTACCTCCCTGCATGCTGTAGTGGGGAACTGCAAGGGCCAGGGGGAGCATGGCCAGGCTGGGTGGGAAGCGGGGGCAGGGGCTGCCACACAAAGAGCGTGGATTTGTGGGCAGCCCGAACCAGCAGCTGTGGTTGCTGACTGTGATCCACTGTGCCTGCAAGGCCTTGAGCTTTATGCAGCACTGGTGCACTGACCAGTCATGCCTGTGCTCCCACATGTGGCCTGACAGGGCATTGGAGCACCTACTCCAATTGAACTGGCTAAGGACCTTGGACTCATCCCACAGTGCCACAAGGTCCACAGTCTCCTCCTGGGACTAGTTCTGCCCCTGGGAGGTGGTGTGTGGCATCAGGGATGATGTCAGCATGGTTTCCTCAATGGCCCTCAGGGGCTGTGTGAGACAGTCCAGGTGTGGCAGGGCCTGGGCAGGTGCCTGCAGCACCCACCACAGGGGCATGGTGTGGAACAGGCAAGCAGGTGATAGGGCCAGAGACCAGTGTCTGGACAGGCTGCTGAGGCTAGCCAGGGGCCACTGGTGTGGAACCTGGTGGCCAGAGACTGGTTGCAGGTTGCCCAGGGCCCCAGAGTCACCACAGCATTTTAAGGGCCGGGGGTTGGGCCTGGGGCAGGTAGAGAATCAATTTAGCACCAGGGCTGGAGAAGCTCCAAGCCCTGTGGCCCTGGGGCTAGTCTGTGAGTGACCCCCTGGTAGTGGGGTGACCGGGATTAAATTTGCTCCCAGCTGGCATCTACTTGTGCACTAATGTGCAGTAACTACTCCATGGATAATTTGCTACTGGCATTTACAGGCTGCAAATTAACCGTGTAGTAGACTGACTACACAGTAAGCATCAGCACCTGTAGATGGTGATGCTTTACTGCACAGTCAACTAAACTACTAAACAGTACAGTGTCCAGTGTAGACACGTCCACTGGAATTGTATTTTAATTTCACTTTCATTTTAATTAATTTCACTTTGCAGTGAATTTTTACAATATCCTGACTTGGCTGCACAACTGGAGCACAAGGTTATAACAAACTAAAGAGAGTAGATAAACTTTTTGGTCAATGCCTTGCACCATTAGATTAATAGTCACAGATGTGTCCAGGTATTAAGGCAGCTTACTCTTCTTTTTCATCAAAAATGTGGAAAGGTTGCATATCCAATACAGTAGGTGTTAAGACAGGTAAAGAAGCAACTATTTCAACACTGATGATCAAGGTGATGGCACAGATCGAAGGTGACCTGTAGAGGGACTTCAGCTCATTCACATTTTTCTCTTTATTTATTATCTTTAGAGAAGATCTGAAAGTTTGTATAGAACATCTGAAATGGGGCGAGGAAGGGGGTTGCTTTTGTTTATTTGCCTATTTTTTTAAGCCTTATTGTGTTTTACTTCAGAAATATCAAGAACGTTAAGACTGATTTTAACACTCCTGATGTTCACTCTAAACCTATTTTGCTGCAACCTCAAGCCATTGGTCCACATCTTAATCTCTGCAGAAAAAGAGAAAAAGTGTTTTCCCTCTTCTTTATGGTAGCTCTTCAGGAAGTTGAAGACTGCTATCATGTCCCCTCTTAAGCACCTTTCCTGCAAGCTGAACATGCCTAGCTCCTTCAGCCTCTTCTTGTACGATTTGCCTTCCAAGCCCTTTGTCATTTTTGTCACCCACATCTGGACCACCTTGAACTTCTCTACATCCTATTTAAACTATAGAGCTCAAAACTGCACACGATACTCTATATGAGGCCTAACCAGTGTCAGGTAGAGAGGCACTATCACCTCCCGTGTCTTGCACCTAATGCTTTTATTCATGCATCCCAAAACCACATTAACCCTTTGTGCAGTTGCATCCCACATCAGACTCATATTGAGTCTGTGATCTATCAAGACTCGATCCTTCTTTGTAGTTTTGCCATCCAAGTGTCACCCATTTTGTATTTGTATTTTTGATTATTCTTTCCAACGTGTAGCACCTTACAATTATCAGCACTGAACTTCATCCTGTTAGCTACAGCCTAGTTTTCTAATCTGTTGAGATCCTTCTGAATTGTGCTTCCATCCTCCAATGTGTTCACAATCCTTCCCAGTTTGGTGTCATCTACAAACTTGTTTAATCTGAACTCTGAAACCCTAATCAAAAGTGTATATCAGGACAGTAAAGTAAACCTTTAATATGACATGCTTAATCTAGAATGTTAACTAGTCACTGAGGTTAAATAGATGTCATCAGTAAATGCAAAGCCAAAAAGTATTAAACCATGTGCCTAAAAAGCATTTCCCTTCTGACTTGCTCAACTGTGATGATCTTGTTTCTTGTGTTTTTATCACAAGTTCTTCAGCCACCTTAGATTTGCCATGGTAGACAGGGCCTGTGTTTGTACTGCTATAGGAAATGTGTGTGTGTTTGTGTCGGGGTGTGTTTGTGTGTAAAGAAAGAGAGAAAAGGCTGGTTTTGCCTTCTATATACATCATTAAAAAGACAGGGATTAAGCCCAATGTAACCTTATGGAAACAACACATAGTTGTAACAGATAACATAGACAATTAAACCAGAACTTATCAGAAAGTCCTGTACAGTATAAATACATAAAACCAGAAAAAAATACCCCAAAACATTTTTTTCTGTACATTATGGCATTACGGGAGATCATCTTAAACTTATATTCTGCATTAAAAAACACTGTACATGAGGCATCCATCTTAAAAACATTAACCACTGAATTTTGGTCTGCATCAACAGGGGCATTAGGTGTAAGACAAGGAAAGACTGGGGTCTTCCAATGTTCCTGCTAGGACTAAACATCTTGGAGGTTCCTGGTTACTGGGTTTTGCTCCTCCACTCCTCAAGGTCAGACTGATTGCCACATTTGCAATCAGAAAGCAGTTTTACCCCATCATCATATTGGCATGGCCTGTAGTGGTTTTTGCTTTCTTCTGCAATAGGAGGGGTGGACAGAGGCGGTGTAGGGCATGATGGTCTTTTTCCTTGGATCTCTTGGTTCTCCACTTTGGGTATACTTCAGTTGAACACAAGACAAATGTTTTAATTGACTTTATAGGAAACATAAGCCTTTATAGTATAAGCCTTTAAAAACGGAGTCAACAGTTCAGCTGGTTTGAACTGGTGCAGCTCCATTGATGTCAAATGAGCTATGATCCCCAATCCCAGGATCTGGCCCATTATACTAAAAGCAATAATATGCTTAGTCTGCCTGTGCAGATCTCTCTACTCACCCAGTTATATTCAACCTCTAGGTGCAAATCCTTCCACATGGAACAAGCTGAAGGAATTAGGGCCAAAGAGATTAAAATAATTTGATATCATGGTGATGGACATCTTTTAACAGCCTAAACAGACGATAGGGAGAGAAGCAGGCAGGCAGATAGAGAGACAGAGTTCAGAGTTTCTCTATGTTGGAAAAACTACTAAAGGTTTAATTTAATTAATAATGAGTAGACTTGTAAAAAACTGAGCTTCCATCTGCAGTCTGAGCAGTGCTAACTTGACCTTTCCTTTGCCATCACATGATGACCAAACTGCATTTCCAAGGCCTAGGACATCCACTTGCATCAGCCAAAAATGTATGAAATAAAAAAAGCTCTATTTTTTTCCTCTCAGAATGATAACTGAGCCCAGAGGTGACCCTTACACACAATTGCAGGTATTCAGGTCTTAAAAAGGCAGCAAATTCACATGTAACTAAATCTTCTCATTTCAACAGTAGGGCAGCCTGTCAGCTCCCTCATCTGTCAGCACCTGTTCAGGCCACTAAATGAAGACAGCAGTGCTTACTAGCAGTATCTGTTTGCTGCAGGATATGCACTGAGGTAAAGCACAACAAGGAGTTTCAAGTGAGGACCAAAACCAGTCAGTCATTTTCTCCTGTCAATGATAAGAAAAGCAACATAAAAGAGATACTTGTTTGTCCCAGAGGTAGTATCAGTAGCAAACTGTCACCAAATAAAAATAGTTAAAACCCCCAATGATTGTACTAATTCAATACAAACAAGCCAGGTTCAAGTTCCAGCTAACTTGGCATTTCCTTCTGCTGGCCTAAGTAGAAAAGGGGCAGATGTCTTATTTGTTCAGAAGTGAGGGCAATTTATGTGCATCTTGCTTTGGCTGAAAAAAGAAATGTCAAACAAAATATATGGTTAAGAGTCTCAGACAATGAAGCAGTTGGTGTCCACTTTACTTCCTGGCAGCTGCTTTCTTTTAACAGTGTGTCATACACCAGAAAGTTACAGGGAGTGTATCTGGTCTTTTTTTATTTCATAATGTGGAAATGCAATTCACAGTTGTGGCCCTTCTCATTTTTAGTGGAAATGTAATTGTAATTCTCCATTGACTGGATTGTGGCCTGTCACAGAGACAGAGTAGGTCTGACCCATTGCACAGGGAGCTTGGGGAAGAATTGTGCCTCAGGAAGTCTCAGGAATACTGGGAATACAAGGAGACTATGCTCGCTGCACAGCTTTATCTCATAGTGTGGCTAATAAATGCAGATGGAACAGGACCATGGCCTTGTCCCCTCTCATACATTCCCATTCCTCTTGAGGCAATGCACAACCCTGGGTTTGTTCTGTTCCACAAAGTGCAGTGACTGCAGTTATAAGAGGTACTTAAATATCTGAATATAGTGCTTCCATTTTGTTTCTTGCTTGCCTTTCCACTGTCCAGCACCATATGTAATACCAGTATAAAGTGAGTGCAAATACTATATAAAACTCTTCTGCTCTGATTTGGGAGCATTTTTCACCCATTTCGCATAGGTGTATGTGATTGCATGTATATGCCACAAGGCAGAGGAGAATTAAAATAAATGGCCAGATACAGACAATACGTTTATTGCGCAGTGAGTGCACAGAAAGTGCTCTACACCAGTAACCAAACAGATGCACATAGAACCCCCTGAAATTGGCCATGCACTCCCTGGAAATGCCAGCCACGAAACCAGGGGAAGTGTACTTCTGGTTTCACCGCTGGTGATTTTGAGCTTGGTGATCGGCCACCGGGGGACACCCCTCCACCCCCTCCCCCAGTCAGTGATCTGGTGCCCCCCCAGACTCAGGAAGCACCAGTCACCCATGCAGTACAGGATACCGGATCAGAAACTCATGACTTCAGCTCACAAACATGAAGTCCCAGAAATCTTGGATCCTTGGTACATTCATTCATAAATCATCCTTAGCTCAACCTAAGTTACCTTTGTTGTACACAAGGCACATGTGACAGACTCCTGCATTCATTTTGAATTCAGATCACAGCCAACTATGAGTTGCATCCTGATGGGAGGGGGGTTGGGGGATATGTGGTCTGTCCATGCACCAGACCCAGCGATGAGCCACCCTCATATCTGATCTGTACCTCCCCTGCCCCCATCCCATCATGAATTATGCCATAGACCTGACACAGAACCCATGAAGAAGCCAATGATGAAATCAGGGTCCCAGGAGCAGAGCGCCCACTCTCCATCAGCCTAGGGAACAGGAGATGTACAAAAGGCAGACATCATCCTTATGGCTGCATGAAAGTCAGTGGTCCAGTCATGCCTCAGATGCCTTTATTCTGTCTGTGTATAAGTATGCACCCTGGATGCCTGGGTTTGTGTACATATGTGTGTGTGTGTGTGTTTTGGATGCCCGAGTTCTCTGTGTGTGAGAATGCCCCAGACACTTGGGTTTGTGTGTGGGGGTGTGTGCATGTGCCCCAGACACCTAGTTTCTCTCTGTGTGGGATGCACGTACACACACAAATACACACACAGACAACCTAGGCATACAGTGGACACATACACACAGAACCCAGACATCCAGGACACACACACAGAACCCAGACATCCGGGACACACATGCACATGCACACAGAACTTGGGTATTCAATACACACACACACGGCAGACACAGAGTGAGCTAGGTGGCCATGAGTGGGACAGCTGGCTGGTGGCTCATGGTCATGAGGGCACGTGCCATAGTAAGCAGCTGCCACATCAGGTCCAGCTGGGCAGCCATGCTATCCCACAGCCTCCAGTGAAACTCACACAGGGTGACCAGCAGGACCTGCTGGATTTGCTAGGTCTCCCTGCTTGCTTGGGTGTGTAGGCCAGGAAACAAAGACACATGCAAGTCATGATGGCAGGGATTAGGGGCATGGTGGCCCATGCTCAGCAGCCAATCAGGGGTGGCATAGCCTTTCAGCTCTTGTCAGGAGGCTTCAGAAGCCAGGAGAGCCCACAGGGCATGCTAGAAGGAGTGCAAGAACCCCCCAGCCAACTGGGCTCAGCCTCTGCAGGCAGACTCAGAGCCCTGCCCCACCAAAGGGCTAACATCTCTTCTGTTTGCTCCTGACTTAACCTTGGGCACTTAGAGTAAAGCTCAAGTTAAGAGCATTTCCACCTCAGGCTTATTGAATGCATGTCCTTAGCCAGTGTCTTCAAATCAACTACTCTCCAATACCATATAGCAGGATTGATTCAATTTAATCCGATCTATAAAAAGAAGGGATTTAAGAAGGATCAGTCTTCTGCAAATTGCAATTATTTCTAAACCTGCATGTATACACAGACACACCTACCAACATAGTCCCATTTTTACCACACACACACACACACACACACACACACATATACACTTGATTGTAGGCAGATGTGTACATATATATGCATGTGTGTGTGTGCATGCAGGCATGCATGTTTGTGGCATGTGTAGGTAGGTGTGTGATTTCATCCTGTTTGGATTTAAATTGCAATCACTGACATTAATTAATAGAAAAATATCTCTGCCTATAGTCTATTTCCTTGCACTGTTTGCAATCTAAATCTAAACCGGATGAAACACTGAATGTAGTTTGTGATCTCATAATCCTTTCTAGAGTATTTAGTGTGATGTCACATAAAATGCATAGTAGCTTCATATATTGAATAAACATCAGAAGAAGACTTATGCTTGAAATTTACACTATTTTTATACACACGAATATTCAGAATTACTTTCAAGATGGAGGAACAAGCAGAAAACATATCATTACCCATGAGTGAAAATAATCTTAAATATTTGAGTATTTTTCACAGATTTTCAAAATAATTGTTTTATATGTCAATTGTTATTAAAAATTAATAAGAACATTTTTAGCTTTCTTGCATTAAAATTCCTCTTTTTTAAGAGCATTGTTGGCATCGATACTTATTATATGGTGGAAGACTAAACACACTTTGATGAAAAAATGTATTAATAACTGTAGGAAACTTTTAAAAAGAAAAAAATATTTTTTATTCAAAGATCTCTTTTTTCTTACTCTCTCTGTCTCTGAAACATTTAAGGAGGAAAAATCTTTTAGACAGATGTCTTCAGTATTGCTGCTCTATTGATCACTTTCCTTCCACTTTCATGTTTTCCTGTCAGTCTCTGATGTCATCAACTTACCTTACACACTTCTCTCTCTCCTCCTTCCTGGACCTAAACAACAAAAGATATTCAGAAAGAGATAATAGGATAGTGATTTCATTCAGCTTCTACATATAATTTCAGCAGCTTCTTTGGATTTAGTGTCTAATACTAGCCCTCTTGAGACAACCTAGAAAATAAGTCCTTTTTGTTTACAATTTGCTGCTCTTGCCATCTTGAATATAGATGTGGCCTGTTGTACTAATTTTTTCAAACTGCAGCACCCAGATTACTTAGGATCTGTGGGCTCTATTGTCTGCGACATGAATAGGAAAAAGTGAGGTTGCCTCATGCGCCTCAATTTTGAGCTGTAATGAAGTTGAGTATGGTGTGTCATCCAGACAGAGGAATGAAGATTGCTTTATGACACTTCTATCCTTCTCAGATTCAAGAGGCCATCAGAGACTGGAATAATCACCATGAGCAAGACCATGCACAGACATCTTAACACTGTGCAGCAATCCTTCTATTATGCTATTCAGCATACTGGAAAAGGTAATGCACATATTCCAAATAACCACAGATAATACAAAGGATGTGGAATAGAGATGTATTAGATACAGTATTATCAGGGAGACAGTTTACAAAAGCCCTTTTTTCATTTGAGAAGGAGATCAGCATTTGTCTTACAAATAAGCTAACAGATAGAGTCCCCAAACCAGCGGATCATTCGGAGATCCTAATTGTTCTCCTTTTCAGGAGAAAGTACGGAGGAGGACCACAGCCTGCCCTTAGACCCCAGCCCTTTGCAGAATCTCCTCTACCAGGTACTCCACAAACAGTTATTGCTTCCCACATCTGTCTATATGGCTTTCATAGATTTATAAATTAATCTGTTTGAATGAATGAATAAGATGAATGAATTCCTTGCAGAAAAGTTATGTCTAGATGTAGGCATTTCCACTGAAAGAAAATCAATGAGAATCTTTGCTGAAGTGTTAAAATTTTGGTTAAAATGGTTAAAATTCCACCTTATCTGGAGCAAAAAATTGTCTGGCCTTAGTTTTTAGCCTTTTGTTCTTGCTATACCTTTGTTGACTACAGTGGCAAGCCCTTTAATGCCTATTCTATATTCCAAATCACCTTTCAGTTTTCCCTTTGATAAACTAAATAGACTGAGCTCCTTACTCTTTCACTATAAGTCATGTTTTCCAACCCTTTATTCATTCCTGTGGCTCCTATATGGATGCTTTCCAATTTATCAATGTCCTTTTTGAAATGTAGCCCTAGCAGTAGCACTAAACAGAGATGTAACATCATGTCTATATTCCTATTTGAGATTCACACATATGTCCAAAAACTTGTTACAGGCTTTTTGGCCACAGTAGGCACATTTACATGAGATGCATTACTGCATAGTTCCCTAGTTTACTGCTCAGTAAGCACGTGCGTCTACACGTGCATACACTTACTGCACAGTAAAAACCATCATGATTAAATTTACTACCTGTAAATGAAGGTAGCAGATTTAAGCATGATTAGTAACTGTGCAGTAACACACATGTAGACACGACCTGGCAGCAAATTTGCTGCTGAGTCTGTCTAGACACTAGGAGGCCAGCCTCAGGGCTGCAGCCTAGGAGCCTCTCCTGCTCCAGGGCTGAGCTACCTTTATGGCAACCACTATCTGAAGACTATAAAAGCCTTCAGACATTTTGTGCCCTGAAGCATACACATCAGGGAGCCTGAGGGCATTGCAGGCCCTGTGCGTCCCCCTGGGCAGGCCATAGCCAGGGCAGTGCTGTCAGGGTCAGCAGCCTGGAAAAGGCTGCTGCAGCCCCTGCCCAGCCCTGTCAGCTCCCCGGGGCTTCCTGCAGGCTGCTTCTTGCAGCAGGGCCAGCACCCTGCAGCAGGCCCTGCACCTGCAGGTGCTGCGAGGCATAGCCTCTGCCACATGGCTGCCTGCGCTGGGCAGTGCTGGCAGCTGCCCAGGGCCAGCAACAGCAGGGCAGCCAAGTGGGGGCTCAGAGAGCTGGCGCAGGACTCAGCATGGCCTTGTCCTCCCCATCCAGGCCTGGAACCACTCATGTGCGCATGCCTATGCCCCCCCATCTGTGACCCCAACTGGAGCCAGGAGGAGATTGGCGACCTCATCGAACTCTGGGATGACATGGAAGTGGTGCGCCAGTTTGAGTGGGGCAGGCTCTCCAACATCCACATTTATGAGGCCCTGTTGGGCAAGATGTGGGAGCAAGGGCACAACCAGTTGGCACGGCAGTGCTGCATAAAAGTCAAGGCTTTGCAAGCACAGTGGGTCACCATGATCGACCACAATCATTGGCCCAGCCTTGCCCCCAAGACCATGCCTTTATTGTTTCAGCTAATCCACATTTCGGTGCCCCAGGACCCAGGCCACAACCATGCAGTATATACCAGCATGGGCGGCCTGCCCAAGCCCTGCTCCATCCTGGCCTCTCCAGTAATATGTCACCGGAGGAGTGGCCCTCAGGCACGGAGCATTCCTTCTCGCCCAGCTCCCGGGCTGTGTATTCCACCAGCAGCTCAAGGAGCCCTGGCCAGCTCCTCCCTCAACAATCCCGCAGCCCCAGACCCAACCATAAGGAATGTTCAGCTATGTCACCACTGGCCTTCAGCAGCACCAGCAGCTCCTCCCTGGGTGGGGGCCTCCAGCCAGGCACCAGTGCACTTCACCCTGAGAGCTGAGGACACCAGCTGTAGCCACACACCTTCACCTGCTGGGAGAATCGCACCAAGCTCCTACCCACGCCAGCTCTGGACATGTGGTAAGCCCTGTACTGGGGGGAAGGCCCTCCCCAACCCAACCCCTACCCCTGACCCAAGCCCTGGCCTGCCTCCCTGCCTGGACTCTGACTGAGAACATTGATACCCTGAGCTTCATATGAAACATTATGCTCATCCTATTTCTTGAAATACAAGATAGCAAAGCAATTGTCCATCTAGTCTGAAGAGGTATCACTCCCAGTAATACTGGGTTTCCTGGTCCTGACACCTGAAAGAGCTCCCCTCATTCACTCTTTCTTTTTCTTTCTATCATGTAGCTCTCTAATATTTTTAGGCATTTACTTTTTTCAGAGATAAATTGTATGTCTATATAAAGGGAGGTTGCATTTAAGTAATTGGTTGGAGGTTGTAGCATGAGACCCTACAGGCCTTATAAAGCCAGTAGGATTCAGTGGACTGAAGAGCTGCCACCATCACTCCCTCCACCAGAACTCCTCCCATCCAGGGGAGGGCTGGATCAGAGGTGCTGAGTACATGGAGGCCCAAGGGCTCTGGCCACGCTCAGGAAGAGAACTATTAGTTGAAATGCATAAAACTTTCCACGTGTCCATTATCAGGCCCACACCTAGCAAAAATAAAAGTTGGTGCCTATGGGTGGTGCCCAACCCAGGCACCAGTTTGGCCACCTAAAGGAAGGTAAAAGATCCCACCAGCCTGCAGTCCATAAAAAGCCTTTCTGGGAGGCATTGCCCTGGAGTGCCACCAAAGGGCAATGCTAAAGAGCATCCTTTGGCAATCCCTTTGATGATGACCATGGGGCTTTCTTTTTCTTTTACTTTTTTGTTGGGGTTCTTTAGAATTCAATGTTTAACAGTGTAGGTGGGGGTGCGAGCCATAGAGCCTTTGTAGGAGAGAAGATGTGAATTTGGAAGGGATTTGGGGGAGAATGGAGGGATCTCCCCTGGGGTTGAAGCATGGTGGTGGGAATGTACAGGTAGAGAATGAGGGGCAGGGTGGGAAAAAGGCTTATTTTAATGGGATATGAGTGCTATGTAGGAGAGTGGTTGTGGTTGGCAGGAGGTTTTGTTTGTATGGCAAGAGGTTTGTATGGGTTTTGGGGTGGAGAGGAGAGAATCCTCTCTTCAGGTTATTTGTAAATTGTAGGCCACTCTGAATCTTTTGGATAGAATGACATATAAACCTAATAAATACATAACCACAATTTTTATACCCTACTCCCCCCACCCCACAGTGAGACTGTACTCATTTGTGTTATATTGGAGACATGAGCATCTCATCTTATTTTCTCACCTATTTCCACTTCCTGGGGTGGTGGTATCCTAACCATTGACACTGGACTATTATGGATTAGAGTAGTGGGGAGGTATTTTCCAATTATTCTTCCCTCTTTTACTTCTTAAAAATAGGTTTGTTTATTCCTTTACAAAGACAGAAAAATGAGGATTGTCATCATTATTCTATACTTTTCATGAGCTGATTGTAATCAGCATACAATACTATTTTCTTTAAGTTTTCACAATATTCTTCTTCTTAGTGAAGTCATTTCCTTTTAAAATGAAAGATGCATGGTTGGTTATGTAAGGGCCTATCTTTTTGGAGGAACACACCAATATAAGGAGACAGCATACCAAACCTATCAAACAGATGTAGAAACAAAGAACCTGAGGAGGTGAGCATCTTCATTATAATGAGAATCAGCATTTGAAATATATATTTGAAGGGTGAAATTATGAAAACAATACTGGTACTGGTAAAATTAAGCACTTCTACCAAAATATCTACATCATTTTTAAAATATCATGAAACCTGTGACATGCTGATACATTCAGAGAAAAAAAAACATTGATTTCCTTACCTTTTATTAATTTTTTAGTTTCTGAATTGTGGATACATATCACTTTACTGTTTATCAAAGGTCACATGAAATTTCATACAAAATTAAATGCATTATATTGGCCTTAATTTTGTAATTAGACTGGCATGTTTAAGTTGAAAAATAATATCTCAGCACAAAATGATAAAGAAAACACAGAGTAAAAACTTGCTAAGAAAATTATTGTTAAATTACTATCAAATTGTACATATCCTGAATATTGGAATGCTCTCTAAGTAAGGTAAAATAGCAAGGCTTGAATAAAACTCTTCCTTCCAACATGCAGGTGGGAGGGGAGGGGGGTTATAATTCCTTCCTGATCTACTCTAACTAAGTTAGAAAAACACACAGGACAAGAAAGAGAAACATTTCTACATGCAATGAATGAGCTGCAGGTTGCAATGAAGAACTGTAAAGTTTCTTAACTAAATAATTAGAAAACACCTTTAAATGATTATAGTGTGTGC
This sequence comes from Alligator sinensis, assembly GCF_000455745.1. Lineage (NCBI taxonomy): Eukaryota > Metazoa > Chordata > Crocodylia > Alligatoridae > Alligator > Alligator sinensis. The sequence continues at coordinate 1,181,804 of NW_005841842.1, read as the reverse complement.
TGAAAATGCCATAAAAATATAATTCTTATGTAAAGCACATGTAGATGTCATTATACAATGGTAAGCGGAAACAACTAGAGAAAAATCAAATAGAAAAAAAATGTTGACTGAAAAACATAGTCTTATAGAATCAATATGTCTTGAAAAATATAAAATCTGTATGAATTGTTTAATAACTTTCCCCCAGTAGTAGAAAAGTATTCTCCGTTAGTTACCATCATCTCCCATCCAGTTACCAGGATATAAAACAATTCATTTTAATCAATGTGTTGCTGGCATGTGTGATATTCATTTTGACTTTGCACAAGTGTTTGTAACAGAACTACGACAGATAGAAACTGTGAAAAATAGAATAAATGGTCATATTTGCAACATGATAGTAAAAATGATCCAATCCTGGTAAATATATGCACCTGTTCCACAAAAGAATCTGCTATAAGGGATGAGGTTAAGAGAATGAAACTGTAGCTTCCTTTCTTAGGATCTATCTACACTGTAATCATACTTACAGTCTCACAGAGCTTCTCTCAAGCCAACTTATTTTAGTTAATAAAGTCAAAGACTATATAACATCATAGTAAAATTATCCATTTGTGGGGAGCAGTATGAGCCAGGTTCCAGCCCACCTATTAGACACTTAAGTAGATTTAAATTCCTAATTCCAACTTGCTGGAGTTCCTAAAGAACTTGTAATACAAGAGATAGGTGAGTCCTTCTCGCCATTTATTGAAACCTTAGGGTGCCTATACATGAGCAGCAAGGCTACTCTGATGCACTGTAATTACAGCACATTGTAGCAGACTCAATTAATCAAGTCTGCTGAAGCATTGTAATTACTGCTCTCTAGCAGCTTCCAGCATCTTGTGTATCAGCATCTCCATGCTTAAAGTATGGTTGCCGCACACCGGGCCAGGTTCTGCTGCTATAAGAAGGGCCCAGCCGTGGCAGGACCCAGTGCGGCATGCAGGAATTGCATGCTGCACCGGCTCCTGTCAGCATGGGCTGGGCCCCAGGACCGGCTCCCACCTCTC
>NW_005841842.1:1176519-1180763 GCF_000455745.1 Alligator sinensis | reverse complement strand
CCCCCCTTCGGGTGGGGGGGGGGGGGGGGGGGGGAGTGAGGACCTGGCCCAGTCCCATGTGGCTCACTAGTCCGGCCTTGCACCAGAGTGGGTCACAGGCTCCGGGAGGTGCAGTTCCTGTGCGCACCTCCTGGAGCCATGCAACCCACTCCAGTGCAAAGCCATACCAGCAAGCCTCAGGGATCTGGGCCCAGCCCAGCTGGGCTGCAGAGGGGCCCCAGGACCCAGCTGGGCCTGGCAAGCAGTTCCCGCATGCCACACTGGGTCCTGCTGCCACAAGACCAACCCGGCTGGGTGGCAAGATCAGCCCCAGGGCCAGCAGAACCAGGCTGGGCTCAGCGCATGCCCCTCCCCCCGCTGCTGCTGTTAAAGGTTAGTTATGGGGCCTGGGCAAGGGGGCTGGGACCTGTGGGGGATAGGAGCTGTGGCCCTCCAGGGGGGAGCTGGGACTCTGGGTGGGGGGGGCCTCCAGGGTACCTGGGACCCTGGGCAGGGGGGCTGGGACCCTGTGGGGGATAGGGGATGTGGTCCCCCAGGGGGGAGCTGGGACCCTGGGCGGGGGGGTATTCCATGTGCTGTGGGGGAGGACGGGGGCCGCACCCTGGGTGGGCCAGGGGACCCATCCCTCCTGAGCAGCCCCCACACAAGGCCCCCACACCCACAGTGCCCCCAGCAATTGCCCCACTCCTACCCACATCCCTCCCACATCTTTCCACATCCATCCACCACCTTCTCCCATACCCCTTCCCACCACCTTCCTGCAAGCACCGCATCCCCCCATCACACACCCATCATGTGTGAAGAAAACCAAAAGCACAAATCAACACACAGGTACTTAGAATTTATTTTTTCATGACAATAGAGACACTGGTCGGCTTCCAAATTGCTTTAACATTGTAAATATACCAATAAAGCATTACCTAACTCTTCACTGTCTCTCTCTCTCTCTCTAGATGTGTGTGTGTGTGTGTGTGTGTGTGTGTGTGTGTGTGTGTAGAGTGTTTTTTTTAATTTGTTTTAAATGTGAAAGAACTTGGATTTGGGAGTATTTTAAAAAATGGATTTGGGATGCTGCTGCAGCAGTCCAGCTGGCACAAGGGGTAGTGTCTCCAGATATTAATTGGCTGGGCCCCAGAAGCTCCAGAGAGCAACTAGCCCCAAGCTGCTTGCCAGGGCAGCTTGTTGTATGGATGGGGCCAGGACAGGGCAGCTTTTTATACTGCTGGGGACAGCACAGGTGCTGGCCCCAGGCTTTAGCTCCTCCTGGCTGCAGATCTGGGGCGAGCCAGGCAGGGTTATTTTGCCCCAAGTGACACAATTTGCTCCACACCAAAGTACATGTCTGAGCTCATGCGCTGAGGCAAAAAACCCTGGCTTTGCACCGCTTCTATTTGACCTGCTGCAAGCACATGTGCTTGCATGTGTGGATACGCCCATGATGTCTAGAAGTTGTAGATAGATTTCTCCTAGTCTAGTTGTAGTTGAAAGACTTACCACCTTTGACTGGAAAACTAATTTAATTACATTTTAAGAAACATGAATTTTGTGGATATACTTTCTTGCCAGGCCCCTGCCCCAGTCATATTTAGTAAATTCCCTGGAAGCCGAACGGATTACAATCCAAACAGAACAAATAATGCTGCCATTCATCATTTGGGCCTTTGCTTATCCGAACAGAACAAGCTGAGGTTCTTCCACCATAGTTAAGAAGTTTAGAGGATGGATGTATTGTGTTGAGGGAATGAGGTATTGCCTCATAAAAACCCCCCCCAGAAGCAGGACTTCTTATGTCATAATTTGTACAGGAGTATTTTATGGTATTTTTACCCGTCTTCAGTGTCTAATATAACTACTGTAATTGATTTTAATGCCTTATAAAGCAATTAAAATGAAACAAAAAGTAATAGTTTTGTGTCATGATTTACAAAGGGGTTAGTGTAAGAAGGAAGGGGCACTATTCTTACCACTAGGAAAGCAGCATGCTTCTATATGTTAATTCTACTTGCACCAGATCTCTTGATACTTCTGATTCTGCCAATTCCTAGTCTCTAATTCTACGGACTTTTAAGAACCAATATTAAAACCATTTACATTTTCCAGAGGAATCTTGGAGGAATGTAGTTTTTATTCAAACTTCCCCTTTTTATTTCTACTCTGCCCTTCTCTCTTCATCTTACAGTTATCCAAGAGCCAATTAGAAACCCAGCATGGCATGAGAAAGAGGTTAAAGCATTTGTAGCAATTAGTACCTGAACTTAACTGTTTCTGGCAAAAAAGTACTGCTTGCTAAAACAAATTACATTTCCAAGTTCAAATCCAAGTTAATTTCACAGGTTCTTTGCCTGAAGGTCCTTGCCACAAACTCTGTAGAGAAAACCTAGAGTTTACTGGTTTCTGTTAACCTTAGACATAATGTTATTATATACAGTGCTCCTTAAGCAGTACCTTTTTGTTATATGCTTGTATATATGCATACACGCATGCATGCACACACACACTACTTAACTAGTCATTTTTAAGGGGAGAACATAACACATTATGTGTAAAGCATTTTCTAAGATTGGAGCTGAATGGAATGTAAGGGGTTTTTTTTGAGGGGGCGGTTAATTAGAAAATGGACAAACGTGGTTAATTCTGTTTGCTGACGAATCCCCAGACATTTACTTGAATTTCAAATACTTAGCCTAAGCATTTAAATATATAATATAATTATGCATTGCTATACATATATATTTATATTGGTCAAGAATTAAAACAAGAGAATAAAGTGAGATGGCACAAAAGTACTCCCAGCATGTAACTGGTTTCAGGGATTCCCAGAATCTCCTTTTAGCCCATAGGAATTACAATATAGTACTGGGGAGGGGAGCAGGAGCAAATTTTGGATATTATTAACATAAGTATTGATACCAGAGAGTCTTGGCTATTACAAAATCAAGCAACGTGGTTAAAGTCTCAAAATTAATTTAAATTCCTGGGTTTCAAAGAGAAATTCAGAAGAATCAAATTACGTTCATTTTAAATGTTCCCAACCCATAATCCTGACATGCTGGCAGTTTTTTACCCAGTGTTTATAGCCATGCTCTTTACTGAACCCTCATTACTCACACAGTTGCACTACATGAAGGAGGCAATTGGTTTCATCTTATTTCTCAAGTGGCAGAAAGTAATGCTGAGCAGCCGTGTTGCAATGCAGCTAATATGATCCTTTTCTACTTCTAATCCCAATGCTCTATGTGCTCAGAGCATTGATTTGTCTAGCCACTAGAAAAAGCAAGGACTGGTAATGCCCTAAGAATGCAAGTCATATGCTATATAGTTCATAATGTATAAATAAATATCTCAATCTATCTATCTATCTATCAATTGCCAAACTACTGAGTCCACAGCTCTACATTTTGTCAATATTAGCCCAACTGACAATAGTGTTATTTGATTAAATATTCAGCCAACTTCATTATGTATCCAATAGATCCAATTAGATTTTTGTTTGTTTGTTTGTTTTAAAGATGTACAGAGGGTCTCTTTTTCTGGATATCCTCTTTACCATCCATAGGCCTGTCAGGAAAAACGTTCCCTTCTGAGCTTTGTGCCCTTTAGCAATTCTGAAAATTCCATCCTGACATTTTACTGTAACTATCAGATGCTTAAAAATAGGCATGTGCAACAGAATTGTTGGGAATCCAGCACATAATTCGCCTTATTACAACATGGTTTTTACTTTAACACAAGTTATTTCTGCTGTACAGTATTTCTATTTTCTTAAATTTTTATATCCAGTACGTTTTTATATTGTATTGAGATTATTTTGTAATATCAGTTATTGACAGCAATGCACACCTCACTGAAGCACAGAATTCAATTTTTTGAACCTTCAGCCTCATATTAATTATAAACTCTTTATAAAACCTCCTTTGAGATATCATGCCTTTTTTATTTAAATCTCCACAGACACATTTTCTTTATAATATTTTTCAGAAATGTCTTAGTGGGGAATATTATTTTAAACAAAAGACATTTTAGCTGAGTCTAGACAGACACAATACACTATATTCAAGGAAACAGAAATAAAAAATGAGACTATGTAAGTAATTTTAGGGCATTTTTACACATGCTCTGGGAGTGGGGGTGGCGGGGCAGCACTCTAGGACCTGCTCTAATCAAAGTGCCTCAGCGTCTCATGTATCAGTGTCCCCATGCTTCAAAATGCCAGCAGGGGCAGTCAAACCAAATCTTGTTTGATG
>NW_005841842.1:1173906-1176488 GCF_000455745.1 Alligator sinensis | reverse complement strand
TGTAAAGCATTCTTGCTGCCATTTTGAAGTGCAGGGATGCTGATACATAAGGCGGGGGAGGCTGCTGGAGCGCAGTAAGTACCACACTCCAGCAGACTCAGTTTATCAAGTTTGCTCTGATGGACTGTAATTACAGTGCATCAAAGCAGCCTCTACAGTCATGTATAGGTACCCTTAATGTTCAATTACACTTTTAAGTAGTATCCTCAGAAGTAAACAAGTTCTGAAATAATAGTCACATATCTACAGCTAGTGCAAATTGAAAGACCTCCATTTGGTAGTGTTAGAGGTATAGTAAAAGCTTTGTTATGCGGCACCCACGGGGAATGGAGGGTGCTGGATAACAAAATATGCTAGATAACCGAGTGGCCCGAACAGGCATCTTTGCCTGTTCGGGCCGCTGCCTGTCCCACCACATCTGGGGTGTCACCGCCCTTCCCATCATGTTGCCACCCCTCCTGCCACATCGCTGCCCCTCCCGCGGGCTTTGTGAGCCCTGAGGGACAGGGAGGAGGGACCCGCACAGGCTGCTTTACTCCAGGCCGTGGGGGCTTGGCAGCACAGGCTACTTTCCCCCGGGTCGTGGGGGCTCTGTGAAACTGGAAGTGCCACGGTGGGCAGTGGCAACATGATCTGTCCCAGATCCCTTCCAGTTTCACTTTTCCCTTACAAGTTGAACAGAGCATGCCGGCTTGTAAGGTGCCAGATAACTCAGCTATTACTGTACTTAAAGTAACTAGACATATTTATACCAATTTGTTTCTCTTGATGTCAACTGTCTCCAGTAATGTCTCATTCTGTTGAATTTTGCATAACAAGATTTGCCATGTGAAAATGTGTATTTGTCCTTTCTCTCTACATGTACTAGTGAAGTAAAGAGACTGCCTTCCTTTAAGTTTCTGAACTTTGTTCAGTTTCTCCTGCATAGAGTTACCAACTTCTCTTATGCAGACATAGTCACAAGTTTTGTTACAAATGTCAGGCTTTTTTTTTTTTTTTTAAATAAACATCTCACAATAGTATACCTTTTAAAATGTGGTGAAATATAAAACTAATACTTAACAGGAAATGTACCAAGAACTAAAATTTACTTAAATAGTAGTCCTGTGTGAAAGTCCTCTGCCTCTACCAGGAAACCCAGAAGAAGAGCAAGCAAGAGGGAGCCTGATTTTGTAGCCCACAGAGGAGGACACTTCCTTGGAAAGGAAGGATCCCTGTCTTCTATTCTCAGTCTGGGGACAGAAGTTACACATAAACTGGTTTAAGTTATCAGAAACTGGTTTAAACCTGTAACAGAATAGAAATGCAGTGCACATAAACCAGTTTCAAAATGGCTGAAACTGGTTTAAGATAAACCTCGTTGAATGTAGTATTAGATTTAACTAATCTGGTCAAACCGGTTTATGAAACTTCTGTCCCAGATCCCTTCCTGGTTCAAGTTAAATCAGAATCCCCCAGCATGCTTTCCAACCATGGGCTGGGCTAGGCTGTCTGCTCCAGAGAGCAGAGCAGGGCTAGCCCTGACCCTCTGCCCCCACTGCAGGCAAACCTCGTCTGGGACCAGGGAGGAAGGTTAAACACCCCTTCCCCTGCTCAAACTTACTGCTGGCTGCAACTGTAGACTACAAATCCCAGAGGCACCTGGAAGCAGGAAGAGGAAGTGATGAGCAACCCTCCAGAGTCCTGTTGCTGTAATTCTGTACTGCAAATCCCAGAGGTCTTGGGGGCAGCAGGAAGAGGAAGTTAACACACAGCCAGAGAGCCGTGCTATAGCACCACCTGGCTTCTGGCCTGAGTTACTGCAGGCATGTGGCTGCATTTCCTGAATCAAAGGTAAATGTCTGTTCACTTCTGTTTCAATTTAACCGGTGCATCTTAGACTAACCTGCAAAGACTGAATTGACTCAGCCTCAGGCTTTTTGACTGTCTGTACCTAGCCTCAGTTCTGTTTATGCAGCAACCCTTGCTGCGTTCCATCATTCAGGTTCCTCCTTCCAGCCCTGTGACTATTAAGGTCCGTATTACCCAGTGGCTCAGATTTGCCTGAAGGGTTAGCAGGTGCCCTCAGCCCTGCTTGACTCATTGGCTGCTGATTATAGTGTTTGAATGGAGAGTGGGAGGTTCAAGTATTTTCCAGCAGTGTGGAGCCTAGAATTCAGGACTCTGTTTCTTGGGCAGGTTCCCTAACCACTAAGCTATTGGGCAAAAGATGGTTGTGTTCTTCTGTTCTTCATGAGCTGAACCATGACATGATAGGAGTACCTTCTTACAACATGCATCAGATGCCTAAGCTCTGAGGAGAATCCAAAGCTCAAAAACACTCTGCCTGTAGCTAGCTCCTTGCTCTCTGTTCATGTGCTCTGGAGATGCCAAAGGCTACCCATTGAGACAATGGGAGAGTTATGTGGCTGGTATAGAAACTCTCTCCCAAAGCAATATATGTATCATTTGAACAAGCAGCAACATAAGATTAGATGTGTTGGATGCAAAATAGAACTGGGCATATATTTTTATCAACCCATATTTTCCACTGCTTTTACAAACTATAAAGTGTTTAATTGTTTTTGTGGGTTTTTTTTAAT
>NW_005841842.1:1167502-1173896 GCF_000455745.1 Alligator sinensis | reverse complement strand
TATCCAGTGCAGAAATATGAATGTTGGTTTCAGACCAGTATTATTTCAGCCATGTCTCCTCAGTTGAGGAATTTAATTATCTGATGACTTTTTCTTCACGTATCTTTGCATTTTAGCAAAATGTATCTTTTATTTATAAACACACAAAAAAGAATCATGAGATTCCAAACCTACAACACTTTCTTTAAAAAAAAAACCCAACAAAAATATATTTAAGATTGCTGAACAAAAAGAATACATTTTTTTTTATCACATATTTGAAAAAAAATCTCAGCATTTGAAGGCAAGGAAAGATATTCTGAGGGATATAATGCTGTGCTCCCCAGTGTATAAAGACCCTCCCAAGCTCCCAAAAAGGTAAAGTTATGCCTTTGCAACACTCCCATTCTTTCCCAGGCAGCCCCTGGAGGGCACTCCCCAATAATTCTGTGCAAGGCAAACATGGAAAACAGCTCTGCTGTGAAGTGAGAGAGATTCAGGTTCAAACCCCCTTGGATGACGGGGCTTAGAACCCAGGTCCTCTGGCTCCCCAGGTAGGAAAAAGATGGAAAGTTGCTCTTATATTTTGTTGTCAGTGCATAGTCCCTGTCTGAGTTCATATGTAGTTTTACATAGTCACCCATGCATACAAGGTTATATACCCAAGAATAAAATGCTAACCTCTGTGTAAGTGGCATTTTTGGTACTTAGACAACCATGTGGACAACCAGATCTAGATGCCTAGATGGCCCAGAAGGAAGAAAAAGTCACCCTTAGTCTTATTCATTTCAAAAGTAGGTGTGTCTGTCTACCTCAGGGGAGCAATCCCATTGTACCCAAGGAGGTTCACATTTCAACTAGCCAGTCTTAACACAGCCTTAGCCTACTCTAGATCCCATGTAACTGACCCCTGAGATAAGATGTCACATTTGGATTCTACTCCTTAGGAAGAAGAAATCTGCCTGAGTCAGTGAACCTCTCTGACAGACAGCAGTTTTGACTTCATTATAAGGTAAAGGAGGGGTCATCCCCTTCTTTGCCTGATGTATAATAACCAAGTGGTTACGGTACTTGCCCAGAAAGTAGACTATCTGGGTTTTAGGTCCACTTTACCCTACAATGTGAACCCACATCTCCTACTTCCCTAGTCAGTGTGCTAACCACTAGGATGTACACTGACTGTTGAAGCGGGACCACTAGGCAGTCAAAAATGAAAGATTCTTGGGGTCAGCAGGGCAAGTAAAAGCAAAGCAAAGCAAGCCTGCTTCTGCAATAGAGTAGCTATTTCATGCTAAATTTATAAAAAAAATATTGGGAGCAGGTCCCAGAACTCAGGGCTCCTCTCCTAGATGAAGTGGGATTCCACATTTTGTAAGTGAAATCAGACTCCTAGGTGGCCATATTGGATTGCTTCTGGGCATGTGCAGTAGGCCAAATTCAATTACCTAGGGATGTCTTCAGGCTAACATGGAGATAAATAAAGACTTGTAATATTTTTGATGATATTGAAGTGTTGTACTGGGTGGAATATGAGTATGCTTACTGACTTAGATGCCTAAAAACAACATAAATGCCACCTAGACCTCTTTGAAGCAGAGTTGGATAGGAGTTGTAATTCTAAAAAGAAATTCCACATTTACTGTACAGATACATCCAACTTGGCTTCAAATACAAGTCCCTGTGCACACAGAATTTTCCCATAAAGCAGTGTTATATAAGTTTTGTACCAAATTATTTTCAAAGAAATAACAATTCTAAGCATCAAACCATTATATCAAAAATTCTCTTCTGATATGAAGTCGCATGGCTTTTTATGAAACATTAATCCCTGAAAAAGAAGAACAGCAAAAGAAATACTGAAACTCCTCAAGAATAAAATCCTGAAGATGGCTCCGCCTTTATGGTAAATCACAATATCAACCCAACAATCTTTACATCATCATTTAGTTCATTTCCACACAGCAATCTAACAGAGATATAAACCAAACAAAAGGAATAATCCCATCAGATCTACTTTAAGAATGGAGGTAATTTTCTAGCTTGCATGGTATAGTTAGATCTTTCTTTTAAAAATTTTAAAACAGAAAATTTCCTAAAGTCCTAGAAAGAACACGACAAGAGATTATAAATTTGTTGGATCCCATGTGAGTAATTTGTAAAGCTGTAAGTCCAATAAATAAAACATTCGAAAAATGTATTGTGGATAGCTTGACCTTCACTGTATTGATTTCTATCAAAACATTCTAAAACTTTTAAAGCATGACCTTTTCTTATTCAAAGATAAAAATATTTTGAAAACCTGACAACATTACACATTGTGAAATAAAACACTCATCATTGTATAGAAGTGTCATTGTGGAACAGTAGACGAATAATACTAACTACCTAGTGTTATGTAAAAGAGATCTTGTGCAAGGTACAAAAGATGTATCTACTGATTTTTAGAGTCTTTCTCTTTCTTAAACCACAATGTGTTGCCACTGGATATAAATTAGTAGGTCATACATATTGCTCTTACAGTTAGTGCCTCATACTCCTGCAGCATATGGGCTGGTAAAGGTTTGGGACCTAACACTTGGGAAGGGCATGTTTAAATAATGAAGATGCAGTTTCACTGTGTGGTGGAAATAGCTCAAAGTTCTGGAACATCCTTAAAGTACAGCAAAAATAAACTTACTCAAATGCAAAATCCAAGAGTCAAGGCATCTGTGAAGAGGATTATGCCCATGTGCACAACAAGAATGACCGTATTCTGGAACTCTCCTTGCAAAAATCCGCTGAAATCAGTCAAATTACACTGGCAGTTTTTGGCTTGGTGATATATAGGCCTAAATCCTACTACTCCAGTTAGCCACATTGGTCTCCTTCCAGGATTCTGCTTCACCCTGCCAGGATTTGGGAACTGCACTGTATGTGACTGTATGTAATGCATACGCATTATATGACTAAAACTAAGTCTGAAAAGAGCTTTGGCCCCAAAGCCCACAATTCTTGCACATGCTCCAAATTGATCCAAGATGCCTCTATAGATGAAAAAGCCTCCTTGCAATCCACCCTCATGTCTAATCTCTGCAGAGAAATTGGTAGGTGGATCTGGAATTGGTAGGTCTGGATCTGGTAGGTGGATCTGGGTAGGAGTTGTTTAGCAGAGTAAGGACTAGATTAAATTATGGGATGCCTTAGCAGTGTGTAGGGACAGGCTAAGGACAGTGGAGGTAGGCAGCCAAAGTGATGAATAAGGCACAGTTAAATAGTTGGGGCTGGAAGGCTAGGCAGGAATCTCATGGGTGGCTTCAAGGGGCATTTTGGAAATACTTACACTTCTCTCAACAGCTGAACATGTTGGCCCTAGTGTAATGCTGTTTTGCATATCCCTTGCATCACACCAGAAAGTGAGGAACCAGAGCTGCAGGGAAGAGCATAAATATCATGAGAGAGGCAGCAGAGAGATTTGTGAAACTTGGTTGGAGCTTGTACAGAGACCTAGTTTCTGCTATGAGGCAACCTTTTAACCTTCATACATTCCCGGCTCTTCCACTCTGACTGAGCAAGCAGTGGGCTATGCCATGTTGCTGCTTTCCCCTTTCTTCCTGAAGCAAGCTGCACCTGCATCACACCCCTCCCCCCAGCCTGGCCGGGCAAGCTCTGGGAGTGGGGGCTCTGCCATGCCACTGCTTATGCAGCCGTGGTGGGGTAGGGGTGTGGAATAATTCCATTTGCCCAGCCGGGGTGGGGGGGGCATGATGCAGGCACAGCTCGCTCTGGGCAGAAGGGGGCAAGCGGCAGCAGGACATAGCCCCTGCTCCAAGCGCTGCTGCACCTGCATCCCACACCCCCCTGCCTCCCTCCCCAAGTCCTGTGCCCCCAACCCCAGCTGGTCAGCTTGTCCCCATCCCAGCCCCAGTACCTCCCTCCCCTATGATCCTTCCCTTCCCCCTCTGCCCACCAGCTGGAGGCAGCTTCGTCCACCATGGAGAGGACTGCTGCCTGTTTAGTCAATGGCCGAATCTCTGAAGTACTGCAGATGGGAAATCAACAAGTGGCCAATGACATTATTTTTCAATATTCTGGATATGGCTGCCATTGGCAACCTCATCATTTGGCTAGGCCACAACACAAACTGGAAGCAAAGATCACATTTAAGAAGATGGCAAGGTTTTTTTTGCAGGAGCTTGGAAAACAGTTGATTGACGGAAAAATAAAACAAAAAAGATGGATACACGTAATCTGTCTAAATCCATCAAGTCTGGTATGACTGCCCTAAATTATAAGTTGCCACTACACACCCCAGTAGAACCTTCTGCAAGCATAAGTGAACGTTGTGCTTTTTGTCCAAGGACAGATGACCGCAAAACCCAGAAATGATTCAAAGATTGTAAGCGATTTGCTTGTGTGTACCACAGTACACCACTGCTGCTTTGTGAGGATGCAACATTTAGTTAAAACAGTTAGAAAACATTTTTGGAAGTAATTGTTATTTTGAAAACAGTGTGAACTTCAGACTTAGTAAATTGTTCATTCACGTTTTGAAACTCTAAAAAAAGTTTAAATTCTGTTCATAGTTCTAGTTAAATAATATTTTGGGTTCAAATCATCATAAATACTCTTTCAAACAATCTGTATGTTTAATAAATAGTTTTTGGTACATTTATGCTGTTGTCACTGGTTCCATTTTGTTCATGTGTGTGAGGTAACAAGTTACCCCATGAGACCAACAATGCCGAATTGTGGGGTAACAAGGTACCCCATGAGAATAACAACTGTTATGGTTTCTTGAGAACAGATGAGGGTTAAGTGCTCTTGAGGTGAGGGGAAGAAGCTGTGAGTTAGCACATGGTGAAAATGTAAGTCAGGAAGACAGCTCGTCACTTACCAGTTCTCCTGGGGCACACTCTTCTTGAGGGAACACCTGGAATGGGCTGACTAGGACCAGAAGGAAAAGTCATGGCTGGAGCTTGTGGAACTTGTCCATATCTGTGAACTTTAAGAGAGCACCATTGAGCATTATTGTTTTTGTCTCAAGTCTAGTGCTTGTTCATGAATAAATGGGTGTCCTGCATAGGTTTTCAATGTTGATGTAGATGATAAATACATCACCCAGGAATTAGGGAAGATTAGTGATGTGGTAAAAATCCAGCATGATCCATCTGTATGTGGTGGGATCAGTATGGATGATGATGTAACCAGATGAATACTGGGTGAGGGCCTCCAATAATTGGGCAAAGACCCCTTGGTACATGGACTGGTTGGTTCTTGGTAGCCTGAGTGGAGACCCACTGGAAAGATCCAAATGTAAGAGAGGTACCTAGTACAGAAAGGGAAAAATAAGGGTAGACTCAGGCCTCTAAGGACATCTCACAGCATGTCACTGAGGTAAGATATCACATCACCTATAAGCCAGTACATCTGGTACAGACTCCATAACTCAGGTCCTTATAGGTTCAGTGAGGCAGGAATACCTGAGGCTGGGCATGTTTCTGGAGCTACTACTGGGGCTAGAGCCCTGGATGAATATCACTATCATAGTTATAAATCTAGTAAGTAAATAAACTATGGTGCTGAACAGTATGCTCTTGTTTGCATTCCAGCTACCTTCCACCCACCAAATTCCCACTTTGTTCCATGACCCAGTGCCCAGCCTCCTGCAGTTGCCCCTGAGGTTCCCTCCCAGCCCTCTCTTCAGGTAATATGTCCTATTCCCTTGCCCTGATGACTTGCCCCCTTAGTCCCTATGCTCTCCCCAAGCCCTTTAAGGGCCCCTATTCCTATCCCTATTCTGCTAACCTGCTCCTCATGCCAGTAGCTGTCCTCCCTGCCCTATTTGTATCTCACTAATCTCTCAGCTGTGGTTACCTGATTCATGCTTGTTCAACCTGATGCTTGTCCTATGGCTCCCCATGGCCTTAAATGCGCATGTTAAAAACAGAGGCTTTAGTATTTGACACCATCTGTGCAAGTTGCTGTGAAATGATAAACTTGCTTAAAGGCTTTTATCACTGCAGAAGCCAAAGATTGTGAAATAGAGCTTTTCTCATCACCCCTGCACTTTCTCACAAGACAAGTAGGGGATGGTCTTCATGAAATCTTTTAGGAGGAAGGGGCTCTTTTCTCCATGCCCCTAATCATAGAATCATAGAAAAGTAGGGATAGAAGGGACCTCTGGAGGTCATCTAGTTCAACACCCTGCTGAAATCAGGACCATCCCTATCCAAACAATCTCATACAAGTTCTTATGTTATGTCTGACATATTAATATAGCTATACAATCAGCCCTGCTGTCCAGCTATAAGATATTACCTGAAGACACCAAAAGCACCCTAACCTACCACCAGTTAAGCAGGGGAATGAGAGCTGTCAGCGTCTCAACACTAAAAAGTTGTTAAAATACGCATGAGAGATCCAAAGAAAAGGGGCA
>NW_005841842.1:1098285-1167473 GCF_000455745.1 Alligator sinensis | reverse complement strand
CTACAAAGGAAGGCAATCACCTCCACAACTGATACCAATCTGGCCATGGATTCAAATTCCTTCTTGATCCCACACACAGCAATCAGGTTGACCCTGAACTGGGGGGGCACCACCCTTGGACTGGAAAATTACGGGTTTTGGTCCCAACGGGAACACTGGCATACCCCAGTCAAAATTACCAGCCTTGGCTGTAGCCAACACCCAGTGCTTCCGAGGAAGCTAAAACAACCTCCCTGATTCCTGTACCAACAGGAGGTGGGGGCGGGGGGGGAGTTCCTCCCTAGTTCTGTGTGGCACCCAGCCACATCTCCAAAAGCACGGGAAATACCAAACACCCTCCATTCTGCTCTCTAACTTGGGGACAGCAAGCACAACTCCATATAATCACACCCTCTTATTGGACAGCCACAGCTCCTGTTATTGTATCTCCTTCATAAACTTATCTCAGCTGCTATCATTTTCTTCATAACTAAGCCATATGTGGAGCTCTGCTTCATTCTTTTGCTGCCGAATATGGTCCTCTCCAATATCCATCTGTTCTAGATTACAGAGCTCTTCTCATTATCTACCAGCGATCTGTGCATGTGGGAGTTCCAGGGCTTCTAACTCTTGCTCATTACTGAGCACTGTAGGTATAGCTACACCTAGATTATCCTTGAGCAATGGTTATCCAAAGTCTTGAAAACTTCAAATAGTAAAGATTTCACAACTTCCTTAGACAGTTAATCCCACTGTCTCGCTGTTCTAATAGTGTTTAATCAGAATGCATTGTAACATTAATATGAACAGAGTAACATAATGTGTGTGAGGCTGTGCATGTTGCAGCTGGCATGGAACTTGGAAGGAGGACCATAGGTGGCAGGTGAAAAGAGTTTGGAAGAGACAGCTAGAAGCAGGACTGGTGAACGTGGCTTGAATGCTACCTACAATTGCAACTGTGCATACCTCTGTGAAGGAAGGACCAATTTAGATTTATGAAACCTGTAGTTCACTAACGTGTTACCTGATCATGTGGTAACATGAAACATGGTGACAGTGGTAAGCCTAAGGGGACCCAAAACATGGCAAAAGTTTAGGTAACAGGCAAACAAACAGCACCTAGAAAAAAAATGAAGAGCTGACTTAGAGGGATTCAGATGTCTGGGAGAGAAGGATTCCCAGAAGGGAAACGGGGCACATCCACAAGAGACGCTAACCTCACAGTAGACTAATTCTACTGCACATTAGTGTGGCTGGCAAAAGCTGTGCTAATATGCTATTGCACAGTAGAATTAATCTACTGCATATTAGCATCACATAGCAACTGTTTGTCTGCACTAATATGCAGTAGTGCCAATTATGGAACATTTAGTACCTGTAATTAGTACCTGAGACAGTTTTGCAAAGAATAATGCTTAAAATACTGGTCCAGCTAATAAAAGTAACTAATGAGTACTGTGAACCCTGATAGAATGAGACTGTAGATAGGCATTGTCTTTTCGTTCAAAGCTAATAAGCCATAAATAATCACATTATAGACCTGAAAATCTGTCTTTCACGTAAAATAAACATTCTTAGAAAAGTAAGAGAGATTCTAGACAAAGAAAGAAGATCTTGTTCATTAAAAAAGAGGATCATTTCCAGGATGCCTGATCCAAACTTGGAGCAAGACTGGGAAGAGGCCATAAAAATATTCTTGCCCTACAGAAATGTCTCAAGTAGCAAGCTGAACTGTCCATAGACAGTATCAAAACAATAACTAACGTTTGTGCAGAACAAATACTCAGGCTAAAGTAACCACAGAAGCAAACCACTGTGAATGCAGGTGTCACAGTCCAGTATATATAATGTGAAACGCAGAACAAAAGGCAGGGAAAAAAATGTCCAAAAGCTGGGCAATGGTGACAGGGTACTGGAAACAATTATCAGATGTCCCAGTGCTGCAGGCACCCTGGGAAGAAAATAAAAGCAGCTAATGCAGTGATTGAGAATGTAGAGCTTGCCAGTGATGAGGCAGACATTAGCAGTATGACTGGCAGATCTCAAGATTCTCAGTATACTCATGCTTCACAACAAGACTCACAACCATTTTATTTCTGTATTTACAAAACTGCTATTAGATCAACAACCAATTCAGTTTCAGCTGGATTGCTTGCCAAGCAATGTCAGCAAATGGATAAGAAGCTATATGCATCTGGAGGGAGGTGATCAAGAACTATATTCTGAGGCAGGAACAAAGCTGACCCCCTCTTCCTGCACTCCCTGCTCCAGCCCACCTGTCCCACCATCCACATACCCCCGACCCCCACCCCACCACCAGCACCACTCCAGGACATGCACATCGGTGACACAAAGCAGCTTTATTTCCTGAACAACCCCCCATCCTCATCTCTCCCCCCTCCCCCTCAGCAAGCAGAGCACTCTCTCCACATCCAACCTCCACCAACAGTGCCCCTTCATCACCCTCCCCACCCACCCAAGGTAAAAAACCCACATCCCAAACTGAAAAATACATTTAACTGTCTGACCCACTCCACAAGTCCTGGTGTGGGGGGGCTGAGGGCTGGGGCCACCTAGGGTGCAGAGCCTGGTGGCAAGTGGCCAGCACCTCAACCCTGACTAGTTCTCCTGCAGGTCTGGGGGTTGTGGCAACCACAGCAGGTGGTGGGCTCCTGCTGTGGCGCAGGCAGCCCATGCACCTGCAGGGTCGGAGGGTTCCCTCCTGGCTACCTGAGTCCAGGGCCAGGAGAGTAAGTGTCTTCCAGTGGGGCCACACCTGGAACCCCCAGCTCCTAAGCTGCATGGAACTGGGGTGAGCAGTGGGGCTGGGCCTCAGCAGAGGCAGCAGGGCTAGGGCCAGGGGCTGGCCACCAGGGGACATGGGCATTCCAACCAGGTCCAGGAGGGCATCCAGGGCCTATTGGTCAGCATACACAGCCACCACTGCCCAGCCCTGGCTCTTAGGCTACCACTTGAGGAGCATGATGTAGCACTTCTTGAGGGCCTCCATTCAATCCCAGTACTCCCTCATCACCTGCTGGAATGCCTCCTTTTCTGCTTGACACACTGGCTCCTGATCCTCCTGCACCTGGTCCCATGCCTCCCATTCCTTAGCCACTGCCACCAGCTGCTAGAACAGGACAGTCCAGTCCTGGGTGCACTGCTGACCTGGACCCTACATCCCCACTGGGGCTGGTGGTCTTTCCCCTCTGTGTTCAGATTTTGGCCCTACAGAGGCAAGAGACAGAAGCCTTTTGTGAGCATTTGTAACAGCTCAGAAATAAGATGCTCTGCACCATGGGCTTTGCATTGCTGCTGACATCAATGACTTCCTCAGGGTGTGAGAGGCCCATGCCCACCCAACTGTGGGGACATGCTCTGCCCAATAAAGTTCTGAACTGTGTCCTGTCCCTCTGCATGCTGTGCAAGTGGGCCAGGTGGGGAGTTGGGGAAGGAGCTGGGACAGGAAGTGAGAGCACTTCCCCCCCCCCGTGCAGGACTTATCACATGTCTGGACCTGGCAAGGCTGACAGCTCAGTGTGGGACTCCCCGTCAGCATAGGCAAGCAGCTGCGCCCAGTGTCTGTGGCTTGCAGTGGTCAACAGGCCAGGACCCGGGCAGGTGCACCCCCAGGGAAGAGCTGGTGCTTCTGGCAGCTGGCAATGTCATGGCTAGTCACTCCTCATGGTGGGCCAGGGGAGTGCAGAGCTGGAAAAGCAGCCGCTGGCCAGGTCTTCCCAAGCTGCTAATGGATGCAGCATCCAGGGAGGTGGGCAGGGCGGGTTGCTGAACATCCGAAGGCCCCTCTTCCAGGGAGGTGTCATACCCAGAGAGGTCATGGTGGGGGCAGGGCTCTGCCAGGCCACCCTCACTGGTGAAAACCACAGGGTTGTGGCCTGGATCCCAGAGCATCAAAATGTTGGTCATTTGCCTCATGATGCAGGTATCAGATTTATACTCAAGTCAGCATAAGTCACCATATTTACTGCATAGTACAGGCGTGCACATGTAGATGTGTGCCAGTACTGTGCAGTAATTTTGGTTACTGCGCAGTAAATGTGCATGTGTAAACCCACCCAGAGAGTCTTCTTCTGCCCCTACTCACAAACCAATGGGAAGGAAGTATCAGCAGAAGAGACAAGCAAGAGACTGAAGGCAAAGACAAAATAGACAGGAAAGAATCCCTACAAAATATTAGATCATTACCATGCACTTTCCCTGGAGTTATATAGTAGCCTAGGAAAGAGAATAATAGGCTATGAATCCAAGACTCTTCTTCCCCTGAGACAGAGAGAAAGTTTGCTCCAGCCCAGTAAATCTCTGGGTGCATCTACACATGTCCCCATGGCTCTGTTGTTACTGAGCTATCATTTAGTACTTTCCTTAGAAAGTATTAAATGATGGCATAGTAACAGCTGTGCTGATGACGCACGGTTACGTTTAGCCACTACGTCACCATAGTGACACACTATAATGAGGGTGTGCATCACCATGGCAATGTAGCTGTGGCATCATGGTTTTTGCCTGCCAATGCTACATTACCGTAGTGCATTGCTACAGCACCGTAGACAGGTAGACATCTAGACGTGCCCAGGGTGGTAGAACAAGCCCATATGAGGTTGCCAGATTCAGGTCAGCCATAGAGATAAAACCAACCACAATTGTGGAGAAGTGGCAGTTGAGGCCATGGCTAGAACCAGGTAGGTTGAGGAAGATCCTCAGTTACCTTCTGGCCTGATGTAGGATAGTCAGGACAAATAAGATATATAAGTGAAATAAAAGCCCAACAGAATAGTTCCCAACAAAATCAAGACAGCAGCAGTGTAGAAGTAAGTCTCCAATCAATAATGAAAAAGACAACAATATATGGACAACTGCTTTGAACACGAGAAGGATAAAAGGCCTTTTTTTTTTTAAGTTGCAGTTGGGTGGCCAAAAATGCCATGTTTCTAAGGCAGTGAATATTCTACTAACAAATCAGGAAATACTGGCTTGAAAAGCAACAAGTGTTAAAAAAGACCTATTGCAGGAGTGGAACTTGAAGGAAAGAACATAGGTAGCAGAAAGGAAATGTTTCATGGAGGCACCAGGAACCCAATTTGTGTGTGCATGACTGCAATCCAAACTACAGCTGTGGCACCCTGCAAACAGTGCACTTCACAAAAAACATAGTTCTATGAACTATGCAATCCTCTCATGCTATCACCCAGCAACCTGTGAACCAAATGGGATGCATTAAAAAGCAGTTTTTGCACATTTGAACTCCTAATATATTGAAACTCAAAGCAGCTTTTCACTGCTAAGAGTGGTATAATTTGATTTGTAGTGACAAAGATTTTACATCACTTTAGATTTATAACTCCAACCAGCTGAATTAAATAAAATATATTTATAAATAGTGCAAGTTGAAGTAATTACCTCTGTGCAGCCCTGCCTGGGCACAGCACTTCAAGTTACATGTGGCTGTTCCCTTGCACAAATCTCCATCAAAGTCATTAGGATTTTATGCAGGCTCTGGAGTCCACCCAAGTTGCTGGCTTGGAGCCCAAGAACCCTAGCCTAAAACATGCAATGAAGTCAATGGGCCTATTCATGTGAGAAAAGTTACTTTCACACATCTTTGCAGAATCACCAGACAAAGGAGAGTGAGTTTGTATTATACAAAGGCCAGCAAGGGATGACAAACCCAAATTGGAAAAATAGATAAACAGTGACTGTGTTTCTCAGTAAATTAGGGAAGAGCCTATATATAAATATAATTGCCAAGCTCTGACAAGATATTCAAATTCTACCTGTCCAAAATACACTATGATCAATAGAGATTCATTACGACTTTTCAGATAAAAATTTGACCAGCTGTTTATCAAAAACCCAAATTCTTACTACCGTCCAAACCATCATTTATAACATGTTATTTCTACAGACATGGTTTTACTGTCATTTAGTAATACATGTGGATCTGACACAAGTTTAAATATTTCAAGATCAAGCATCATGCTTAGATTTAACCATCTGAATATATTCATAAAGCATTTTGCAAAAGTGAGGCTGTATATGAGAGCCAACTTTATTATCATTTAGAAAAATTAAAATCTACAGTCTTTTCTCCTCAAAAAATGATAAAGGCCTTATGATTAGGGGGGAAATGTTGTTTTGTTTTTTAATTAGTTTTCAAGAAGAGTTTCATTTATTTATGGCACTCACAAATAACATACACTATACACCTTATAACAAAAACACTGACATGAAGCTCTGAGTCTGTTTGACTTGTGGTCTAGGCTCAGCACATGTCAAAAGATTAACTTTACCTAATTTATGGAACATAGAAATGTATATTTTTCATATCGTTGATGCCAGAGGTGAAAAGCAATTCAACTCCAAGCTGGCATGATATTAAAAAGAACTGCTGCAGAAATTTCAGGAACAACAAACCCTTCTCAGGCCTGAGGGAAAGCCTACAGAGCAGTGTCCTCACTAAAATTTTAAAAAGAGATGCTTTGAACTACTACATGGAAACAAATATGGACATTTTCTGTGAGTTCAGAAAAAAAAAAAAGTAAGAAAGAGAATAGATTATTCCTGAAAGGAAATCAGGTCCTGGCACCTAAACAATAAAAAGCTCTCAGGACCAGATATGTTTAGTCTCTACCCTTCATGTTTAGCTTTAGTTTTGCCTAAGAAAATGTTATCCTTTCAGATCAATAAATCTTGGTAATGGCCTCTGCAGAAGTCAATTTCCACTTTATTCTGTACAGTAGGGAACACAGTATGAGTGACTCAAAGATTTATAAAGTATATTGTGGGGTTGGGAAGAACCGCAGGTTAAGTACAGTTCCTGCATGTTGCAGCTTCAAAAGGCATCTTAAGAGAAATGAAGCAAAATGAGGACCAAAAGGAGACACTGATCAAAAGGAGTACTTGAAGGGCTTAGCTTTTAAACTGAGGGGCAGAAAAATCCCTATAGTGGTTCACAAGGAAAAGAAACATTAAGTGGCTCAGAAACTAAAGCAGTGACATATTTTACTTTTCTCATTAAGGGCCTTGACATTTCTCATATTGGTCAGCAGTTGCTTGCGTAAACAGTACAACTGAAAAAACACCATGCAACTATTCACTAAAATGAATAAAGTTTTCACATATGGACCCCATATTATCTGTGTCTTGATGCACCACAATACAACCGTTGCTAGTTAGTACAATGCAGGCTCTTCCCCCTATTTACCATGCCAACTCCGGGGTGATAGGGACAGTGCTTTATCCTTCTCCTTCCTCCTCCTCTCTACCTTCTAAAGCTAGGTACAGAGGTTCAAAAAGTCCACGGGTTTTTCTAAACACCCTAAATTAGTTCAGGAGTGAACGAAACTCACGTTCTCCCTTGGGGTGGAGGGCCATGGAGGCAGCCTTTCGCTGGACAAAACCAGTGCGCGCCCCTCTCCCCACTGCTGCAGCTGCCTGGAGCCTGTACTTGGGCTACCCTGTAGCTTCTGCACTGCCACCACTGCCCCACATTTAGGGATGCTAAGCCCCATTAGCCTTGGCCTTCCCCCGCATATGCCCCAGGCCTCAGACGCAGACATGGAGCAGCAGCCTGCAGCAGCCTGGTGGCATGCGTAGCACTGCACACCACAACAGGTAAGTCTGTGAAGGGGTATTGGGGAGGAGCAGATCGAGGCCTCCACAGTGAGGGAGGATGGGGGAAGAGGCAGGGGCTGGGGTGAATGGAGCCCTGAGGTGGGTCATGGGACAGTTGGTGCTGCGGGCAGCTCATCCAGGGGCACGGGGTGGGGGTGGGGTCCTGCCACTGCGCGCACCCCAGGGGAAGCACAGGGAGCAAGTGCCCCCTGGATTTGTATACGGGGCAGAAGTGGGCTGCTGCTGTGTACTGGGCTCTGAGCCCTGCTGCCACTGCTTTGGGAGCGATGCAACACCATGTGCCTGCTGTGCGCTGACTGCACCGCGTCCCCTCTCTGTCTGGTGGCAGCAGGCACATGGCTTTGTGGCGCTCCAAGGGCAGTGGTTGTGGGGCGCAGAGCCCAGCTTACTGCAGCAGCCCACCTCCACACCACACACACATCCGGGGAGCGCTTGCCCCCCTGTACCCTCCCCGGGGTGCACACAGCAGCAGGAGCTGCCCCCCCCCCCCACAAGCTACTTTTGCTCTCTCTTGTTTCTCCTGGAATAAGAAATTCCAAACTAGGAGCTGTAAAAAATATTCTCCATAAACTATGGCAATATAATCCCGCACCAGGTGGAATCCCCCCCAGCAGGTGGAATCAACACAAATGTTTACGCTTAGCACACATTTGTTGGTAACATAGGTCAGATTCATAAACATTAAAAAAAGCTAGGTTCACTGTTGATTAAACATTGGTCACTTTGTGGCTTCATGAGACACCCGCAGAAACACAATAGACTGACTGACTTGGATTTTGAAATTTGTTGGGGGCTGTTCAAACCTGGAATGCAAAATAAAATTCAGGGAAAGCTAATCCACAAAATGAAAGGAAATATTTGCAAAGACCCTTGTGAACTGAAACTAGAACGCTGAAAGAAAGTTGAAATAAAGAAGTACTCAAACTCTGTCAAACTGTCTCTCAAACTCTTTCTTTGTCAAACCATGCAGTGGAAGCCTTTGTAATCATGCAGTCCATTGTTGTTATTCTGGTCACTCTACTTTCTTCCTTTTATGTGTTACAGAAATGTGGGGTACCTTTTTTTAGATTATGAATTCTTTGAGGCAAGTGCTATGCCTCTTGAGCACCTAGCAGCGGGAAGAGAAGCACAATTTATTAAATATATAATAAAACATTTATTTCATTTCATAGAATATCAGCCATTTATTCTTCTAAAAAAAGATCATGTTAGTTAATAGATTCCCTTCCCAATATTCAAACCAAGATATAACAAAATGAACTTCCAAAAGTGTCTGGAGCCAGGTGGTTACAGAATTGTTTATAGTCATCCCCTTAATGATGGCAGATGAGATAAATATTACCTAATTCTAAAAGCTACACCCTGAATTGCAGGGAGAATATTAGTACTAGTACTATAGTTACACACAGTATGAGGATGAAACCAGGACTAAACCAGGATGTTAAATTCCAATCAACATGGAAAGCTTTGGCTTTTTTCAGTGACCTGGGATGTTTAATTTCTCACAAAAAACAAATACCTGAGTCTATAGGCCTGCAATTTGTAGAAAGGGAGACTACTTATACATATTTTAAAGTCCAATGAAATATCGGTATAGTATTTATTCTGCAAAAATGCAGATGCTTAATATTAAGCACATTGGTAATCTTAATGAAACAAATGAAGTTATCCTCTCTGTAACTGTTTGCAAAATTCAGTTTCAGGGTAGTCACAGATTACCTTTAAACTATTCTAAATCTGTGAACTGTTAGGTGGTGTTAAAAGTTATACCAGTTTCAAAGCAGTCACAGGTTAAGGTTTAATGCCATCTCTGACCTGCATAACTGTGACATGTCAGTAGAGGGCCTGGCGAGCAAGAGCATGGCCAGGAGCTAGGACTATCCCTCTTTTTGTATGGGAACAGGGATGCGGGGGTTGTGGTGCATTGGGATCACATAGCTGTGAGGCAGACAAAATAGCATGGGGCTGTGGCTTCCTAGCCTGCCCCTTTCCCTCTCCCTCTCCCTGCAGCAGCAGGAGACAGAACTACAGGTGGGAAGGGAGAAAGCTGCTGATAAACTTGTTCTTGAAGTGTACAGGGGGTGGGGGGAGGAGAAGTAAAGAATAGGGAATCAAAATATATAAATAAAAGAACCAAAATCTTGCATGTCTGTCAATCAATTGGATTGGAGTGGGTGGGGGGGCAGGATTGGAGGAGTTGGATTAGGGGCAGTAGGGTTCATGCTGGCTGGTATGGAGGAGCTAACATGGGCTGTAGCTCCCCCCTCACCCCTATCCTGGCCTGGTGGATGGGGGGCAGGGGGCCCACTCCAAGAAGTCCTTCTCAGTCAGTGTTGTTCATATAGCTTGGGGGGCCCATGGTTTCTCCTCTAAACCCTCCCACCCCAGCATTCCCATCATGGCTCCAGGAGGGGAAGGGAGGGGAGGGGAGACCCCAGCCTGGCTCAAGGCTGCCTGCACCTTTAAGCTTGGTGCAAAATGTAGGGAAACTTCAATTAAGCTCCGTTTACCTGAGGTTAACTGATTTTTTTCCCCCATGTGTGCCTGGCCCTGTTCCCCCCTAGCCAGGCAGGCTGGGAGGGGGAGGGCACCAGCTTTCCCTTGGATCCTTATGATCCAGTCCAAGCGCAGGAGTGGGCCCAGGGTAAGCATGTTGCCCAGGACTCCATGCTCTTGCCACAGGGCGGATCCATTCCCAATGCTTTGCTGCCAGGGTTAACTGAAGCAATAGCATGGACCCCAGGGAATTACATCTTTCCAGGGTTCATGCTCTCACCACATGGCAGCTCCATGCTAGGAACAGAGTCCCCAGGGGTTAAACACAATGTGAATGGAGCCTGGAGAAGCATGCCTTCCTGGGCTCCATTGTCTCACTGCCCAGTGGCTCTGCTCCCAGCAAAGAACTGCTGGGATTTAACCACAGAAACATCATAGACCCTAGGAAACCACGCATTCCCAGGCTCTATACTTTCACCATGCTTAGTGCTAGGCAGCCCTTTTCTCTCCTCTCCCACCCGCCCCCACCAGAACGTGGGAGGATGTGGGGGGGAAACCACCCCTACCCAAATTGTCTTGGCTAGGGGAGGGCCAAACAGACATGGGGCAAAGCCTTAGCCATCTGAAGGAAGGGTCATGTGCCTGGCCCCTGGTTCAGAGGCCCAGATCGAGTCTCTTGGGGTCCTTGGAGCTAGCAGTGCAGTGCCATGTAAGCTGGGATCAGATGCACTAAGAGCAAGTGGGAGTGTTTTCTTGGGGCCAGTACTACCTCATAGGCAGTAGAGCTTGGGTGGCTAGTAAGGTTGTCAGGGTAGAGGGGCTGGGAGCTATGCATTTTGGGATGCTGGCTGGCTATGAATTGGTCATTTTATCTTTGTAGAGCAGACTAACAATATTCTATCTCAAACTGAATGGAACAGCTCAAAGATAACCTTCAGCCAAAGTGGTGTAATTTAAGATGCTCAGAGGGTACTTAGCACAGTTTAACATCCTTTAATACATGGATGATTCCATTTTAAGTGCCTTTAGAATAGTTTAAAGGTAGCCTGTAACACCACCCTCAGTCCCACTGTCACAAGAATTAGTATTTTAACTGTGTATACCAGTCTGTCCTACACTACAGCATAGGCAGAAGTTTACTTCTGTTGTATGGGCACTGGATCTTATTAATATATGAGGTGCCGTAGCAATCCTAGATGGGGCTCCCACATTTCTTCATCTGGCCAACAACCCAGCAGGAGAATGTCACATGTAACACAAGTCCTCCCCATCACTATTTCATGCTATCTTTGTGGCAATTACAGCCATTGCTTTATGTGGGACAGTAAGGTTGAGAAAATATTTAACCTTAGTTTAGCTTTCTTTGAATATGGTTTAGCAGGAGCAGCACATCTTTCATTCACTTAGTTCCTCAATTTGCTGTGTTGATCTTAGTTTGAGAGCTTCCATGCTAGAGAATTGAAGGATTCAAAGTGATTCTTTAGTCCTGGTTGTAGTGTCATTAACCACTGGACCATAGTTGGAGATGGATCATTCTAAAACACAAATTGAAATAGTTATGCATTCAATAGAGATGCCACTGAGTCACAACATTCAGATCCAACTTTGGGATGTTTGGTTGACCAAAGGCCAAATCCTATTTCACCTTTTTTACACCTAAATAGCAGTCATGTTGCCACTTAAGTGAAGATTTTTGTATATTACAGGGTATTCACATTCTATTTGTACTTGCCCTGGACCTATCTTGTGAGCATTCTCAGATGCCTGCACCACAGCCATGAAGGTTTCAGGATGAGATAAAATAACCCAAGTATATGAATCACTGTAAATCCCTGAAACATTAATCAGGAAAAATTGATGGAGGGGAGGCTTTCATCTCCTAGCTTACTAAGTTATGATAGAGAGTTGGGTTGTAGGCCCTCCTCATCCAGAGAGGGCTTGAACCTGCATTGCCTTGTAAGTGTTCTAAACTAGGCATTTCCCAGAGCCAGTAGGCATCTAGGCATGTCCCATAGCCCTCTCCAGCATTCCTCTTGAAGCTAGCCTACAGACATATAGAGTGAATGTAGCTTAGCAAGTGGGGAACTGCCCTGACAAGGAGGGGCCCTGTGTTCTGTTTTTGGACCCTGTACCCAAGGGGACAGAAGGTATCCCACTGTTATTTATCTATTTCATTTGACTGATACTAAATGTGTGATGTAGAAAACCCATTGGAGGCCAGAACTAGAACCAGTACAGTACAGTCATTTCATACACACATTTGTGCAAATTCAACTTTACATGGGATGGGAGGGGGCGGGGCTTCAGTTTGCTTCAGTTTGTGGCAGCAGCGAGAGGTTTTGGCAGTGTAGTGGTGGCCCGGCGGCACGCAGCCATCCCCCCCCACCACCCCACTCTGCACTGCTGCCGCCGGCTGCACAGCTCCAAGCACGGCTCCACAGCGGCGGCGGGAGGTTTTGGAGGCAGAGGCTTTTGCTGCTAGTTGCCTTAGTTGCTGTTGCGCGTTTTTTGCCTTACACGCTGACCTCAGAACCTAACCCCTGAGTAAGATACGACACACCTGTACTACCTTATTTTGGGCAGTTTCACATGTACCTGGGCAATCCTATTCTGCTACAGGTGGAAATAGAATTTAAACACCACAGAAGTGCTATAGATTACATTTACATGCCTTCGTTTGTGCTACTTAGGTGCATTAATCATAGAATCATAGAAAATTCATGTTGGAAGGGACCTCAGGAGGCTATCTAGTTCAACCACCTTCTCAAAGCAAGACTATATAATCCATGCCAAGGCTTTCTCTAGCCTGGTCTTAAAAACGTCCATGGATAGAGATCCCACAACCTCTCTGGGTAACCTGTTCCAATGCTTTACTACCCTCCTAGTGAAAAAAAATATTCCTAATATCTAACTTAAACTTCCCTTACTGCAACTTGAGACCGCTGTTCCTTGTTCTGTCAACTGCCATCACTGAGAAGAATCTAGCTCCATCCTCTTTAGAACCCTGCTTGAGTAGTTGAAGGCTACTATTAAATCCCCTCTCAATCTTCTTTTCTTCAGACTAAATAAGCCCAATTTCATCAGCCTCTCCTCATAAGTCATGTGCCTCATCCCCTTCACTATTTTCATTGCCTTCTGCTGGACTCTCTCCAAATTGTGCACATCCTTTATATAGTGGGGGGCCCAAAACTGGACAGAGTACTCCAGATGTGGCCTTACCAGTGCTGAATAGAGGGGAAGAATCACTTCACTTGATCTGCTGGTAACACTCCTACTAATGCATTGTTGGTTCATATTCAGCTTATTGTCCACTGTAACTCCTAGGTCCTTTGCTGCAGAGCTGCTGCTTAATCAGTCAGTCTCCAGCCTGTATTGATGCATGGGATTGCTCTGTCCGAAGTGCAGGACTTTTCACTAATCCTTATTGAAACTCATGAGATTTCCTTTGGTCCAATTCTCCAATTTGTTGAGATCCTTCTGAATCAAAGCCCTACTGTCTACTACTCCCCCCAGCTTGATGTCATCTGCAAACTGGCTAAGGGTGCACTCTGTGCCATCTTCCAGGTCATTGATGAAGATATTGAACAAATCAAGCCTCAGGACCAACCCCTGGGGCACTCCACTTGATACCGGATGGCAGCTAGACATTGAGCCTTGATAATAAAAAATTATCAAGGCTCACATTTGCGAGAGCCAGGCAGGAAAAATTATGCTGAGGGGAAACCAGCACGGGTTCGTAGCAGGTAGATCATGCCTGACTAATCTAGCCTCTTTTTATGACCAGGTTACAAAACACCTGGACGCAGGAGTAGGGGTTGACATCATTTACTTAGACTTCAGGAAGACCTTCGATATGGTATCCCACACCATACTGGTGAACAAGTTAAGAGGCTGTGACTTGGATGACTGCATGGTCCGGTGGGTGGTGAATTGGCTAGAGGGTCATACCCAGGGAGTCGTAGTGGATGGGTTGGTATTGACCTGGAAGGGTGTGGGCATTGGGGTCCCACAGGGCTCAGTCCTTGGACCGATACTCTTCAACGTCTTCATCATTTACTTGGACGAGGGAGTGAAGTGTACTCTGTCCAAGTTTGTGAATGACACAAAACTGTGGGGAGAAGCGGACACACCGGAGGGCAAGGAACAAGTACAGGCAGACCTGGACAGGTTGGACACATGGGCAGAAAACAACAGAATGCAATTCAACAAGGAGAAATACGAAGTGCTGCACCTAGGAAGGAAAAATGTGCAGCATACCTACTGCCTAGGAAATGACCTGCTGGGTGGCACAGAAGCAGAAAGGGATCTTGGAGTGGACTCCAAGATGAACATGAGTCGTCAGTGTGACAAAGTCATCAGAAAAGCTAATGGCACTTTATCGTGCATCAGCAGATGCATGACGAACAGATCCAAGGAGGTGATAATTCCCCTCTATCGGGCGCTGGTCAGACCGCAGTTGGAATACTGCGTGCAATTTTGGGCACCACACTTCAAGAGGGATGTGGATAACCTGGGGAGGGTCCAGAGAAGGGCCACACGTATGGTTAAGGGCTTTCAGGCCAAGCCCTATGAGGAGAGACTAGGACACCTGGACCTCTTCAGCCTCCGCAAGAGAAGGTTAAGAGGCAACTTTGTGGCTGCCTATAAGTTCATCATGGGGGCACAGAAGGGAATTGGTGAGGCTTTACTCACCAAGGCGCCCCCGGGGGTTACAAGAAATAATGGCCACAAGCCAGCAGACAGCAGATTTAGACTAGACATTAGGAAGAACTTCTTCACAGTTCGAGTGGCCAAGGACTGGAATAGGCTCCCAAAGGAAGTGGTGATCTCCCCTACCCTGGGGGTCTTCAAGAGGAGGTTAGATAGGCATCTGGCTGGGGTCAGCTGAACCCAGCACTCTTTCCTGCCTATGCAGGGGGTCGGACTCTATGATCTATTGAGGTCCCTTCTGACCCTAACATCTATGAATCTATGAATCTATGAGCCATTGACTACTACCCTCTGTGCCCGATGATCCAGCCAGATTTCTATTCACCTTAAAGTCCATTCCTTTTACCCATAATTCCTTAGCTTGCTTGAGAGAATGGTGTGGGAGAGCATATCAAAAGCCTTGCTAAAGTAAAAATATATCGTGTCCACTAGTCTACCTGCATCCACTGAGCCAGTCATCTCATCATAAAAGCCAATCAGGTTGGTTAGGCATGACTTGCCCTTGGGGAACCCATGCTGACTGTTCCTAATCACCTTCTTCTCTTCCAAGTGCTTAGAAATGGATTCCTTGAGGACCCATTTCCTGATTTTTCCAGGGACTGAAGTGGGGCTGACCAGTCTGTAGCTCTCTGGATCCTCCTTCTTTCCTTTCTTAAATATGGGCACTATATTTTACCTTTTCTAATTGTCTGGGATCTCACCTGATTGCCATGAGTTTTCAAAGATGGTGGCCAGCAGATCTGCAATGACATCATCTAACTCCTTCAGCACCTTTGGGTGCATTACATTCAGTTCCAATGGACTTGTATATACCCAGCTTTTCTAAATAGTCCCTAACCTGTTCTTTTGCCACTGTCAGATGCTCACCTTCTCCCCAAACTGTGGTGCCAGGTGCAGTAGTCTGGGAACTGACCTTACCTGTGAAAACTGAGGTGAAAAGGCATTGAGTACTTCAGCATTTTCTGCATCCTCTGTTACTAGGTTTCCTCCCCTATTTAGTAAAGGACCCACACTTTCCGTGTTCCTCCTCTTCTTATTGACATGAGGTGAAATAGGATTCAACCTCAAGTGTCAATTTCATGAGTTTGGACAGGATTCTGGTCCAGCCCAAACACTATTTTTTGTTTTCAATTTCCTTCCAAAAATATGTACATGGAAAAAACATCATTTTTTCCAGAAGTGGTGCTTAGTAGATGCAAATTTATTCCCTATGGTAAAGCTTTTCCACATCCTGAATGTGCTCTGTTGCAATTCTGTCTGACTGCACCATTCACTGGTCATCTCCAAAGTGATGCAATGGATATCAGATGAACTGCTCTGCACACTCTGCTCAACTCAAATCAATAGTAAATTCAAATTAAGGAGCTATGATGGATCAGAGAGAATGATCCTTCTGCCACAAGTGGTTCTCCATTTTGCCTAAAGCTCCAAGCCAGCAAGCTTACTGGTCAATGCTGAAAGGTATGACCCTTCTGGCCCCATATTTTGAAAAATGCCAGAAGCTCATGTACAAATGGTGCACTTTTCCTCACTTCACAAATTTCAGATGCTTAACAAGTCCCAGTAGTGAGGCCAGATATGTTGCCTCATCCAAAGCATCACATAAACAAACAGGGGGCCCTCCGGAGATCTGCAGTCCGTCAGTGCTTCTACTCTGCTGATCTTGTCTTAGCTATGCTGAGTTAAGGTCAACCATTCAATTAATGTCTACTCTACTGGAGCAAATTGCTTTTGGTGTTGAACTGATATGATATTGGAGATCATTATTGCTTTTTGTATTAATAATTTAGAAGTTCCATCTTTATTTCTTATTTAACGATCAGCTTTAGAGTATTAGCAGAGAATACTGATAAGAATATTTTGGCTTAGGTGATGCTAGGACACAATGAAGAGTATCTATAATAAGGTTTGGCATGAGGCAGAGGTGATCCCTGGGTGTTTTGTGATATTTGATTTGATTTGTGGTCCTTTGGAAAAGAAACAAAACATGCTTGAACCTGCTAAATGTCCTGACAGGGAAATAAAAATGTCTCTGGGCTTGAGAACAAAATAATCCTCTTGGGGACATTCTTTAAAAAAACAGAGTATTTCTCATCCTCAACTTATATTTAATAGCAGAGCAAGTCAGAGAGGGAGAGGCAAAGAATGGTCAAAGTTTGAAAACTCGTAAAATTATTTCTATTTAGTCATAACTTTAGAATGCAGTTTTAATAGAACAAAGTCCTGCCAAAGTAGTAGTTTAATAATTGTCGCATAGAATGAGGTAAGTGGTTTGTACAAAGCAAGAACATCTCAAATCAGAGGCACACATTTTCCTAGAGTAAAGGACAGGGTTTTTTGTGTTGTTTTAATTGTTCCAGGGTAGGGACAAGATTATTTTTTATGACTGTAAAGTAGTGGGATCCTGAACTTGACTAAAATCATTAGTTGCTGCTGTACCTCTACAATTACTCCTGTTGTACTACTTTGACTACAGTTAATCTGACGTGTTTCAGGACTGTGCTCTTACAGGTTCTGACCAGCTCTGGAAGAAGAAATCTTGCAATAAGGACAGTTGTTATAATAGTTTCAGTCCTACTTGTTAGATCAGAAATACTACCTTGTCTGAATAAGCTTTACTAAACATCCAAGCTTTTATGAGAATCTGAAAAAGAAAAGGAAAAAAACCCTTTAAAACATTTTTTAAGATTTCCCCTACCTTGTCTGGTTCC
Source organism: Alligator sinensis (assembly GCF_000455745.1). Classification (NCBI taxonomy): domain Eukaryota; kingdom Metazoa; phylum Chordata; order Crocodylia; family Alligatoridae; genus Alligator; species Alligator sinensis. The sequence goes on along the minus strand of NW_005841842.1, from coordinate 1,149,924 downwards.
AGAGCAAAAGTTACTTTTCCAGCAACACCTTCCATTTTCCTGATGACTAAGGGCCAATGATTAAGGAAACCTTAAATCTTCTACCTTCTAAGGCACGTCATTTCAAGTCACCGTATGAAATGTACTGTCACTGCTTGTCCTATCATTCTGGTGAAAGTGACTGACAAAAGGACTATGAAACTAAAGCAGATATGAATGCATATGCACATGTGCATGCACAGGGGCACACACACATGCACACTCACACACATACACGCACATGGGAATTGTACAAATCTTTCTTGTTATCACTACCACTGGAAATGCTATTCTTCTTTTGAGCATCTTCAGTATACTCCAGGCAACACTAAGCTTTTTCTCATTAACCTTTCTTTTCTGTACTTATCAGCATCTTTTCCACATTGTTGAGGTCACTGTTCCGAACAATTGTTTGTGGGGTGGGGAGCCACAGTAATAATGGGCTCAGGGTCACAAGTGATACTGGTGCACATAATAAGTAAACCTGCAGCAGTAAACTGAGAGAGAGGGAAGGAGAGAGAGAGAGAAAGGAGAATACTGACTAGGTCAGAGGTCGGTTCTCTGATCTCATTGTCAACTCCTCTGCTGCTAGCACTATGGAATTTGTCTTTCATTACCCTGTCTGACAGTCCTGTCAATGCACCCTCAAAAGACTCCTAAATGGGAAATTGTAAAGTTCTGGCTGAGGTAACAGGCAAAACAGGCTTGTGATGCTGACTTCTGACTCTCTCTAATTTCCCTTGAATTCTTGCTTTACTTACAGTGACTTAACATACAATATTTCAGCTTTTTGGGGTTGTTTTTTTTTACTTTGTGTGTCTCATATTTAACTTGTTATTTAGCTTAGCCCTCATTGTTCATTTTGGAGTTATTTAAATGCATATTTTTTTCTGTTTCAATTTTTTTTTTAAATAATGACTAACATCTATGCATATCTAGTCTGTTAACTGCACAAATTAGAACAAGCTTAAGTCTGAAGGTCTCACATTATCCTTGGGGTAGGGGTGAGTGGGGGCAACACTGTCATATCATTAGACAATCTGGGAATCCTCACATCTGCCTGTCTTTGTATCTTCGATGGTCTGTGTTATGCCTGAAATATTTTGTTTAACTTTAAACAGATTTTTCCTTCACAGAGAATTTTTAAAACTTGCTTAATTTAAAAACCCTTCACAAATCTGTGACTCCATCCTTTGTACAGCTTTAGATTTCACTGCACTAAGAAGTATCCCCCTTTAAATATGCATTGCTACTTCTGCTGTAAAATATTGTCTGACCTGTCACTTGGATCACTGGATCAAACTTGGCCAGTTCACCGTGTTGACATATACACTTAGGTTATGCCTACACCTCACCCTACATCACTGTAGTGATGCGCTACATCACTGTACAATGTGCTACGATGATGTAGCAATCATGTGAGTCTGCATGTGATCAACAGCTACTTCGCCATAGTGGCATGCTCCCCTGTTTTAGCATGCCACTCTTGCAAAGTAGCAGTGCAAACTAACCATGCACCGTGCACATGGTGCCTAACAGGTGGTTACTGTACCTATTGTCACTAGGAAGTACTACAACATGGCACTGTAACAATGTCACTGTAGTGTGATGTGTAGATGCACCCTTAGAAACTTACTGAAATAATTTCTGAGATGATACTGTCTGACCTTTAACCCTCTCTGCCAAGACCATCAACTGCTTATGAATTTCCTTCATTTTATTTTTCCTATCAGTGTAGAAAGACCGTGTCATGACTACATCCAGGATGTGATGTTTAGCTTCACCCAAGCTTAAGGATGAAACTGTGAGATGAATAGATTGGTTCAGGTAGAATTTGGAGAAACCCTGCTTGGTCAGAAGCTTGGTTTGATGCCTGAGAAGGATTCTGTCTTCATGAAACATTATATAAAGGGCCCAACCAGGAGTACCTGAACCTCCTATGATTCAGGCTGATGTAATATTTTATCTTCACAGAGAATAAATAAAATTAACAGGTTACTTAGGATGCAGAGTGAGTACACTTCAATCCTGTTCATCATTGGCGATCCCTCATAGTCAATGATGATCACTCCCACGGGTCAAGTAAAGGGTTGTAGATGAGAAGAAGCCTGCACATGACTAGTTTTACATTGTGAGGCCATCACACAACAACAAGCACACAGATCATGGCAGTGGAGAAACTGTGTCCAGTGTCAAGGAGATTCAAGACAACTGGGGTTACTACTGTAGCCTTCATCTGCCTTTGCAGTCATTGAGAAGTATGCCTTCTGCATCCACCTGCACCACCATTGAGGTCTTTGTAGACCCCACAATAATTTGGGCTTCACAGGGATCTTTAGCATAGGTAAAAGAAGTGTTGCTGCAGAGCACGGGAGGAAAGAGAAGCAGAGAAGGAAAAATATACCCAATTACTACCAGTTTGACTATAAAAGTTATTTATTGCTAAGCATATGAAATATATAATAGTACTAGTAGTAATAGACATGCAAAAGAAAAACAAACACCAACAATGACAATACTACCCTGGTTTCACTAAGTATTTGGGGAAACTTAGCTCAAGCTTAACTGATACAGTTCAGGTTCAGAAGTTTATGCCTAGAAAGAAGACAGAGAACGCTGGGATCTCACCTAGTCCACGGTACTCAGGCTGCAAAGCTGACAGGCACAGTCTGTAGCACAATCCTTGAAGAGAGAGATGATCTGTTCTTCCAGCGTCCCAAGAACGACAGGGGATGGTGTCAGCACAGGGGTTTTCTTCTTCTCCTTCTTTCCTCCTGCTTCTACTTCTTTTCCTTCCTCTTCCTCTAGCAGCACACACACTTACAGATTTTTATACCCTCAGTTCAGCTGCTCCGTAGCACCCTCAGTAGTGTAAATCATTGTCTTTTCTATTGACAAGGGGTTATCTGGTTTGGACCATCTCAGGAAACTGATTGATAATCAGGAAACACTTAAGATTAGGGAGTAACCCAAATACTTGGGAGCCAGCTTGAAATTCCTATGGGTGGCAGATATACTGATGGGATATCTCATGGTTTCTTCAGGAACAATAGATAGCTTGCAGCATCAGGATTTTGGATTTTTACTTGTTGTGCACAAGCCTCAGCTTAGCATGACTTTTCCAGATCTTACTATAGTCTTTTAACAGACTTAAGACAATTATTGGGGTGCTCATAACCTTTTGTGGAGAGGACTCCCACCAGTCGTCTCGGGAAAGATATGACAACACCTGGGATTAGGGCTCCAGCAGGCTGGATGCTGTGATGAACCCTTAACCATTGTTCAAATGTTGCCCATACCCCCTCTGACTCGGTCTCTTGCCTCAGCATTCCCTAACCCGGCAACCGAGTTTTAGTCAATCAAGTTTAAATAGGCCTCCCATAGTGGGACCGGGGAATGTACGGCCCGAGATGCCTATTAAACTTAGAGCTGTGTGTGTGTGTGTCTGGGGGGGAAAAGTCCTTAGTAAATCCAGATTAGAACTGGTCTGATAAATGCTGAGGTGGGTGTATGTGAACATGGGTTGATTAACATTTGAAGCACAGATTCCCCATCATGCAGTGCTCTCCTACTTCTCTGGTCCCAGAATTCACTGCAGTCTCTGCTTCAGGCTTTCTGTTTTCCATCTCTCATGTAAATGAGACCTAGGGCAGTTGATTCACTCTTGTCACCCTTATCTGGTGAGGGTCTTAGGTGCGTCTCTCACTGCATCTTAATCAGTTTCGTTTAGGTAGAGGAGGGGAGGGAGGGGGGGGTGAGCCCTTTGTGAGTCAGACAGACTGCATCCTGTGCCCTGATTGCCCATGAATACAGAGCTGAGACGTAACAGACCCTACCTGGAGTATAAGACTCCTGATGGTGTTGCACTTAGTGTCATAAGTACACACAAGCCTCTCCACTCTGCCAAGTTGGAGTTCCATGGAAAGGAAATAGAGTGCCAATTCTATTAAGACTATACTGAAGTAATAAGGGAAGGGAGATCCTGGACTGGAGGAAAAAATAAATACGTGCCTTAAGGACCCTTATCACTCTAGTATGAGAAAATACAGTGCAAGCCTCTATAAGAAAGTGATATGCATATGTTACTGCCATATAAATCCTTATGGTGTTGACAGAAAGTCCAGATTTTTTTCAGAGCCAATACTGCAGAAATGGGTGATGTCAAGGGAAACAGATAATGTTGAAATGCCTAGGGAAAAAAAAAAACCCTCTTCCATGGGATTTGCAAATCAGTCTGCTTTGAAGCATTATGCTTTGGAGCATAATGTTTTGAAATTCTACTGAAGAGCTAATAGTATATGTCATTCATCAACCTCTGGACCACTGCATTCAATGAATATGAGGCAGGGTAAGTGATTGCATTGTTCTGCAAAAACTGTTCCAGGTAGGGCAGGTAAAGTGATTTGGAGACTGTGCTGATGTTCATCAGACATAAATGTTAAATGTGCTTGACCAAAGTAGAGCTATCATTGTCATCAGCTCTATCTCAGTTTCCTCAAAACCTTTAATATCCGGCGAATCAGGGGAAAGTCATGTCTGAGAGAACCATCTCCAGGAAGCCTGACTAGAGACCCTATCGGAACAAAATGGCTGATGCTCCGTTGTTCTCCTTTTGTGATAAACAGGTCTTTTCCTGGGATTCTTCACCTGGAAAAGATTCTACGCTATTCTATTCTTTGTAGAGTTTTACACCATCCTCATCACTCTAGTATCCTAGAACTTGCCCTTCATGCACTAAACAGTATGAACCGTGTCTGTCAGATCTTTATCCTCTCACATCATGATGCCTCTCATGAGGCAAAGCAAGCATATGTAGTTGAGTGTTTTATTCTGGATTAATATCTATTTATTTAGCTATAAGAAAATGGTGATTTTATTTCAGATAATTACAAGCTTATGGAATTTGTTTTAATTTTAATTTGACATGGAAAAAAAATCAGAAGTTCTTATAGAAAAGAAATGTTAAAAAAAAATCAGAATCATTTCAGGAATAGCCAAGCATTTCAGTTAAAAAAATTCCAAATATTTCATCTCAGAAATGTTGAATTTTTTTCTTTTCTTTTCTTTTTTTCTTTTCTTTTTTGGGGGGAACCCTGTTTGGAGAAGAGGGACTCCAGGGATGGCCATTTATTGTAAAAATTAATCAGGGCAGGAAAGGGGAAGAAAAAAAAAATAAAAAAGAATGAATTCTGAATGACTAATAAAGAAAAATTAAAATTGTCTGTGATGAGTGATGAGATGGAGAAGGATCAAATGGAAGTAAGAAGAGGGAGAAAGGAATTGGAGAAAAATGTAGAGGAGGGAGCCCCTCAGCACAGCAGGCACCACTGCCGTTCTAGACCAAAGAAGCACTTTTCTGTGGTTGCAGGGTAGCCACAAGTAGCCACTCACCCCTGCACGTTTCAGCACATTTATAGTGGGAGGGGCTCAGAGCTCTGCAGTCCCATTCACAGGAAATAGTATTCATAGGTGTGGGGTTCCCAGAGCCACCTCCTCAAGATACCAGTCCAGTACTGCCCATCACCACACACAGCAACATGGGACCATGAAGTTTAATTAAGTGTCCTCCAGTAGTGCTCCTTCTCCAAGCCTCAGTGATGGTAACTTCCCAGAAAGCATGACTTCTACCAGGATTCACCAGTGTCACTACTCTCTGTGGAAGGGTCTCTCCATTTGTGTCAGTTTTGTCTCCAGAAAACAGAGGAACCCTCTCCTAGAAAATGCATCCTCCTGGATTTCACAATATTTTCTAACTGACGCAGGTCCATACCTGACAGCGCAACTTGCTAGCTATGCATGTTGTAAGATGGGCAGGGGGCATGACCTCAGAAGGACAACAGTCATGATAAGCCTGTGCAATATAATACAGAGCACATGTGCTAAGATAAATTAGGTCAGAAAAACAGCAACAGCCACTGGGTTTTTAGGAAGATGTTTCAATTACATTTGTCCTTCCTTATAAGATGCTTTAATATGAAGTCACCCCAATAGCTTTCTGAAGCACTCACACTTTGAATTTGTTTGAAGTCTAATCTTTGCTATAAAGTACAAACCCCCTGGCTTTACCTGAAAAAAAAAATATAGAAAGCAAGAAACAGATTTTAATTGATATAAAAGGAGCATTTGTATTATTAATAGTAGGACTGGGAAAATGTCAGTTTTATTTTTCCACCCAGATTATTATGTGTCTCCCACTTCTGTTATTTTCTTTGAAATAATCATCCTTTTTCCAAAAGGTAATGGATATTTTTACCTTTCATACTTCTGTTTTATGAGCATTTATAAGCCTCACTGCTCATACTTTATTCAACAGGTAAGAGTCTACCTTATAAAAAAGCAATTTAGGTTTATAGATTTGGCAATGCTGAATATTTGGTAAAACGAAGAGAACCTCTGTTAAGAAATGGCATATCTGAAAAAGTCTGTGACCATTTACTTTAAAGCGTACTTATGCATTACAAAGACAATAGGTTATTTTTATTATTGTTATATGCAAATAAAAGAATAAATTTGCAAATATGTGATGCCTATGGACATTTATTTAATTAGAATGCTTACTGAGTTGTTTTTGGAAGTAAAATATTCTGTTATTCAAAACAGTCTCATCTGTGCATATCTACACCTTTGAATGACTCCTCTCTCTACACCAAGTACACAGTAAACTGAGTTTTTTGTGAAATTTGAAAAAAAAAATCTCTTCGGCATATGTTTAGAACATTGCTCATGTTCTACTTAATGTACTCTATGTGTTGTTTTATATTTGTTCTTTACCCCATAGTGAAATATGGTCCTATGTGTCACCACTCAGCTGTAAAATGTGACCATTTTTAGTGAAATTCCTTTATTGATCTGAAGATGGACATTTTTTGTCCCTTGTGTGTCTCTTAGCTTATTTATCCCACTAATCATTTAACCATAACAAAACTAAAGAAAGTTTCTTAAATCCCTTGCTTATAGCTATTTTGTAAACAATTTATCCAATATTCTCTAAAATTCATTCTCACCCATAATCCTCTCTTGTGTACCATTGACAGAGTGACCTTCATTCTCACTAGCTCATCCATCATACACTGAACTTTTCACTCTGTACCACACTCCTCTCATCCTAGCAGGGGAAACCTTTGTCCATATCCCAGCTTGCCATTCACTGGGGATTCTGTATTTGTGCAAATGTATATCAGAGATGAGAAAGGGGGAAGTGGAGGAAATATCACCCCTTCAGCATCTTGTGAATGTTAGTGCAGATGGGCACCTTTTAAACCCATCTATCATTCTCATTTTCAGTATTTTTGTTAATAAAATTATTTCATTTATATGCTCCACTTCTCAACAGAAGCCATCTAGTGAATCAGTAACACTGAAAAACTAATGAACATTTGAGAAATGCCTTTCCCCTGGAACACAGAATGTCTCCAAGTATGTGCCCTTCTATGTTGGATGTAAGCATGGGTATGCATGGGACAATGAGTCTTAAGAAAAACACAAGCAATTGAATTTCTTTTAAATGAACCGTGTTCTAAGCATGCCTATTTAATGTTGCCTCTCACTACCTTTTACAATATTCTGAAACTGGCAAAGTCAGTTTCTGGAAATCTCCATACTAAACATTCTCTTTTTAAACTTTCAGAGTTGTTCTCACTGAAGTTTGTGTGTGTCACATCTTTAAAAAGCTCCCTGTGCATCAGGAGAATATGAAATAACATGCCATTTAAAGGCCAGTCTTCTAGGAAGTATATTTCCTGTATTTCTTTTCCTACTTCTTTCACTACTATGTTCAGTTGTGCAGGGGCGAGGAAAAAGCCCAACATTTGTTTTACATTCATCTACTTCAATTAGTCCCTCCTAATTGGAATGATATTACTGCAATATAGAGGGCTACATAAGAATTATTGCCTCATGGGGAAAAAAGTAACAACTGTTTGATCATGAGTTTGGCATGCTGGAATTATATGAGTAGAATGGGTATTTGGATCCCTATGACTTGTTATGGTTTTACCATTAACTTTTTTCTTCTTAATTTTTCCAGAGATAAACATTTAAAAATGTATGCATTCATTCTTTTAAACTGTGTACAAGAGAATATATCATAGAAAGGACTCAAGATTATGATGTGGGAAAAATGAATTACTGAACAGTGTTAACTATTGGAATAAATATTATAGCAAGATAGAGAGTGGGTGTGGAAAACTACAAAAATTGAGCATGCTGAAACAGTGGCATTAAGAGAGAGCGCATTTGAACAAGCTTTATTATCCTCAAAGCATCAGCCATTTTGTTTCAGAAGGACAAAGGTAATATTTATATACTTTTGATTTAAAGGACTGAAGCTTTTTACATCAGTCACAAGTAACAAGTTTAGAGTCAATGTTTAATTCATATAAATAATCCCAAGTCTGAAAGTGTGTTGATAATTTATCTGAACTTTCCAAACTTTTTGAGTCTACAAAACCTGGCTGCAAATCTTATCAGGCAAAAAATTCCATATACTCCTCTCCTCCCCCTGCTTCCCCCACTTTTTATAAATAAAAAAGTATTTCTGCTTTGTATCCCAGAGTCCCCAGAAGTCAAGTGTTTTTGCTAATTATAGAATCATGGGGCCTGAGTCTCCCCTCATGCACACTGATCTAAAACTAGGTGTGACTTCACTAATTACTACAGGGAAAGTGAGCCTTTAGACACTGAAGATGGAAGAGACCTTTTAAATCTTCTAATCCATTCCCTTGCCAATGCTGGATTGTTCTTTATTTTATGTTCACAAGTGTTTCATCCAGTTTTGTTTCAGATGTGTTAATTGATGGAGTTTCCAGTATTCTCCTTCAGGAGGTTATTTCATAGGACAATAAATCTCACTGTTAGTGATTTATCTCTAATTTCTAGCCTAAATTTCTTCCTCTTAGACATATCTAAATTGATGAAAGATAAAAGAAATGAAAGGAAAAAGATAAAAGTCAAGATAACAAGAAGAGCAATACCTTCAAACCCTAAATTCAGATTTAATATGTATTTTGGAAACATGGTGATAGGAGTGTTTATTTGCCAGAAACTGCCCACCTATTTCATTTTAGACTGCAACATACCAACTTCTTTAATCCACTTCTTGAAATATGTCTGGGGGGATATATATATGCGTATATATATACATATTTGCTGCCCAAATAGACATATAGACATATGTGCAGAAGAAGGAGATATCTTTAGCTATATACTTATGCATTACAATATATACTGATGCATTATATAGATATAGATCTAGAATATAGATCTTACTTATAAACTTATGCATGATATCAATACCAATATCAATATAGATATATAGTTTCATAGTTTCATAGTAGCTAGGGTCAGGAGGGACCTGATCAGATCATCTAGCCTGACCCCCTGCCACAGGCAGGAATGAATGCTGGGTTCACAAGACCCCAGACAGGTGATCATCTAACCTCTTTTTGAACTTGCCCAAGGTACGGGCAAGGACCACTTCCCTAGGAAGTTGGTTCCAGATTCTGGCCATCCTAACTGTAAAATATTGCCTTCTGATCTCTAACCTAAACCCATTCTCCGTCAGCTTATTACCATTGTTCCTTATCACCCCAGGTGGTGCTGGGGAGGATAGGGCTCTTCCTATTTGCTGATGATCTCCCCTGATGAGTTTGTAGGCAGCCACCAGGTCCCCCCTTAGCCTCCTCTTGCCGAGGCTGTATAGGTTCAGGTCCCTCAAACTCTCCTGATAGGGCCTGTCCTGCTGCCCCCTCTCCATGCGGGTGGCCCTCCTCTGAACTCTCTCCAAGCTGGCCACATCCTTTTTATAGTGCGGCGCCCAGTACTGGACGCAGTACTCCAATTGCGGCCTGAACAATGTTGCATTGAGGGGCAGTATCACTTCTCTGGACCGGCTTGAGATGCACCTTTGGATGCATGACAAGGTATGGCTGGCCTTGCTGGCTGCGGTCTGGCATTGGCGGCTCATGTTCATCTTGGAGTCAATAATGACTCCAAGATCCTGTTCTGCTTCTGTGCTTTCAAGAAGGGAACTCCCCAGCCTGTATGTATGCTGTGGATTCCTTCTCCCAAGGTGCAGCGCCCTGCATTTGTCTACGTTGAACCCCATCCTATTCTCATCTGCCCACTTTTGTAGTCTGTCTAAATCGAGTTGCAGCCTCTCTCTCCCTTCAAGTGTGTCCACCTTGCCCCACATCTTAGTGTCATCAGCAAACTTGGACACTGTGCTTTCCACCCCCTCATCCAAGTCGCTGATTAAGATGTTAAGCAGTGCGGGCCCGAGGACCGAGCCCTGGGGTACCCCACTGCTCACATCTCGCCAGGTTGAGTACCACCCGTCCACCACTACTCTCTGGATGTGCCCCATCAGCCAATTTATTACCCATCCAACTGTGCAGGCATGAGTGCCACAGTTGCTTAATTTATTGATGAGGATGGGGTGAGAGACGGTGTCAAAGGCCTTCTTAAAGTCTAGAAAGACTACATCCATGGCGACACCATCATCCAAGGATTTAGTTACTTGGTCATAAAAGGCAATCAGGTTGGTCAGGCAGGACCTGCCTTTGATGAACCCATGCTGATTGCCCCTGAGCATGATCTCCCCTGCAGGCCCCCCACAGATGTGCTCCTTGATGATTCTCTCCAAGATCTTCCCGAGCACCGAGGTGAGGCTTACGGGCCTATAGTTACTTGGGTCCTCCTTCCTCCCTTTCTTAAAAATTGGGACCACTTTAGCTAGTTTCCAATCCTTTGGCTCCTGGCCAGATGACCACGAATGCTCATATAGCTGATCCCTCCTACACTCCCGGGCAGAGGAGAAGTACTCCTCCTTGGTGATAGCTCCTCCCTTCCACTGGTTGTACACCACCCTTCAGGCATTCCTGAATGCCCTTGCTGAGCCAAGGGGGTTTCTGAACACTCTTACCCCGCTTGCTTCTCTCAGGGACTGTTATCCTTTGGGCCTGGAGGGTCGCCCCCTTAAGGTATGACCATCCCTCATGGACTCCCATCTCCTCTACCTTCTGGGCCCTCAATGCCTCCCCCACTAATCTCTGAAGCTCATTGAAGTTGGCCCTTCTGAAGTCAAGGGCTTTAGTCTTGCTGTATGCCCTTGACACCCTGAGCTGGATAGTGAATTCCAACAGGTGATGATTGCTATTCCCCAGGTGGTCAAGGACCTGCAGTCCCCTCACCAGGTCATCCCCAGTGGCCAGGACCAGGTCCAGCAAGGCATTATCCCTAGTGGGGTTGTGCACCTCCTGGATAAGGTGAAGGTCCTATAATACAGTCAGGAACTGGCTATATAGATAGAGATATCTCCTTCTTCTATTTGGGCAGCATAGTAGCCTCATTGGAACCTTTGCCATAGCCCCCGGCCTCTGCTTCCAGGGCTGTTTCTTGCATTTACCCTGTGACAGATGTCATATGTGTTGTGGCCACTAGCATATACCTGGAGTCAGGATGTTGTAAGTCATAAAACTATTCTAGGTAGTGTTTTAGTAACAGGGGGCAGGATGTAGCCCAATGGAGTTGTATTAGTACAACTGTGGGACAGCACTCTGGCCTGCAGTGCACAGAGTGATCTGTAAACAAGTGGATCACCAGTCCTCTCCTCCCCCCTGTGTAAGCTGGATGTATGGAGAAAGGTGTCACTGCAGATGTAGGATGCATTTGGTGACTTATCTAAAACTGTGTAACTGTCACTTACATGTCTGATCAGGGAAATAAAATTCAGCCCTAAGTTTTCCCTAGTTTTCAATAGAATTTAGCTGCCTATGTGGCTTTTGTGTGTTTTAAAAGTTCCCACTAGTGGTTAATTCTTTAGGTCCAAGTTTTATCCTAGATGTTGCAGATGCAATAGCAGGAAGTAGCACAGAGAACTGCCCACCTGAACTTTTGTTCAGCATAGCTGAGAACACACTCCTAACTCTAGTGACATAACTCGAGTGGGTGGGAGAGGGGGTGATACCAACAACTGCCCCGAGTGCCAACTTGGAGGGGGTACAAAAATAGCAGCCTCTTCTGAGAGCCATGCATTTGCAATCATGGTGGCAACCAGAAGTCACTGCTTCCACTTTGCCCTGGTAATCTGGTCATGTCCTTACACTGCTGCCTTGTTCATAGTGGGTAATGTGACAGTGTGTACATCAATGATCAGAAGTGGGCATAGACTGACAGTCTGGACCCTACTGTCATGTGCCTATGCTAGGCTGTACAGCACACATTATGAAAGGAAATCACTCATTGAATCTTTTTTGAAACAACGGTAAGTTATGATCCACCAAGCATTTCCCTCAAAATCCTGTTCTTCTGTTGGTCATCCTGCCTTCCACTTCTAAGATGGCTCAGAAACTTATGGCCAGATTCTATTCCACCTTTTCAGCATCTAAGTGGACTTTGGTGCCTTAGTGTGATTCTATTCTACCCTGCCTAAGTCCATGAAAAAGTTAATATGAAAGGTAGATGGGTCCTTCTCCTCCTCACTACTTTTATGTGACTCAGCCTCAAGGGTCAGATGATGGAGTGTAACAGAACTAAATGCGTTAATGGATTTTCTGGACTCCAAAAGAATCATGTTAAAGTACCCAAGTCTATTTAGATTCTGAATAGGTGGACTAGGAGCTAGCCCTGTTTGTGTCTGGCAGCATTACACTCTCCATCAATGCAAAACTAGAGGACAGGAGGTTGATTGTGGTATTTTTGTTTTAATAAATAATGAACATAAATTAATTTTTAAAAACTAAATTATATGAGGTCAAGAAAGAACAATCTTTCATGATATTAATAAAAATCATCAGTCATAGACAGTCCCAACTCCGGTGCTTTAATACATCTGTTTGTAGTTACATCATTTGGTAAAGAAAAAAAAATATTTTTCTGGATCTTTTTTCTGTTTTTTAATTTTTTTTTATATTCACTTATATTTTATATGTCCCCAGCATTTACAAACAATAGCAAAGAAAAACAGAAGCTCCTAATATATTCTAATGAGAATTGCTCCAAGAGAGGACATGCTTTAAATGTGGAGGAAAACCGTTGGTAGAGTCCAAAGTTTCAGTTGAAAAAAGGGGCGGGTTAGTGCTGTTTTTATTATTCCTCTGCCAGATCTCTTACTCTCAAGGCCACTGAGCGGTGACCTGCTTAGTGAGAAATATTAGGAAGAGGTCAGGCAGAATGACCTCTCTATTTTGCCTCCCAGTGGCCTGGCTCCCATTTACTACATCTTTGACATCCTTAAGTGGGTTTCTGCAACTATTTGTTCTGTAAAACAAACTGAAGTGCAAGCCATGGAGAAAAAGATATATAGTGTAGGTATCTGACTTGTGAAACCATTGGAGGATCTCTCGCACTTCATCACCCCTTAATTAAATGATTAAATTAAATCCAAATCAAATTAATTTAAATTAAATGTGTATATATATGTGTGTGTGTGTGTGTGTGTATGCATGTATTTATGTATGTATGTGTGTGTGTGTGTGTGTGTGTGTGTATTTCTGTGTGTGTATATATACAAATGTGTATGCACTCATGACACCTCTTCTAAAATATTTGTTTACAATATACCACTAAAGTATTACTGTACTGGGGGGGAGGGTTGTTATTGTTGTTTTTTAACTGTTTAACATTTCTTGCAAAAGAATGGCTTGTAATCCATAATTAATTCTAGACTGAAGTCTCACTTGTTGGATTTAATAAGACTGAATGCTACATGCATGATTCAGTAGCAGGATTTTGGAAGATGGAAGAATGTATTGTGTGCCTAATAACTTCACGTTGATTTGGAGTACATGCTGTATATCAGTGGTGTCAAACATCTAGCCTTCCGGTCAGTATGCAACCCCTGCCCTCAACAGTAGGCAAGGGAACACTCAATGATAAAACACAGGTTAGACAGCAAATCAACAAAGGAAAATCTGGCGGTGATGGGACAATAACTGAACATACACAGTGAGATTACATCAAATGAGATACAAATGCACAAAGATAACCAATACAATGAATTCAAATATAGATCCAAAGCTGCACTGTCAGACCCTACTAGCAGATGAACTAGAATACTATACAATCCTCTCATAATACAACAATAGAGATGCAAGGTTACAACAAGAATCCCAACAACACAAGGAACCAGAACACAGCTATGGCACAGCAGCTGTGCCCAAAAAAGGAATGGTACCAGAGGAAAGATTCTGTTACCTAAAGGAACACCATCACTCTCTCCTAGGTCAACTGACTAGGAAAGGACCCATATCCATGAAACCCCCCCTTAACAAACAGGTGGCTCTAGATTCCTCTCTACACCCAAGGGTGAATTGTCCCCCTCCCATCAGGGCCTTCCCTTTGATCACCCAAAATGCAGAGGGCCCCTCCTCCCCTGTGGAAATCCCTTTCCTGGGTAACTCATGACTCCAGCAGCTTTGGTGGGCTAGGCCCATCTCTATCTGTGGCTTGGATGCGGGGCATCCTCCCTCACTAGGGTGGTCGGCCTGTCTAGTTGCCACTCACTGAAGGAAGGCCCCAGGTGTCACATGCAGCCACCAAGCCTGTTAGCCCGCTTTCAGCCCCCCCCGCCTCCGAGTACCAACTTGTGCACCTAAAGGGAGGCTCCTACCTTGTGCAGGGATGGGGACCTGCCTCGTGCAATGCTGGCAGTCCCTTTAGCTCTACCAGCCCTGTGCACCAACCCATGCACTGAGGGCTCCTGCTTCATGTAGGGTTGGGGACCCACACTACCCCGTGCAGCCACTGAGGTCCTGTCCACTCCCAGACACTCTTTGCACTGACCCATGCACCAAAACTGTGGTTCCCTCCACAGCAGGGCAGGGACACAGCCACTTGCTGCTTCCTGCTTGGCGGAGGCATCTTCAGGGCACTTCTGGGGCAACTGCTTCACCCCACTGGTCAGCTCCACTAGCTCTTCTGCAGCCCTTCTTCATTGTCCCTCTTTGAAGCCACCTGTGTGCTGGGCACCTAGGCTTTTATCCTTTCCGGGGGCTCCACCCCCAGATTGAAGACAGACCAATAGG
This sequence comes from Alligator sinensis, assembly GCF_000455745.1. Lineage (NCBI taxonomy): Eukaryota > Metazoa > Chordata > Crocodylia > Alligatoridae > Alligator > Alligator sinensis. Next base: position 1,134,883 of record NW_005841842.1, on the reverse strand, counting down.
AAAGCCTGAGGGGTTAGTTGCCCCTCGTGTGATTTTCTTTATCTTGCCTCTGGGTCAGAGAGGAGCAAGCTTGCCTCCTGTATCCTCCTGTTTGGTGAAAATATCTTACCACTTGGCCTGGGCCATTTTGGGCTCAAGTTAAGAAACTGGGTTGCCAGTGAGCCCAATGGCCATCCTGCCACACCTTCTTTAAGGGAAATGGCATTTGCATTGCTCAGAGAAGTTTAAAGATACTGGTATGTTTTCTCCCTGGAGCAACTGGCTGAAGAGTTGGAAGAGGGAAATTGTCTTACCTCCAAGTTACAAGCAGAGAACCAATGGAAAGCCCTTTTGCCACAGAAACCTAATATTGTCTGGTATATTTATCCTAAATTTATCTGAGAGGCCTAGAAAATCTAGAAGATACAGAGTCCATGTTGTGATATTTAGCAACTAGCTTACATGGGAGGGTTGCTGTAATACTATTGGGCTTGTGACAGCTTTCACTATCCCTTGAGACTGCCCAGGTAGGCTCTCTGCTCTGCAGTTAGATCATCATTAGCAGCCATCTGTCTCAGGAGATCATGGAGATTGAGCCTTTGATGGGTTACTGGCTACCACCACAACTTTTTGAGTGGCTAAGTTTGATGAACAACAAGCAGACCCTCTCACAAGTTACACATACAAACTTGTTTAAACTTGCACTGGCATGTCAAGTACCATCTTGTCTTGCCTGCGTCTGATGCCTCTTCTCTACCTCATCATTGATCTGCTCCATCTCAAAGAGATATAGGCCCTGCTTCACAGTGGCTTTCCACTTGCAGTGGTCTGAAGTGATTGATTGGCATTGGCCATCTATACACAGCTTGCAACGGTTTTTTTTCTTGCAGACATTAACAAAACAGACGTTGGACCATCCAAGTTGATATTTACCAGTGGCCAGTTCACCATAGTGTATGTCCTTGGGGATTTGGCCATCTCTCATATGATTCAAATGTCCTAACCAATAGAGTCATCTCTGCCTCAGGAGCACGAACATACTGGGTATCTTGGCCCATTCCAGAACAGCAGTGTTGGAGATTTTCTCATACTGTGTTATGCCCTGGATAAGGCAGAGATATTGAAGTCCACGTTCTGCTGCCATATAATAGAGAGCTAAGCATGCAAGTGTTGCAGACAGACATTTTTGTCAATAGAGGAAGTGCTCCATTTCTCAAAACTCTCTTTTGAAGTTTAGCCATGGTGCTTCTTGCCTTTCCAATGTGAATGTTAATTTTGGCTTCCAAACCAAGACTCTGCAAGATGATGGAGTCCAAGAGTAAGTGAATTTTTCAACCACTTCCAGGCTTTCATCATTTATTCTAACTTCAGGTCAACTTGTTGACCCATGACTACTGTCTTCCTTAAACTAGTGGTGAAACCAAAATCATCACAAGCATGAGAAAAGTGACCCATGAGATTTTGCAGCCCTGCTTCTGAATGACTAACAAATGCTGTGTCATCAACAAAGAGCATTTCATGGACAAGAATTTCTCAGGTTTTTATCTATATAGTTAGATATCACAGTGTAAAACAGGCCCAAATCCAGACAGAACAAAGGAGCAAGACCTGAGGAATAAGACCAGAAAAACCATAAAAGGAAAAAAAAACAAAAGTTCTTTTGGACATGTGATTAGAAAAGAAGGGGACCGCCTTGACAATAATTCAAAGATGTATAGAAAGAAGGAGAAGGTGGAGAAGAAGGTGGATAAAAGGCACAGAGGAATGAATAACATTGGAGATCAGACAACCAACAAGATTAGAAAAGAAAGATTAGAAAAACTGTGGAGAGATCTTGTTCATTGTGCCACTAAATCTTGACTTAAGAATGGTTAAATGAGACTGGTGCTGCTAGTTCTATTGATATTGCTACTACTACTGTAGTTCTGAGAAAAAAAATCGTTCCAGGAGACCCATTGGTTTCAGAGTTTTTGATGGGATGCTTTTAAGTTCTAAGGCTCTTTTGATGGCATGTAAAAATGAATGAAATAAAAAAAATGCAATACATTCATGCTTTAACCCTTATTTTTTATCACAGAAAGACTTGAATTAAAAACCTACCCTTTTTGCTCTGAAAATAGATGTTTTGACATAATTCCATTTTGCCAAAATGTTTATAATGTTTTGTTTGTGTTCAAGTACTTAATGAAAATAAATGTAAAAACCTTTAAAGTTATTGTGACACAGAACTGTTCCTCCCTGTATTGATCTACTCCCAACCTCTTCCACCTCTGAGATAGAGTATGACTGGGAAGCAGGGGGAAGAGACAGGTTCTAAGCTTTGTTAGCTTCTTTCTTCATAGAATAATAGGGCTGGAAGGGACCTCCAGGGTCATCTGGCCCAATCATCTGCATAAATGCTGGAGTATTACTCCTAAATCATGCCTGACTATTGCTTATCCAACCTCTCCCTGAAAACCTCCAACAACTTCCCTGGCCATTCTATTCCACTACTTCACTACACTAACAGCATGGAAATTTTTCCTATTATCTAATCTTAATATAGTTTTCTGCAGTGTAAATCCATTGATACATATCCTTCCTTCTTCAGTCAGGCAAAAATGATGTCCTTTTTCTTTTTTATGATAGACTTTCATTTATTTGAAGTCTATGTCCCTCTACGGTCATCTTTTCTGCATGCTAAACATTCCTAGTCCTCTTAACTTCCCCTTTTATGGCTTGTCTTTCAATCCCTTTATCATTTTGTTTCCTGTCTCTGGGCCCTCTATAAATTTTCCACATTTTTCTTAGAATATAGAGCCCAGAACTGCACAAAGTTCTCTAGATGAGGACTAACCAGTACTGAATTACATTGGCACTATTCTATCCCATGCCTTATACTTACTACTCCTGTTGATGCATTTATTTGTGAAGAATCTGTAGTCTTTTCAAGGTGTAGTACCTTGCATTTGTCTGTATTGATCTTCATACTGTTGTCTGTAGCTTAGCTTTCCAACATATCAAGATCTTCTTGAATTATACTCCTGTCCTCCAATGTGCTTGCAGTTCTGCCCAGTATCTTGTCATCTGTATATTTGTTCAGGAAGCTCTCTATTCTGACATCCAAATCATTACTATCATTTTAAGTAGCACTGGGCCCAGAACAGACCCCTGTGAAGCCCTACTTGAAGCCTCCTGGCATTCCAACATTGATCCATTTATACTTATAGTTTGCTTGTTGCTATTGAACCAATTACCTATTCACTTGGTAGTTATAATGTTTACTCTAGGACATTGGGTTCCAGGGATGGGGCACTCACTCAGATCTCCATGCCTTTGGGGTTCTGTCCTTGAGTCAGCATTCAGCAGAGACTGGTGGGAGGATAAACAGCTTTGTTGTTATTAGAGAACAGGATTCAACAATATACACACTCACAACTTGCAGGGAGAACCACCCATCACCAACAAACTGCATCCCCAGGGCATCAGGGGGGCAACTGGGCCATTTCACCACAGGCCCTTACAGGTAGATTCCATATACCACAGTAGTAATTGTCTCTAATTTGCTTTTGAAAAAGCAAACTACAAAATGACTGGGCAGTAACCACCAGTACTATGCAGTCCCAGTGGTCCATGGGTCATTTCTGACCCTACTGTGCAGTAGCTCATTGCTACTGTGCAGTAGCGAAGGCATCACAGTTCATGCCCGCTGATGCTGTTGCTGTTGCCATAGTAATGAACTACTTCACCATAGCTCGTCACTACAGTGACATAGTGTCTTGTATCTGAGATCCTTTTTGCCAGTTCCTTCACTACCCTAGGATGAACTTAATCAGGACATGCTGATTTGAATTTGTTCAAACTGATCAAAATTATCTTTCTTTGCCATAATCTTCAGCCTCTCTCCTTCCTTTTCCATGTCATTTTTATTAGGTATCTAGTTGCAGTTTTTTGTTTGTGAAGATTGAATCATAGTAGCTATTGAGCAATTCCATTCTTTTTCCATTTTCTGTTAAGAGCTCACCCTGGTTATTTAACAGTGGACCCACATTTTTCTTAGGCTTTCTTTTCTGACCCACGTATTCATAGAACACCTTCCCTTGCCAAGTGAAACTCATTTTTTACCTTTACTTCCCTGATTTTGTCCCTGAATGGCTTTGCTGTTTCTTGGTATGCTTTCTTGGTGACTTTGTTTCCTTCCATTGCTTGTATGTTTTTCTTTTGATTTTAAGTCATCTAAGACCATCCTTGTGCAACCACATTGTCTCTTGCTAGTCTTCTTGTGCTTTCATCATATTGGATAGTTTCTTATTGAAATTCCAATACTATGCCCTTCAGAAACTGGTAGCCCTGTGGGTCCCCTTCATCTTTCACTCTGACCTCTTAACTACTATTGGTTGGTTGAAATCCACCCTGAGTTGGTTGAAATCCAGCCTTTTGAAATCCAGTGTATTGGTTCCACTAACTTTATGCTTTCCCTGTACCAGAGTCATGAATTCTAGCATATCATGATTACTTCTTTCCAAATTTTCCATCATCATTGTATCCTCAATCAGTTCTTCCCCATTGGCCAGAAAAAAAGTTACAAGCTAGGTGATCCCCTAGTCATATCCTCCACTTTCTGAAACAGAAAATTGTCTTCCATATATAATAGGAAATTACTCAGCAGTTTGGTGCAAAAATACTAAGATCAAATATGAAATGACTCTCTAGCAGAAATTCGGAGTCCCTCTTCTGGGGAACTGAGGCCTTCTCTACATGTTCAGGTAAGGGTGAAATGGGATCTAATGCACAATTCCTACAGTCATGCTTCCTGCCATGCCACACATGCATGACAGGAGACACAATTGTGGAATCATAAATTAGGTCCCATCATGCCTTATTGACAATGCAGGGTGAGCCTGATCCTGGGCTCCCCCTGAACTGGCAAGAAGCAGGCTCCCCCTGCACAGACTCCTGCAGCTGGGAGCCCCACACAGGACAGTTGAGGGGCTTTCAGCCATAGGGGTGCCCCACATACTTTTAGGGATGAAGGATCATGCTGTGATGAACTCCCTGTCCTGTAGGTGTGGAGAAACCACCAGGGCCAGAGGATCTCTGCACATGTGAACCTCCCCCCCACCCCGGGGTAGGGGGGATTTCTTGTACCTGAAGGGTGGAGGAATCACCCCGTGGCAATCCTCAACCCCAGGGGTTTTTCTACACCCCAGAACCTTAGGGGTTGCAGAAGCCATAATCCCCAGAGTCCAGGAGTTTCATATACCACAAACCCTGGGGATTGTAGTTGCACTAGGACTCAGGGTTGTGTGAAAACCCCCAGACCCTGGGGATCATGGCAGTATTGGAATTTCAGTAAGGAGGGATAGTGTACCCCTGTGGTTGATGGGGCTTACAGCAATAACGGAAACCCTGATACACATGCAAATTAAAGTTGGATAGCAACCAGCTATAAAGTTAGTACACATTTTAGAGTTCTAGCTTTTTAGTTGGTTGGAGCTTTTTATTGTGTGGTAGCTACGTGGCATGTGTAACTGATCTCTGGATAATTGCACAATTAACCAGTTAATTGCACAATACCTGTAATGTGTAGAGGGGGCCTGATATTGAGATATACTGTTGAGAATATATTGAGATTGGCAAACTGAGATTAATAATATTGAGATGGGCAAACTGAGACCCCACCTTTCCCCAGAAATCTTTTGTTTAGCAAAAGTTCTTTATTACAACAAGGCACTTAAAGCTGTATCAGGCTTGTTGAGTTACACTGAAAATGTCTTTTTTTTTCATCTGATAAGTGAAAAACATTTCACATGTATGTACACTTAGCTTTTTCTACTATATGTATGTTTAATAAGATGTTTTCCTTAATAAGTAGATATCTTAATATATTAATTTGTATAAAACAAAGGAGCATGCCCTTTTTTTTCTCTTCAGTAGCTGACATATTTCTTAAGCTGAGACTGAATTTGGCATTTTCTCTTCAAAATGTCCCATTAATTCCTATTAGGGAGCTACTAGTAAAGAAAATTGCATGTTAACTTTTATCAATCTGTATGAATAAATGTTAACCATTCTCAGTTAAAAGCCCTCCTTTTAGCTCCACTCAACTGAAAACACCTAAAGCAGCATACACATTGGCAAATCATTCAAAAGATTAATGCACTGAGGCCTGTACAAAGACTCAGAGATGTGTATTAGCATTATAGATTTTAATTTGAAATGATGTCAGTCTTTTCTCGGCTGCATTGTAGTGCAAGGGCTGCCATCTGCTTATAATAATGAGCCTGACAATCCACGTAAATGTGATTTGCTGCTTCTTTTGCCAACATAATGGCCTGGATATTGATCCTAATGGTAGAGCAGTTGCTGCCATTTCATTCAATAGAAGGGGGAGGACAGGGTGCAAAAGTGAGATTTTCAAGACTCCTAGTGGAATGACAGACACAGAGGTGTATTTTCTCACTATGAGTGGCTGTTTATGTTCACAGTTCTCAGCTTGTCCTTGAATTAGGTATAAAATAATCATTGCTTTAAAAAGTGGAAAAAACTAGAATGAAGGACGCTTCAAAATATTTTTGGAGAAAAAAAATCAAAGAACAAGATCTTAGATTCAAGAAAAGATGTTCAGAGGTCTTTATTACATACTAGGGGTGTACCAAACAGGCCATATTTGATTCAGATTCGAATTTGGACCAAATCGGGGACAGTGATTTGATTAATTGATTTGGATCCTGCCCCCGATTCAATTCAGCCGAATCCAAAGATGCAATGCTGATTCAGAGAACCAGCAATTCAGCCATAGACACAGCTTTAAATGTATTTTCTACATACCTCAAGGTACCAGGCACAGCTTATGAATGCTGCGATGCTGGGGTTGAAGGAGCATCCCACAGGAGCGTGGGGGGACCCCTCACATGCTCAGCAGTAAACCCAAAAGTGGACCAGATGTACTTCTGGTCCACTTTCAGGTCCACTGGGGAGCACACTGCCCCCCCCACACACACACACACACACACACCTTCCTGGCACAGCTATCAGCCACGGGGGAACCCCAGGTGCCCCCCCCAGACCCAGGAGGCACCAGTTGCCAAGCTGGGGGAGTGCAGGGGTATCCGCAACGGACCCAAAAGTGAACCAGAAGTGTTTCTGGTCCATTTCTGGATCTGCTGCTAAGCGTGTTGGGGATCTCCCCATGCTCCTGTGGGACACTCCATCTGCCCCAGCATCTCACCATTCACAAGCTGCCTGTAGAAAAAACATGTAGAAAAAACATTTAAAGCTGTGTCTATGTCTGAATTGCCGAATCTTTCCAAATCTCTCCGAATCAATTAGGAGGGTTCCAATTCAATTTGAAGAGATGAAAGGGTCTCCTGGTTATATTTAGATCAGGGACAAATTGAATCAGAGACCAAAGCTTCACACAGGCCCATTGCATACCTTTTACTAATAACAAGGGCTGGGCTGAAGGAAAACATTTGCCCAGTTATGAAACCAAGGGAGGGGCGACATGGAAGATTTTAAAGCACCTTCAAGTTGTGAGGAAAACTGGGATTTAGCAATAAGCTATCTCTTTATTCAGTGAAAAATGAGACACCATAAGCACATGATACTGTGTTTTACTCTAATTAATTTGTAAGTGCACACACTCTTGGACAAAGATATAAGATGGAAAAAGCAGTTTATAATTTACAGGTCTCAGAGAACAGTCTCTCTTCCTTTCAAATAAACTCATGTATTTAGTACTAGCTCATAATGTCTGCAATGTTTGTCAGAACAGAATATTTAGGGTAATGCAGACATCTAAACACTCTGCTTGGTGAACTTATTCAGAGAAATACAGTCCAAAATCAGCAATTGCTCAAATTTGTAACCTACCAAAATTGAAGTGAAACTATATTTCCCTAAACCATCACTATTATTATGACTAAGTTGATTTTAAGGATTTGTGCAGTTCACTACAATATTATGGTTTTCTTTATAATAGAAAATACAGTTGTCTCCATGACAGCAAAAGGGTATAGGGATAGGGAAATGTCACTTGAGATAGTTAGGAACAGTTTCATTGATATGACATATGAGATCAACAACATTTATTGGTTGACTCCTGTATGCTCTGGCTGGTTTTCTTAGAAGAAATATTTTCCAGTACAGTTCTCCAGGTGTTAAATCTTAATAGGTTTAATTCAAAATATTTTAAAATCAGACTATATGGCTTCTGTTAACTTTACCTGATTTTGTTAACTGACAGAGGAGTACCATTCAATTTTGATGGCAATGGGTACAACACTGATTTCCATGGTTCTCTAAAGAACCAGCTCATAACTAGTTGTTGAGTTTTAAACATGCCAAAAGATGATACGAGAAATTAATATTAAAGCACTGTTTTGTTTGATAGGTGTTCCTTTTATTTGAATGCATTCAAGTACTGCCTTTCACACTTACAGCTCTATGACCTCTAAACCCATATACATAGTGCTGTATACAGTCCCTTCCCTCAGGGAAGGAGACTATGCCTCTGCAAAAGAGAAAGCCAGTGGAAGGACAGCTGCTGAAGAGGTTTGAAGAACCTGCAGAGAAAGCAGGGTTGGGAAGCCAGTCATCAATAAGGAGGGACCAGGGTCAACATGGTATGAGATCATTGGCAACTCTATGATTGGAAGCTCAGGCCTGATGTCTCCTGAGCAACAGTTCTCCAAGAAAATCATACAAGGACATACCATAGTAAGAATTGTCTCCATTCATTTTCCCAGCAAGTGTTCAAACAGAACACAATTTGAACACAACTAATTCTCAAAAAACTGCTGAATTCTCTGGAAATCAGTTTAATCTTTTTCATATATGTTGACCCCCCTTTTCCCCCATATTTTTCAGGTTGGGATATATAGCACTATTCACAAATGTGCGTGTCACACATTAGAAGTCATCTCACTTACACATGCACAGCATATCAAAATATTATACCTATGCACAACTGTCCTGAATTCTACTTGCCCACCTGAACTGATGCAAGCACAATTTGTGACTGTCCTGTAGAATATCATTAGCTGAACTCTTCATTCTCATCAATCGTCAGGGTAAAGGGCAGCTGAGCACACGTTGTATCTTGTCTGGTAAATTTTCATGATGTTTATGAAAAACTGTTGTGTGTATGAAAAACAAGAGGTTACTTCTCTGTGACTGTGTCCTCTTTCCTTTTCCAGGCTCTCCCTTGCATGAAACACCACTTCACAAAATATGCCCTGTTTATCCATTTATCTAAATATGGATGCATGTGCTTCTTTCTTGCCAAGCAAGGTTGAAAATGCTCTGTCAAGTTGCTACCTAATAGTAATGCAATAAGGGAAACTACTTACAGCAAAGGTGGTTTTTCAAATTGGGGAGGGTCTGAAAGTTAGGATTCGGTTTGTTCTCCCCCTCCACCTGTAGAATTCAGCATGACTTATCTTCCTCCCAGATTGGGCTCAGATAGGTCTGCTGGAAGGGGGAAAAGTTTTAAAGGGGTATCTAACTAAGTGTAACCATTTTACAAACATCTAAACCAAGAATTTTATGGGAATTTCAGCGTGGGAGAGGGAGAATTCAGTGTTTCACTGTTCCGAGAACCACTTAGTGGCTACGACTTTAGGCAAGGAAATTAGCTAGCACCTAGGAAAGAGGTAAGGTGTGTGACTTTTGAGCAAGAGAATGTCTGTATAATCTGGTTGCTCTATCTGCTGTCTGGAGAACATCTCCTAACTCTTATACAGTGCTTTTCATTTCCAAATGTCATGGTGGATTAAAAGAAGTCAAGTATCTTTACCACCATTTTACACATGGGAAAACTGAGGCATGGAGTAGTGAAGTGATGTAACCAAGGTCACCCCACCGGCCAGTGACTGGAACCAATCTCTCCTGAGTACCGGTTCATTTCTCTAACCATTAGGATATAGGTCACAAAGCAGCAGTTCTGTGAAAAGGATATCAGAGACAGATATTAAGTACATTATTAGATGTTGCCAGAGATCCTTTCCATTCAAGGGGACAGTAGTATTATCATAAAAATTTTCAGCCCACTTGAAATCCAACCAAACATGCTGACTTACATACATAAGTACAGATATTGTGTTACATCACTGTGGGCTCATCTACACAAGACACTATGTTGCCATAGCAATGTGCTCCCTTGCTATAGAGTGTTGCTACGGCGATATAGTGGCTAAAAATAATCATGCACCGCCAGCACGGCGCAGTACAGGGTATTACTGTGCCATCATTTAGTATTTCCAAAAGGAAGTACGAAATGACAGCACTGTAACAATGACACCATAGGGGCTTGTGTAGATGCTCCCTGTAGTGCACAGAATCAAGAACAATGGGAAATCATCTGCAAGCATCCAATCTTTTCACTTTTTTCCCCCAGAATCTCTGAGCTCTATTTTGAAAACCATCCTAAGAACCAATGAAATCCCCAATCATGGAGACTGTTTCCCCAGAAAATTAGAATGAAAGTTTCCATCTTACACAGACAAGAAAGAGGTCTGGATCTGTCACCTTAGAACTTTGCCAACAGATCCCTAAGGGATAGCAGCCTCATTTGTCTGATGAGAAAAGACTAGATTTTGAATAGACTTCTGTCCAGAGGAGTTATGGAAAAAAATTGGGATGTTTTACAGCTGTCACTGGCATTGTTCGTGATACATCAATAAATACATGATTTATGATTAAGCGTCCTATAGTGTATTATCCAAACCGTTCCTCCCATCTTCATTTTAACAAACTTTTCTTTCACTTTCCAAAACATTGGATGGTGATTTTTTAGTTTACATTTGTGAGTGGCCAGAGAGTCTTTTTGTAGAAACAAGAAGAACAAAAAATTGTTTTTCAGTGTTTCTTAATCGGCAGAAAAGCACCAGCTGTCAGCCTGCCGGAATTCAGAATTTAGATTAGCCATGAGGCCACACTTCTGCTGCTCTGCATCTGGTTTAGAAACAAAGAACAAGCTGTCTTTGGTTGCTCTCATGTTGTAAGTACAACTACAGCATAGGTAATTAACACTCTTCATGATAAGGGCTCATTTTTTCATATCTTCATTTTTATTTACCCGTCCAAACTGGAAATCATCTCTCCACTTGGACTAAAAATGAAGAAAAAGAAAAATCTGAGGGGAGAGCAGAAAACTGAACTTCTTTTTAGGTCAAACAAAAAAGTTAAATGAATTTCTGCTTTCAGTTCCTAACCCAGGAACTAACAATTTACAGTAGATAGTAGATAGAACACTTTGGTGTACCTTACTCTTTAAATGGGAATACTGGTTCTTACCCTCCTTCCAAGAATGCTTTGAGACTGATATCTGAAATGTATATGCTAAATAGTAACTAGTAGTAGTAGTATTTTTAAGAAGACCTTCAAAAGTGAATGAGTTTGAGATCTGTGGGCACCCTTTCCAAGGGAGGTGGTGTTCGCCCCATCCTTGGGGGTCTTCAAGAGGAGACTGGACAGGCACCTGGCTTGGTTCACATGACCCCAGGTTTGGTGACCCTTTTCCTGCCTGCCAGGGGCAGGGTGTCAGACTAGATAGCATACTGAGGTCCCTTCCAACCCTAGAATCTATATAGCAAGAGCAACATTTCTGTGAGTATAGCATGGGATAGATCTCACCATCTCTATATCATACCAAGGATAAAGTCTTGTATAGGTTTTTCTCTCTCAGGGAAAGGCAAGCTCAGCCTGGCCCCTCAGAGATGTGTGCCACCAGGGCCATACTGAGGAGTCAGTTCATCCGTGTCCGGATGAACGCACATTCAGCTGTTCTCTGCACTGCAAGGAAGCAGCGTGGTTGGGTTTTTTTGACACTTGGGTATTCACACTCTGGCTGCCAGCCAGGCTCTGAGTAGCAGGATCATTGCTGCTGCAGCCCCAGGAGGCCCCCAGGAACCCAGATAAGACTGCTGAGGACAGTCCAATGCTGGCCCCAGCCTCCCCTATCCCAGTCGGGGTAACCTGCCACATGCCAGAGGGCATGTGGCACAGGCGTTTCCCAGGGACAACTAGCAGCAGCACAAGGTGTCCCACTGCTAATTACCTCCGGGGAACCAAACGTACACACTCATGTGGACACGGCTCTTGTGTGCAAGGCCTGTGACTGACCTTGGCTTTAATGTGGAGCATAGAAATGGAGGGGGTAGATTTCCTGTGCTCTTCCCCAATCTGTGCATCATGAGAGGACAAAAGATAATATAATCCTTTGTGATATCAGCCAGAGACCTCATAGTTCAAGGCAAAACTCTTATAGACTATATATTTTGGAATGATTATGCAATCTGGGACTGTGGGAGTAAGGACATTTTAAGAATACAAGAATAGGAAAAAAGACAATAAAATCTCAGAATGGGAATTGTTCTGTATTTATTTGAACAATTTCAATTAATTTAAATGATTCTGAATAGTTGTTTTTTTTTTTGAGAAGGAAAGGAAAATTAACAGTACAGAAGACTGGTGTGTAATGTGATTCTTCCCTCCTATTAAGAAGATGTTTCTTTATATTTTTCCACAGAAAGATTTAGAAAAAAGAATAACTTACTAACAGACTAGCTAAGCAAAGTTAATATTCGTCAGATATTTTTCCTTTTATTTCATTTTTAGCTTTGGCATAGTCCTTTTCCTTTTCAATGCTAATTTTGAAAACTAATGGAGAGATAAAGCTGTTGTACTGTTTAGAATGACAAAAGAGATGCCACTTGCCTATTTTATGGTATATTGGCCCCATGCCACTGCTGAAATTAAACTTATCCAATATCAGTTAGGTGAAGCAAATATTTTTTCATGGTAATTGTTGGCATGGAGGAGGAAAGCTTTCTGTTTCTGCTCCTGCACTATTTCTCTGAAACAATGTAAAGAATTGACATTGTCTATTCAGTAGAGAGGATGGGCTGTCAAGTAAAGCAAGACAAATGTGATGTCCTGACTGATTATTTCCTTAGATACTAAATCAATGAGCTTATTATCACAGCAATTATATTACTAATGTAAACAGATGCTATGTGTAGACCACTGGTTAAAAATTAGATAGGCAAAGAGTACTAATTTTTTTCTTCTCCAAAAAAATACTGGGAGGTTTATTATTATTATTATTATTATTATGTTACTAACCATGGTTGCTGTTCAACTTATCTGTATATATTAACTATATACACACCATAGCACATATTTAAATAATTACACATAACCAGAACAGTAGTTCTCATTCTAGTTAAGGTTAAAGTATAGCTTTTTATTAACCCCATTTTCTGTTGCTTATAACTTTCTATGCCAAAACCATTTCAGTGTCAGATGATTCTTAGGTGATCTGTACCTCCATGGAAGGTTTCAACAAAACCCTCATAACTGTTGTGCAACCTGTTATGTGTCTCAGCACACCGTTAAGTGCAACGTTGATATTTTTAGTGTGACCACTTCTGGGCCATACAGGAGCACAGTAATCTGCCTGGGTGTATATTGTTACACTTTGAAGTTGGCACACCATGTGCTGGCCAAAAAACTTGGGCAGCTACCCATGCAGAGACTTCACTGCTGACCTTCTGAATGTGATGTTTATAGATGACGGAATGGTCTAATGCGACTCCTAGGTAGGATGGTGTATGCTCATGGGGAAAGATGTGGTTGCCTACCCTGATATTCAGCATGATCTTGGCTCAGCAACTGTCCAGGTGGAAGAGTCATGAAACTGATTTATTGATGCTGGATTTTAAGCACCATTTATGGAGATACTCAGCAATGAGTTCCATCTCAGTACTCAGGATATTTTCCAGTTCTGTCGTGTCCTGTCTGTCATGTTATGAGCTACTATGGAGACATTGTCAGTGTACATGTATCACTTAGTTGTTGTATGAAGAAAGTTTGCAATATTGAAAAGTATTGGTGCTAGCACTGACCCTTGAGGGACTCCATTCTTCAGAGTTCCTACTCTGCTTGTTTTTCTCCCTGGCTAGTAGGGGGCACAGTGATGATCTTCTTGTGGTGCTTCCTGTGAGTAGCTGCAAAGTTAAACTGAAAGTCACTACCGAGTCAGTCAGATTTTCTCTTTAAGTAAAAAGAATATGCTTGAGATGTCAGAAAATTGCAAAGAAGTAGAACTGGGAAAGAATAATAATATCAGGATACATTTTATTAAATCAAAAGGCATTCAAATACTGAATTCAAGTAGACCATTGTCTACTATATAGTGGTAGTGGAATAGTTATCTAGAGGTAGTAGAATAATGTACGAATATACCCATATACAATACAATTGGCGAGTTTCCTTTTTTTTTTTGAGAAACAAAGATTTTTATGATATTTTTATGGGACCAGCTGTATAGTTAGGAGAACTGTGAGATAAACTTTTGGTTATCAAATCCCCTTCTTCAGGTCACAGAGAGAGAAGCAGACCAAAGCTGAGCTAAATATCAAAGACTCCATGCAAATGTAAACAGTCTGCTTGGAGGGATGGAGGAGGGCTATGAGACAGTGTAAGGGTATTAACAGGAGCCTTTATAAGACAAAAGACACACAGTAGAATTGTCAATCTAGTTATTGGCACCAATAGTTATTACCTGCAAAGTTCTGGGAAATTATTGGCAGTATTTGTTAGGCTGTCTTTAGCCATAAACCCACTGTCTGTATTAAATCCAGAATTTTTACTGTCCAGTAAAGTTATGAATGTCTGTTCCTAGCTTCAGGAGGTATTGTGCAAATTCCCTTTGAGCACAAGGATTGTGATGTGCATGTGTAGGACCCATGGATTCTGATGGTTTTGTGTGTGGGGCTGTTCACTGTTGTTGCTTTGGAGATGTGTTGACAGGTTTTGCATTTATTGCTGAGGCAGGATGTGTCCTATATGAAGTCTATTGATCAGAGGGGAGTTTGTTTCTGATAAACTGGGTTAGGTTTAGGAGTGGGGTGTTGGGAATATTTTCCTCAGGATCTAATCATTTTTGAAGATCAGCTGTAAATGGTTGATGATACTTTTTATAAGTTCCAGTGTGGGATAGTAGGTCATAACCAGGGAAGGGAGGTGGGAGGGTTTGTTTTTTTTTTCTGTATTATAGGAGGTTTACTGCAGGGTATTTGTGCATTTTTTTCCAATAGTGTATTTGATTCTTTCTATGTTGTCTGTATTCTTCCCAACTTGTAGATCAGAGCAAACAAATAAAGGGCTATTTGAAACTGTGGAACCAAATATTAATTTTTTCTTAGATTTGATTCATTTCCCTGGTGATGAGTTCCAGCACTGATTGCTTGAGCAAGGTATAGCCTTCAACATTAAGTCAAGTTTACCCCTCCCCTACCCCCGCATATATAGGAGAGGTTACTCTGACTCATCCTGTAGTTAGTATATCAAAGTCAGAAATTATAATATCTCAAAATTGGAAAACCGGCTGTTTGCAAGTTGTTCAATAAAACAGACTTATACCAAAAAATGATGATTTATAAGGGGTGGGGAATATCACAGGGCCATGCCAGTTTCAACAAAACTTTCATTGGGAAAGCTTTTTCAAGTCTAGGTCAAGCTGAGGGAGAGAGAGTGCAACTTTGAGTTAGAAAAGAGAAGTTAAATCATTACACATTCTAAAAATAAGAAAATATTTCTTCCATTATGTTATGAAATATCAAGCATAATATTCACTGTAACTACCAACATCTCATGAAAAAAATTAAAACAATAAATATACTATAGAAATAAAATTTAAACATCATTTTAAATACCAAAACACAAATTTGGAAATTTAAAGACTATTTGAAAGTTCAGATATTATGGCCATTCCCTGATACACTATATAAGCCCTCTACATCATCATTTACATTTATTGAATGGGGTAAATCATTTCTGTTCTGTTTTCTTAATATCTAATAATGTTGCAGAATAGATATTAGTCCCTGGCTCAGAGTAATTATTTTTATTTTGGTTTTTGTTTACCAAAATTTAATTCTTTCCTCTTTTAAATACTGGGATACAATTTCTTCTTCTTTTTTTTTTTTTTTGTAAAACTTTATGAAAAATAACTCGGTGGGCCTGTCTACATGAAATGTTATGTCACCATAGTGATGAGCTACAGCAACATAGTTCATCGCTATGGCAAAGTAGCATCAGCAGGCACAAACTGTGATGCCAAAAGTATGTCACCGTAACAATGAGCTATGTTGCCAAAGCTCATCACTACAGCAATGTAGCATCTAAAAATAAACATGCACCTCCAGGACTGTGTAGCACCAGTGTGCACTGTGCAGTAGGGCTGTGTGAAGCTTCAGTTACTGATTCATTCGGCAGAGATTCAGCTCGATTCAGTTGCCGAATCTCCAAATCCGAATCAAATCAGGATACCTCTTGTGGGTCCCATTCAAAAATAGATGTTGTGGGACACGCTAGCCTTATGGACTATATGCATGGCTCCAAACCGCGTCTTTACCATGCCCCAAGCCTTGCAGATGGTATTACGTTGTCCCAGCTATCATTTGCCCCCCACTTGTCCTCACTGGGCTCTCCACAGCCCCATCTCGTTCTACACCCTCACTGGCACCAGGCTCTCCACAGTCTTGTCTTGTTCTGTGCCCTCATTGGTGCCAGGGCTTGTGCACCCCGAATACCGTGCCCACTCTGGCTCTGGAGTCTGTGCATCCCAAATACCACACCCACTCTGGCACTGGGGTCCCCACACTATAGCGGGGCCACAATGAGGCCTCCTCCTTCCCCAATAGCCTCTCCCAAACCACTAAAGTTATATAACAGCAAACAAAACATAAGCCCCTGGGCTATAACAAAATACAAATGGTCATGGTGTATTCTGACCCTTTAAAAGAATCAGATTTTGTCCCTGGCACTAAGTGTCTAGTAGGCAAGGGTACCTGTGGAGCTCATGGAGCCCCCTTAGCCCTAGGTGCAGCATATCAGGCAGTTGCAGCGTCACTGGGCACTTCCTCCCTGGAGGCTCTTTCCCCTCTGGCTGCTATCAGGGAACTGCCTTCATGGCCTCATGGTTTATATATGAGCCAGGCCCTGCCCCTTCTGGTCAGCTGACCACTGGCAGGTGTGGGCCAACTATCACATTCTGGCTGCCCTGGTAACCAGCAGCTGGGGCTCCCAACTGGCTGCTAGGGCTCTCTCCCTAGCAGTTTCAGCCCTTAAAGGAGCAGGACACCCTAGTGCCGTGCAACATCTCCAAATTGATTTGGAGAGATTCAGAAAGATTTGATGATTCAGACATAGACACAGCTTTAAATGTTTTACCTCAAGGTACCAGGTTGCTCGTGAATGCTGAGATGGTGGGGCAGATGGAGCATCTCACAGGAGTACAGGGGGGTCCCCAGCATGCTCAGCAGCAGAACTAGAAGTGGAAGAGAAGCATTTCTGGTCTACTTCTGGGTCCGCCGGGGAGTGTGTGGGCCCCGCCCCATGCACCCCTCAGTCTCGGTGACTGATGCCTCCTGGGACTGGGGGGCACCCAGGGTCCCCCCACAGCTCATCACTGAGCCAGGAGGCATGGCGGGGGGGGCCCAATGCAGTCAGTGGTGGACCCAGAAGGGGACCGGAAGTACTTCTAGTCCACTTCTGGGTTCACCGGTGAGCACACAGGGCACCCTCCCACCCCCACACTCCTATGGGAAGCTCCATCTGCCCCGGCATCACAGTGTTCATGAGCCACACCTGGTACCTTGAGGTATGTAGAAAAAACATTAAAAGCTGTGTCTATGGCTGAATCACTGATTCTTCTAATCAGCATCGAATCTTCAGATTCGGATTCGACCAAATCGAATCGGGGACAATGATCCAAATCAACAAATTGAATCACTGTCCCTGATTCAAGCTGAATCCAAGGCCTGTTTTGCACAGTCCAACTATGCAGTCATTTAGTGCATGCTATGACTATGCTTGTTGCACATTTAGTGCATGCATGAGATGCTTGCTACACATTAGCCTAATAGCACTGCACAGTAACATGGTGGTAAAAAAAATATTAATAGCCCATTGCACAGTGTTATTAGGCTAATGTGCAGCAAGCATCACAAAATAACCATGTGCTACTGCAGTTGTGCTGTAACTCTAGTTACTGCACATTTAGTTAGTACTTTACTAAGCAAGTATTAAGCTAAATGCTGAGTTTCTAAAGCACATTAATGAACATGTAGACATGCCCAGTATGTCTTTCTTTAAAACCACAAACTAGACATAACATTACTCATGGTGGGAAGTTGTTCTTTGTAACTGATCATTTAACTGATTTTCCATATGTTGGCTTCCATCATTAGGGAAACATGCCTGAGCCAAAACACACATGAAAGAGATAAAAATAATCCACTCTCCCACTATGCTCAGAAAACAGGCTATTTTTGCTTCAGATTGCACACATCAATTTGTTGTGGTCCTTAGTTTTTGCTCATTTATAATTTCTAAAATAGTTTAGAGGCCAAGTGCAATTTGAAAAACAGAAGGACTTCTTCCTTCTTCTCCTACCCCACCTCCACTCTCAAATACATGTTGAATTTAGTCCACCTCCTTCCTGTCATATCTTTTTCTTAATGTTAAAAAATGCACTAAATTTAATCTTGCCATTTAAATATCAGACATATACTTTCCAAGAAATATTCTTTGTAATAATCATTGATAGCTGCCTTTATAGCTTTCTTCAAACTTTTTTCCTTTTCCTCAGTTTTTTAAATTGTTGTGGCCTAAATTTATCCTGGTATAATTTCACTGACTTCCGTGTTCCTATGAGTCTGCATGAATTTGGTACTTGAGATCTAAATCAGAATTAACACATAACTATGTGCTTAAGCTGAGGCACTTGATAATGTAATTTGTAAAATTGAAGCCCAAATGCTTTGCTAAATATGTATAAACTCAAGCACAAACTTATATTTAGACATATACTCCATTGAATCTGTACCGGTGCATTCTCTAGTCATTTATGGTATAATTTTAATGGAAAATTCTGAATATAAGGGTACAAGTGTTTGAAGAATATACAATTCACATGCCTCAGTTAAAAGAAATCACGTTTTATAAGCCCTGGTCATTTAGATTTACATAAAAGATTTTTTTTTTTTAATTTGTCTTCTAGTAATCTATGTGGTAAGTAAAATTAACATCTCTAGCTTCTGATTTTTCTGTAATCAAACAAAAGTGAAAGTTAAGAGCTGGCATTTTCTGAGGGATGCCTTGAGTCAAATGAAGGGTGCCTCAAGTACAAAAAGGTTGAGAACCAGTATTTTAGGGAAATGGCAGAAAAGGTTTAGGATCACTTAGAAAAGCTAGATGTTTTCTAGCCATAAGCAGGCATCCTGGTTTTCTCTGATTTAAAAAAATCCCAAATTTTGTTTAAAAAAATCCACATTTTTCCATGATTAAAATGAAACACCGCTATATCTCTATCTATATATTAGTGGTGTTTCATTTTAATCAAGGAAAAATGTGGATTTGGGGTTTCTTTTTTTTAATTGAAAATTTGGGATTTTTTTAAAATCAGAGAAAACAAGGATCCCTGGTCATAAGCGCTGGAAGGGATGTACGCAAGGGTACTGACGGAATTGGCTGAGGGAATTTCAGAGTCACTAGGTATTCTCATTGAGAACTCATGGAGATTGCATGAGGTCCCAGACAGCTGAAAAAGGGCAAATAAGAAAGGCAAGAAGGAAGATCTGGAGAATTACAAACCAGTCACCCTGACCTGAATACCTGGAAAGATCATGGAGCAGGTTCTCAATGAATCTATTGTGAAACACTTAGAGGAGAACAAGGTGATCAAGAACAGCCATCGTGGATTCACAAAGAACAAGTCATTCTTGACAAACCTGATTTCCTTCTAGGTTAAGGAGATAGGCTCTGTGGATAGGCTAAAGAGCAGTGGTCATGAGATAGCTTCACTTTAGAAAGGCTTTTGACACCATCTGCCACAACATTCTCATTAACAAGCAAAGTAAATCCAGACAAACTTAAAGAACTGTAAAGTGGATAAAAAGGGGGTTGGATCATTGTAATCAACAAGTAGTCCTCAATAACTCAATGTCTAATTGGGAGGAGCTATAAAATGGCACTCCCCAGGGGTCAATCCTGGGTCCAGTATTGTTCAACATCTTCATTAATGATTTGGACAGTGGGATCAAGTGTACAATAGGCTAATTTGTGGATGACACCAAGTTGCTAGGAGTTGCAGATACTTAGGAGGGTAGGGTTTGGATCTAGAATGACCTGCATAGACTGGAAAAATGGTCTGCAGATCAACCAGATGAGATTCCAAAAGGACAAGTGCAAAGTTCTGCACTTGGGATGGACTACTTTCATGCACAAATACAGCTGGGGAATGACTGTTTAGGCTGCAGTACTATAGAAAAAGAACTGAGGGTTACAGTAGACCATAAGCTGAATATGAGCCAACAGTGTGCTCTAGTTGAAAAAGGGCCAAAGGTAGACTTGGTTATATTAACAGGAATATCACTTGCAAATCAATGGAAGTGATTCTTCTGCTTTGTTCAGCATAGTACTCACCTGGTGTACCGTGTCCTGTTTTGTGCCCCATATTTCAAGGATGTAGTTTGGAAAGTCTAGTGCAGAGCCACATAAACCCCTGCCAGAGGCAGGATCATCCCTATTAAAACCATCCCGTACAAATCCATTATCTAACCTCCTAGCAAAACTACACTGTCAACCCAGACACAGCACAAGACATAACACCCTAACCCACCACATGTAAAGTAGAGTGACTATGGCAGCCAGCATCCTGCTGCTTTAAAGGGTCTTAAATATGCTCGAGAGATCCCAGGAAGAGGGCCATGCCCCCCACTACAAAGGAAGGCAAAACCCCCCACGGTCCATTCCAATCCGCCCATGGGGTAAAATTCTTTCCTGACACCAAATATGGTGATTAAACTAATCCTAAGCACAGAGGCAAGGCTCTCTATCCAGGAACCTCCAGGTTTAAGTCCTAGCAAGAGCATTGGCATGCCCCAATCAAAATCCTCAGCTTTGGCTTCAGACAACACCCAATGTTTCTGAGGAAAATGTAACAAAAAGGAAGGAAAAAATTCCCTCCTGTCCTCATTTGACAACCAGCAAAGCTCAGAAACATGGGAAACACTCATAGTAGAAAACAGGCCTAGCTACACCTAGATCATCTCTCAGCAATGCCTGTCCAACCTCTTCTTGAACACTTCAGTGATGGACATTGAACAAGATCCTCATGTTCAGAAACTATGAGAAGTTTCAAGTATGTGCAAACTAGGGCTGTGTGAAATGGCAGCGTTCTGTTACGATCAGTGTTTCAATGTTTCAATGGAACAGCTTTTCATTTTGAATTTTGTTTCAATTCAAAACAGCTGTTCCATTTTGTTCTGTCGAAACAGGGTTGAAACTGTTTTGATTTTTCACCCATAGGATATACTGGGGAAGGACAAAACAGCCTATAACTTTGTCATTTCTGGCTTGATTTGGATGAAACTTGCAGGAATGGTAGCCCCTTCTGAGGGCATGAAGTCTGCCAAGTTTTAAGAACCCAGAAGCCCCTGCACCTATATCCTTGAAAGATGGCAGGCTTCATGGCCTCAGCAGGGGCTAGCATGCCTGCAGTTTTGACCCTGCTGTGGCTTAACACATACACGTGACACAAGTTTTGCTTTCAAAACTTTGGGGTGCAGTTTCCCCAAACCTCCTGCACCTATCGCCATGAAATTTGGCAGGCTACCATTCTGGCAAGTTTCATCTAAATCAGGCCAGAAATGACAAAGTCATAGGATGTTTTGTCCTTCCCCATTATAGCCTATGAGTGAAACAGCAAAACAGCTTTGAAACAGCAAAACATTTCACCTTGCCTCGTTTTGTGTTGAGGCTATTTTGACTATACCTGTTCCATTTCAATTTTTCTGTTTCAACCTCAAAATGGGTCGAAACAAATCTGGCGGTGAAATTTTGCACAGCCCTAAAGCAAAATTTTGCACAGCCCTTCCAGTCCTGCTCAGCATATGCCCAGCCAAAAAAATGAATGGTACCATCTGCTCTACTGTCTCACTGCATCACTATCCTGAAAGCTGCGAATAATGATCTTGAGAGCAGCAGCATTGGATGCCCTCACAGAGGCTTTGCCAACTCACTTCCAGTATCTGTACTTGTAGAGTAGGGAGATGATAAGTGTCATGTATAGAATCATAGAAATCATAGAAGATTAGTGTTGAAAGGGACCTCAGGAGGCCATCTAGTCCAACCCCCTGCTCAAAGCAGGACCGTCCCCAACTAGATCATCCCACTCAAGGTTTTGTCTACTCAGATCTTAAAATCCTCCAAGGATGGAGATTCCACAACCTATTTGGTAACCTGTTCCAGTGTTTTACTACTCTCCTAGTGAGAAAGTCTTTCCTAGTATCTATCAGGGCTCCTAAGAGCCTGTCTTTAGCAGTATATATGTACCTAAAAGGCTAGGTTTTAAGGTCTTGTCTTTGGCATCTCCCATTTCCACTGGTGTCCTCAAGTGACTGGATCAATTCATTCAGTATGGAATATTGCCCATTGGACACCTCAACCCAATGCATTTTTAAAAAAGGAAAGTCTTTTTTTTCTTATACATATGGTGCATAATAGTGTGGGGGCAGAGCCAGCCTTAGGGATGGGCAAGGTGGGCAACCACCCAGGATGCTGTAGTGAGTTCAGGGTTAACTAGCTCCATACCTCATTCTTCAGTGTCTTTTCACAGGCTCCCAACCTCTGTTTATTGTCCAAACTCCCCCAGGGAAAGCTCCCTCCATGCAGGAGTCAGTCAACATAAGCACTGATCACCGTGCAAACACACAACACACAGCCTCTTCCTGGAGCACCGAGTGTGCCTGGATTCAGGTCTTTCTGCACTCCCTCCTTCTCTCAGTCCACTCTAGCCATGTACACAGTCTCTGATACACTCACAAGCTCTGGCTGATTCCCAGGTGAAGGGCACTCCAGGCAAGGTCCTTAGGTACAGCTCTGCTGACCTGCCGCCTTCCTCCCTCTCCACATCTCCACTCCTGGTCTTTCACAGCTCACAGCTCTTGGCTTTCTGCCTGTCTCAGCTCTCAGGTCTCCACTCCTGGCTGTCTGCCTGCTTCAGCTCAGCTCTCAACTGTCTGTCTGTCCCTGGCTCCTCTTTCTAGAAGCCAAAATCTTCCCCTTCTGGGAGGTTGCTGTCTCCCTCCCTGATTCTTTCCCCTCCTGGGAAGTCTCGCTCTCCATCTTCTTTTGCCAAAAGCGGTCTTAACATCCTGTGGCCCAGCTCATTATCTGGATCAGCTGGGCCAGTCCTCCAAGGCAGCCTATAATCAAGTTTCACTGCCTGCAGCTGAATTATAGGCCTTGCCAGCCTGCAGATTGCTTCCAGGCCCCTTGAGCTTGCAGACTGCACCCAAGACTCCTTGATCTGGCAGTCTACTACACTGCTACAGGCTCCATGGTCAGCAGGGAAGCAGAGAGTGCGCGCGCGCACACACACACACACACACACACACACACGAAAGCAGCCTACACTCACAGCAGTTCCCTCCTTCCTCCACCAATCCCACCCCAGGCAGAAAGAGCAATGCCCTGCCCAGTCTGCTTTCCACCTCCAGCTGCTGCTCAGAAGGAGCCAGGTTGGGCATTGCAGGTGGCAGCAACAGTGCCTGTCTACCTTCCTGCCTGCCTGCCTGCCTGTCTGCCTGGTGTACCAGGCTGCTCCAACTCCTCGATGGACTGTGCCCTGAGCCCCTGCCTGCCTCTGCCTGCAGCAAAATGCAAGTTCATCCAGGTCACCATTTTCTGTCAGGCTGGCTCTGAGTGGAGGAATGGCAGGGATGGGACTGTAGCATGGATAGAGGCAAGGGGATTCCTTACTTGGAGGGGGAAAGATGGAAATACTTCCTTAGAAGTTGTAATTTTAAGGTATATCTTAAAGCTACTTAGAAATTTTAAATATCAGTGATAGTTCTGAGAATGATGGATGTGGGGGTCTAGCAATGAGGTCAAAGCTGTGTGATAAATAGAATCTATCACACAGACATCACTGTCAGACTTTTCACCCAGTAATTCATTTATTTACATATTTGCCCATAGAGCAAACTATCAAAACCTTTCACCCCAAACCCACAAAAATAAATTAATTATATGATGATATGAATTATATGATAGCTTCAGGTAATTTTTAGGTTTCTCCATTTCCTATGTGTTCGGTTTTTTCTCTATCTAGTTTTAGTTAGTACCAAATTTCCTTACTGTAGTCTAATGTAGTCTAATTTTCCTCACAGTAGTCTAATGTCTTCGCTAGAAACTGAACTGAATGAAATTAGTGAAAAATGTTTCTGAACATTTATGCAAAAATAATTCTCCACTTCTTTCATGTGTCTTTTCCATTGGTAAAAAATTCACATGAATGACATAGTTTTAAAAATAATTTAAAATTAATCATATGAAAACTGAAAATATTGAGATGAAAATACAAATATTCACATGAAAATATAAAGGCACATATACACACAAAATGAATAATAAATAATGATGATAATTATAATATTTTATCACACATCATAGTGGATGAAAAATGTGGCTGGGAACCAGAAACCTTGAGTTCTATTTTTGCCTCTGCTGTGGGGCTCCTTAGCAATACTTTCCACATAAACAGGACTTTATAAAAATTGTATAGGAAGTGAATATTATTATTGCCAGAAACCCTTAGTTCTATTTTTGCCTCTGCTATGGGGCTCCTTAGCAATACTTTCCACATAAATAGGACTTTATAAAAGTTGTATGGGAAGTGAATATTATTATTGCCCATGGGGCAGAGCTGTACGGTTACCCAGCATGTCCACAGATGGCAGACAGTGGAATGACCTTCAGGGAAGGTTAGTTGTGAAATAAGGGGCATGTCTACATGGTCATTGATGTGCCTTTGCTACTGTGCATTAAATTTAGTACCTCTAATATGAGGCACTAGATAAAGGCACAGTAGCTGCACTAATGCCCCATAGCAAAGGTGATTTATTTAGTGGCACTCAATGCACAGTAGAGTAATTCTACAGTAGTACATTTTTGTCATGATACACTAATGCACAGTAGAACAGTCTACTGACCATTAAGGCATCTTGTGTACAAATGCCCAAAGAAGAATAACTCTTATGAATAAGCAATCATGGACCAACTGGTGGCAGCACCACCAGAATGCGGTGAGAACAGCAGATGGCAATGCTTTCCCTCCTGAAAAACCACATATAGCCTTTGACAGTGTCAGAGTCTAATTAGCCATTTAACAAGCCCTAGGCAAAGGCAAGGGAGAGGAAACCAGGACTCTGGGCACCCCATCTCCAAGACCTGGGCTCCAACAGGAGAAAGCAACCTCTTCCTCTTTGGATGATGCTTTTATGGGGGTGTGTGACCTACTTCTTATTCAATCACTGCGCCTTACGGTGAGCAATGTAGAGTAAGTGAGGGGAGGATCAATTTGCATATTTTATTTGCATAGTCCTAGTATATGCAAAATATGCATGTACATTAGTTTCCTTGTTTGTTTTGTATTGCTCACTGTGGCCTTGCAGTGAGTGAGAACTGGGTTGAAAGTGAAAAATTATTGTGTTTACATAGTAGCACACTTCCCCCAGGATCCAGGGGAAAGCAGAGAGACAGATAGGGCTTTTTATTCTGTTACAGAGGGCAGCAGTAACCCACCCCCTTGCAGCTTAGGGCCCTAGGCACATGCCTAGCTTGCCTATGTGTTAATCTACCCCTATACACAGTGCTATGACATGGTGATTACTGTTTCCCACTATAGTAAACCTCAGCCTCCAGTCACTGGTCTAAAAGTCTTCAATGAAAGAGCAGGCAAAAGTAGATGCTAGAATGTCAACAGCTGCAAAGACAGCTGAAGGCTGCAGCAGAATAAGAGCCCCAGTTGTCTTGGTCTTCTTGTCACTAGGTCAAGGTCCCTTTCAATCAAGAGTCATGTGGAAGCTGATGTACAGCAACTTCTCCATGAAAAAAAGAAGTCAAGCACAAGCACCTTTCATGAAACAGCTTTTCCATCACATTCTTCAAGCCCTTTCACAACCGTGATAATGTGAGCAGAATTGTGAGGTCTGGAAGCTATTAGTCATGAACTGGCATGAAGGTGGCAGAAGATTACAAGAAGGTTGTCTAGCTCTTGGATGAGACATGAGTGTGATTCGACAGCTCTGTGACTGAGCAGCCCTCTTCAGGATCCACTCTGCTCACCCCACATGGAGAGGGGGCTAAAAAGGATGCCTTAAGAATAATCTGTCTAATACAGTATTCTGTATTTCTTTCCTACTGGATAACCGCATCTAGTAGAGTCACTGTTACTGTGATCAAAAATGCCAGCAGAAACGCACAATCATTTTTGGGACATGGGACCATCAGGACCCTCATAGAGAACTGTCATAGTAAACACCTAGAGCGCCGTACTGTAATCATGGCCCAAGAAATCAGGTGACACAACATTGATGTAGCTGCACTGAGCAAGATCCAGTGAACAGGAAATGGGTAGTTCAAAGAACATAAAGGTGGCTATACCTTGTTCGGGAAGGATAAACAGGAAGGAGAATGCCAACTTTACAGAGGTGGTTTTGCCATTAAGAATGAATTCATAAACCTACTCAATGAGTTCCCTATCAGAATTAATCAAAGCCTCATAACTCTCCACCTTAAACTGGCAGGAAGTCAATATACCACCATCATCAGCACATATGCCCCTCATCTTGATACCACCAATGAAACCAAGGAGAAATTCTATGCCAACCTCATCCAAGTCCTTTTTGACTCCAGAAGGAGGCAGACTTATTCTTCCTGGTTATTTCAATGCCAGTCAGAAGGGACTCTAACTTCTGGAACAGAACCATCAGGAAAGGAGTAGGAAAGGTCAACTGCAGTGGCATGCTTCTTTTTTCCAAATGCACAGAACATGGACTCACTATTACTGACACCCTGTTCTGCTAGAAAAACAGATTTCATAGATGTTAGGGCTGGAAGGAACCTCGCAAGATCATCAGGTCCAGCCCCCTGCTCAGGGGCAGGAAGTCAGCTGGGGTCAGAGCATCCAAGTGTTTATAGATTTCATAGACATTAGGGCTGGAAAAAGGTACAAGACATCATGGCAACACCCACAACCTAAGCATTAGCACCTGATTGACTATGTCTTTGTCTGTACTGGGAATCACAACAATGTCCGCATTAACCAAGCTGTACGAGGAGCTGATGATTTCTGGACTGATCACCAACTCACCCACTCCTCAGTTATGTCATTCAAACTGGCTCCCAGATTATGGCTACATCAAAAGCAATGCCTATGGAAGATCAACATTGAAGGACTCAAGAACCCGAGCAAGTGAAACGTCTTCTACCAGTGCCTCAGTAAAAAACTGCTGAATTAAAATCAACAACAATAGAGGACTATCAATGGCATGTGGGGTGCCATTAGGAATACTGTCATTAGCACATGTGAAGAGACACTTGGATTCTCTACCAGGAAACACCAAGACTGGTTTGAGAAGAACAACCAGGAGATCCATGATCATTTGCAAGTGCAAGGCCTTTTGTGCCTGGAAAAATTACACCAATTCCAAGCAAAAGAAATTGAATTTCCAACAAGCTGAGGAAGAGCTCCAAAGGAGGCCCCGTGATATGAAGAACAAATTGTGGGAAGGCAAAGCAAAGGAGATACATCATCTTTCTGACATTCACCATATGAACACTTTCTTCAGTGCTACCAAGGCCATCTACAGTCCAAGCACTCAGAGACCAACCCTTTTGAGACCTAAGGATGGAGGAGACCTTATCAAGGAAAGAGGAGCCATCAATGCCTATTGGAAGAAGCACTTTGAAGACCTTCTTAATCAAGTCTTTGTTGTTGATGAGAGTCTTCTCAACTCCATCCTGCAACATCAAGTCAGAGATGATCTCAAAATCCCTTTAACCCTTGAAGAGGTGAAGAAATTCATCAAGCAGGTGAAAAACAATAAGGGATCTGGAGTGGATGGAATCCCCATGGAAGTCTTCAAGCAGGGGGGAGAGGAGCTCACATGACAGCTTCAAGCCGTCATATTAAGGATCTGGAACGATGAGGAAATCCCAGATGACCTCAGTGATGCTGTGATTGTGACAATCTTCAAGAAAGGAGACATGTACAACCAGAAACTACAGATGAATTACTTTGCTGTCCACCAGAAGAAAAATCATTGTGAGAACTGAACTATCTACTTCCACTTGCTGAAGAACTCCTCCCGGAATGACAGTGTGGCTTTAGGGCATCAAGAGACACAACTAACACGATCTTCACAGTGCACCAGCTGCAGAAAAAAAGGTGGGAATAACATAAGCCTCTCTACATGGCCTTCTTTGACCTCATGAAAGGTTTCTACTTTGTCAGCTGAGACATGTTTTGGAGGATCCTTCTGAAGTACAGATGCCCATTGAGATTTGTCACCATTCTCTCCCAGATATTCATATTCTGCCAGAGATGGAAATAGAATCTAAAAGTTATGCAAGTGCCCAAAATGGCAGCTATGTGACTATGTAAGTGCCAGCTATTCACATAAAAACAAAATAGGACTTTGCCCTTAAGTCTTCAGGAGGTGAGGGAATTCAGACACAGCTCAGTGCTTAGCATTCCTATTGGAAAATGAAAAATCAAACATACAGGTATCTTCATACTGAGCAACAACATTACCTGTGTGATACACCCAGTTCCCCCCATTCACTGTACAGTTAACTTGGTGACTAAGATCATCCTTCAGCCCACAGACCAAAGGAGTCACGTATTTTGGGGCACGAGGGTTCAGTAGAGGCACAGACATAATTGATTGTGTGATCACTGAAAAGGAGGAGCATAATGCAACACTCATGGCACATTTCAGCAGCCATCTGAAGGAAGTGTATGTCTTAACCCAGAAAATGGCATGATTTAACTTTCCAAGTTTGGCACTGACTCTTCTAATAACAGCAGAGTCTTCTAACACCAAGTCCTCTTCTAACAGCAGCAGGTACTCAGGTTCCAATTATGAGCCCAGAGTAACTCAAATGGTGGGACAGAGGTTATGGAGCACCTTACTGAAATGTCTGACAGTGTATCTGATTCTTGCCTTTTCATGTTTTCCTTCATCTATCCTAGTTACAAATGTGATAGATCCCTTGTAAACACCTAAGATTCTTAAATAAATGCATGTATTCTACAGTGTAAGCATTCTGAACAACAACTTTGTGAAGAAGACATCAAACCAGAACCAGCTACATTTGCTGCACAAGAAATGCCTTCCACCATATGAGGTTTAATAGTTAACGTTTAACAACGCACAGATGCAAAAATGTAACTGTTACTAAATTAAGAAAAAGAATTCATTTCAGAAAATCCGTATTACATTGCTTTGCAAACTATGAAGGAAATGGGTCTAGTGCTTCTAGTAAAGAGTTTACAAGCCAATTACTCTGAGAATGGACTCAGTGCAGTTCTGCTCAGGAAAAGCTGACTCCTGTGTTAAGTATACAAGTCATTCACGACTGTAAAGGAATTTTAAGCATATATTACAAATGATTTGAAGATGTAATTGTTAGTGTGTTTTCACCAGCATATGCATATCTGAAATATTAGGGGTGAGTGTAAACATAAACTGATTTAAATTGATTTTCCAAACAAACCACATGCTACATCACCCTCCAGGTAGATAGCTTCACGGATACAAAATCAACACTGTGCATTGTCCAGAAAAAGGGACACCCGAAAGTGGCACTTTGTCAAGGTAATCCATTTCTGCCAGCAATGAATGAATGCTGGACAAATGACATTGTCCAGTCTGAAGTCTGTTAGAATATAGGACATATATTGACAACTTTAAGTAATCTGTTCGGATAAAGTTAAGCCACCATCTCTGCTCAATACTCACAACCCTTTACAGATAAATAGCTGAAATCTAAAGCAATGAAGCCCCACTGGAGAGGGAAAAACAGTGACAAAAGAACAGCTACATGTCTGTGGAATTCCACTCAGAGCTGAATGCTCATTTCTACTGATGCACGCATGTATGGGTATGATGCCCATTAGTAGCTAGCTGTCATTTCAAAACTGGTAAATACTGAGTGTTCACATAAAACCTAATCCCTGGAAATTATTGTCCCAAGCACCCATTTTTTTTCTGGATTGAGAAAGAATACATAAAAGACATTCCTATGAATTTCTGACCTCACTGAAATGCAAGTTATGTGAAATAAAGAAACTTACTACCATGTTGGTAGAGTACACCCATATCCAAATGCAGTCACAACCTGTGAATCACTAGAGCCGCAAATATCAACACCACCAGTAAAACACCTATGTCTGTGGAGCCATATCCATAACTGGCAAATCTGCCTTAAACAGTTTTAGATTTATATGCAATGTTATATAAGTATTAGTATCTACCTTCATACTCCTATTCAAACTGTTTTGCTTCAAAGACCTAAAATGATTATTCTTGGTTAGATTTAGGGGTACATTCTGATTGTTGTTAATACTAATTAATTATCATGACCATATTAGTGAATTGTATCAGAAAGATTCTTTCTTTTTAAGCGGATGAAAAGTATAACAAAATATGCTAATCTCATCTGCAATAATCCATCTTGTTTGTGTACACAACACCCACCTAAACCACTTACAGCTTGCACAAAGAAACTCTTCTTTCTGTTAATCAGTTTTACATTTAGAGGCTGAATGAACACATGGAAATATAGATAGTTTTTACCATATTGGGTCCTCTAAATATGCTTAAACAGGACACAGAACATTACACATTACCATCACCAAATATAAAAGGAAATAGTCTACTGATTTATTCCAAGACCACATTTTCCATTTTTAAATGAATACAAAATGTCTGTGATGTTGATCTTATTCTTTTCTTAATTAGTTTTCAAGTTGATTTTAAGAGTTGATTTGCTGAAGCATGTTTTAACTTTGACTAAGCTAGCTTCTGGCTTTAGTATCCAAATTAGGTTTTGGAAGAAATTCAGCTGACCTGCTTCAAAGTTAAAAACCAGCTACTACACAACAAAAATCTTGGAAAGAAATGTGATTATGCAGATGAGTTTGTTAACAAAATTTACACATAAATGAGAACATTTTTTCTATTCTAGTTCCTATTACAAAGAAACACTGGGAAGTAAATTATCTGTAGAGGAGTACAAGATAAAAAATGTATTAAAAGCTGTAAGAACTAAATTGAAATGTCAAACATAGTTACTTATAAAAAAAACAGGTGATAGACTCCTCGTAAGCTACCTATTAAAAACAGTAATCAA
Source organism: Alligator sinensis (assembly GCF_000455745.1). Taxonomy (NCBI): domain Eukaryota; kingdom Metazoa; phylum Chordata; order Crocodylia; family Alligatoridae; genus Alligator; species Alligator sinensis. The sequence goes on along the minus strand of NW_005841842.1, from coordinate 1,103,650 downwards.
AGTGAATTGAGATGACGTCAGTTTTTCTAGTAAACTTCTGGATCAAATTCTCAGTGGTTTGCTCCTGTTTGCAGAATTGCATTCACTTCCAGGCATTTCATGTTTGCTGAAAGTGAATATACTATTTTATCACAGTTCTTCACTATATGCAAAACAGTAGTATTCTGCACCAAAGTTAAAAAAAAATCCAACCTGATAAATATAACTTTTTATCAATTCAGATTTTTTAAATCCTTTAAGTTGGATGGCCTGTGGCCTTCATCCTATATGTTTTTTATGGCAAAGATGTGTTATTAATATAATTTTTAAATGATATATATGCAAGGACAGTCACATTCGGGACAGAGACCGTTTTGGCTAATAGTGCTGACTCTTTCAAACAATGTTTTTCTCAGGAAACAACCTCACTCTCTTTTCTCCTGCCCTCCCTCATGCCTGCCATCTCTTGCTGTCTACTTTTGGCATAGTAGCCACGCCTCCTGCCTAGATGCTTCAGTTCAAAGACAATGGAATCTGAGAGCATAAAGCATATCACTTTGACTGAAGCATACTAACAGTCAAGCCTTTTCAAGTTGATGGGAAGTAGTGCCACTTGAGGAGGACATGGCTGGTTTGTTAGTTCCTGACAACAAACTGTGTTTGGTACGTGGTGCATTCATGGGCACTGTCATGCTTTTGTCCAGACCCATGCTGCCTTTCCTTAGGCCAGATTCTGGCTTTCGCGGCTGGGCAACTATATTGGGAAATCTAACCAAGCAGAAAGGGCCCCCTGTTCTGTGATTTCTCACATTTAATTACTTGATTTTCCTTTCCTATAGTCAGAGAGAAAATGGAATTACATCACGCACCATGTAGCTTTGGAAAAGCATTGATTGTTTCTAATAGAGCCACTGGTGACAGGCACAATAGATGTGTTCCTTGTTTCACATCGGATATTAAATCCTCCAAACAAGTTTGAATGTTCTTGGTCTGAAGATCTTCAATAGAAAACAAAAGGGACCAGATTTCTGCTGTGTCATCCCTAGCACCTCACAAAAAGAAAATCTTTATTTAGACTCACTTCCCTCTTCCTTGCTCTTTTCAAGCACCTTCTGAGATTCTGCACAATGCTCTGGACTTACTAGCTTAGGAAATAAAGCCGGGAAGATTTTTTGTCTGTTTTTTGTTTTTGGTTTGGTTGGGTTTTTTTTTAATATGCTGTTGTTTTATTCTTGTCTCCTCAAATGATTAAATACTATCACTTTGGTAAGCACTAAGTTGTAAGCCCCCATAGTACTTTATTTGCAATCACAAATGTTGTGTCACAGTATGGTAGCAAATGTTTCTTTTTACATGATAATAGCAACTCATTGGATCACTTTCGTATACTTAAGACACGGGATAAAATGTTTGACACCTTAAAAAAGTGTTCCACTCCTGTTTACTGTTATTTGAACCAGTGATGCTACTGAAGAGCTCAGTAGACTGCAGTCAGGATCAGGCCTCCACTGTGCTAAGAACTATGCATACTCATACAAGAATGTTTCTCTCCCATTTTTTTAAGGCTCTTATAATTTAAAGCCACAGGTCTGAGCTGAGGATTACACAGGCAGCACCCTTTGCGCAAAAAGACTCGCGCATTCACTGAGCTGAAATTAATTTTTGTCAAAATAAAAACAAGATGTGTATTTATTAAATTAGTAGATTCAAGATATGCTAACAGGTCAGTTGTCTCAGATTTGAACGTCTATGTTAAAATGCTTCAGCAACAAATTATCAAAACTAATCTAATAGGAAAATGTCTGACTAGGAAAAATTCATTTCCTTAAATGAAGGTATTTGACCAATGGCATGGCACCCCCCCCCTTTTTTTTATCTCCTATTAGGGCAGTGCGTCTTTCTGAATTATATTAGGGGAAATTGTTCTTTCACACTGTAGGTGGACAGGAGGCTAATGCGATCACTGAAGTCATAAAGAGGCACTAGATACTATGAAGACTCAGATTAGTCGGAATAGCTCTGTCAGGCAGACCGCACAGAGAAGGCATTATTGTAGATTTACGGTACAGCATGATATCACTTGGAGTATACTGGTTCCTAACACCTTTGAAATGAAAACACCTGTTATTTTGCTTCCCAATTATGCTCATAACTGACTGATCATCTAAATGAATTCATCAGAGTGTTACAGCAATTAGTATGATATAATAATGGCATAGCAAATGCTAATGTATCCAGGTTATTCATCCTAATTAAAACTAGAACTGCCAGAATCTGAGGATCTATGCTGCAGTCCTGTACCAAGAACCAGGCTAATCTCTATGTCTGCAAAAAGATCCAGTGACTTGTCAAGTGACTGGAGAGCCCTGAATTGAAACTCATAGGATTTTAGTTTTAATGTGATGTAATGAGACAAATAGGGTTAAGACTGACATGTATTCAAAAATAGTAAATAAGTTAGTGGTGTCTCTAGTCAGATAGAACTGAAAAAGTAAAAAGACCCCAATGGCTAAAAGCAAGAAAACAGATTGTCTGGTTCATATCTTAACTACATGGTCAAAACTAGGAACTTTTATTTTGTAGGAAAAATTGAGATTTCAAAATCTGTTTTCATTGTAGGCTGAATTGAAAGGGAAACTTTCAAAAATTTCATGCACTGCTAATACTGGTGTAATTAAATTTAACGTAGAAAAAAATTAAAACTTCAAAAATTCAACAACAAAAAAATTCCAAGACAAAAAGATGTGTTTTGAAATTTTTTTCCGTGGGATTATTTTGTCAACATAGATATAATTTCATGAAAAATACTGGCCTGTCAAAACAGCTTTTTTGAATGTATATCTATTCGGATGGTTATTTTCCAACTACTTCTATTCTGTATTGCAAAAAGTATGTCAGTTGGGATTAAAATATCCAAAACTAAATGCTTAACACTTATTTTGTGTTCTGTAGCAAACTGGACTTCTCCTCTGTACCACAGGGCAATACAATTTTTTTTCAGCACCATCTGTGAAAAATATTATAAAGCAGACTACAGCTAACTGGGTGTGTCTACATGTCTAGATCCAGAAGCAGTTTACCCATGAGTAAACTACTCACAAGTAAACACTCCTGGGCAGGTGTCTACATATGTAGAGAAGTGGGAGCGGAACTGCTCTCACTTCCTGCAGTAGGCTTCTGCTGCCACCAGGAGGGAGCTCTAGGCTCCCCCTGCTGGCAGGGGTCCCCAGGCCAGGAGACAGCTGTCTTCTGGCCATGGCTAGGACATTGCTCCCTGGCCCCCAAAAGGCTGCCTGTTGCTGGGGCATGGACAATGTCCCCCTGTCCCAGCAGTGGGGGCACCCAGCCCTGGCTCCCTGACTGAGGCATAAGACTTGGAAAGAGCTGCAGGGGAGAGGCAGGTCCCAGCCCCCTGCCCCAATCTGCCAGTGGGGCAGCTAGCAGTGAGCCTCTGGCTGGGTGGGAATTCCCAACCCAGCCAGGGGCTCACTACTAGATGCCCCAGTGGTGGATCAGGGAAGGGGACTATGACCTGCCTCACTCCTGAAGCTCTTTCCAAGCCCTGCACCTTGATTGCCTGATGGGGTGCAGGGCTGGGACTTGCCCCTGACTGGGACAGTTCTCAGCCCCCAGTCTGTGAGAATGGGGAGGGGGCTGGAGAGCTTGTTCCCTGCTAAGTTTGTAATTGTAGAGCTGGGTGGGGAAGAGGCTCCCCAGCCACCACCAGCAGGGAGCTCCCAGCCCCCCACTTCCTGATTGTGATGGTGGAGTGGGGGCTGGGAGATAAGGATCTCCCCACCCTCACTTCCCAGTCCCAATCTCAGAGAGTTTTGGAGCTCCCTGCTGCTAGGGCAGGGGACATAGTCCCCTCCCAGGCTCCAGTGGCAGATCCTGCTTCAGCAGCAGGCTGCTCCTGGGTGCAGGGAGCAATCTCCCGCCCCCCTGGTGACCAGCTGCCTGGGAGATTTGTTCCCAGTCATGTGTCTACATGAGCGCCACTGTGCAGTTAGCAATCGCAAGTAAATTTGTGAGGTTTACTGCACAGTAAGCATGTGCACATGTAGATTAACATGCTTACTGTATAGTAAACTACTTTACTTCACAGTAAAGCGTCTTGTGTAGGCATGCCCACTGTGTTCTATACCAATGGTATACGTATTTTACTTTGTAGTGACACAATGTAAATATGCAAGTTTTCTGTTTCTTTGAAGTTTTAAATTTAAAGATTAAAAGTAAATTAATAAACTGCATTCATATTTGTTTATGGTTTTCTTTTAGCCTTTTAGCTGTCTCAACTGTGTTTTATAGAACACAGGCATTCCAATAAGTACCAGCATTGTCCATTGATCATGCAGTAGCACAATTCTAAACTTTAAAGATCTATCCACTCTAATGTCATCAGTATGACACTGTGCATCATAAAACTCTTTATCTATATAACAATAAATGTGAGGAAGTTCCATTATCTGATTTTCAAAGACAAAACTATCAATTATAAATTCTTTCCTTTCAAAGAGAACCTCTCCCTCATTCCCCACCTTGGCAATAAAGCATCTCGTGTAGACGCAAACAATTATTTGTACAGTTATATAAGTATTTAGGGTCCAATGCCATATGTAATTCTTCTTAGTAGTATACGACCAATTCCATATTTTAGCAACAGCAATTAATGTGACTCTAACCCCTACCCAAAAGTAAGAAACAAAATTTGCCAAATTAACTTCTGAAGTGAAGTAATTCTTAATCCATTGTTCATTTTTTTCTTTCAGTTTAATAGTAATAGTAATATTAGTTCAGTACAGTAGCCCTTGGAGGCCCTTGGCTGTCTTTTTCATTTTGGGTTTTCCAGACACAAAAAATAACACTATTCATAGCTACTGTGTGGGCCGGGAGCAGTCCGAGGCTTTCAGGGGCGCGCGGCGGGCTGTGGCCAGCAGCCCTGGCATGTGGGTCGGGGAATGCAGGACGGTGGACTAGAATTAGGCATGGACGCGTAGTGGTTGATTAAAGATTATTTTACTTACACCGTAGACGGTCGCGGTGCAGGCAGGGAAAAGCTTCGCTTAAGCTGCAGTTACAAAACTCGCTCGAACAAGACCCGTAGAAAACTCGAGCCTCTTAAACCCAGAAAGAGCTCTGGATACACACACACACATGAAGTTTGCTAGGCTCCGTGGAACGAGCGCACAGGGAAGGGTTCGTCGAGGGATTAGGCGGCGACGGGGAGAGGCTAGAGGTTGATCAGGCCCCTATATCCTTCTTAAGGCACACGCTGGGTTTGTTAGGCTCCGCAGTGCTTAGAGTTCTTCACAAGATGTGAAGTCCTCCTTTTCCTCCTCCAGATGGTTGTGGAGTCCTCCTTCTCCAACTTGGGCAGAAACTGCTC